>NC_058518.1:248049906-248361073 GCF_904849725.1 Hordeum vulgare subsp. vulgare | reverse complement strand
TTTCGCACCCACCACCCACTTAGTAGTCACTATCAATGACTTAACCTATATGCTAGTCTTCTCTTCGGATGAGGACGAAGACATATGTACGGGTGTCGACACATATGGTCCTCCCATGACGGAGCGATGGACCGGCACCTCCACCTATGATGTGTACGTGGTGGACACCCCTAAGGACGATAACACCATAGGGAAGAGAGATGACAACACGCTAGTTAAAAATAGCAGTGATGAACTCCAAAGGTGCCAACATCGCAAAAATCCTAAGGCGTGTAAGGGGAAGGAAAGCAATACGGGAACCGATGAAAACGCCACTCCAAAGGTGCCAACACCTAGAGAACTCCATTGATCCCGTTGTCCCGAACATAGGACTGACTATTCGGAGGGACACACGGATCTGGATAAGTTCGAGGACCTCGATGATTCTGAATATAGAAACAACCTCCCTCTTTTCGAGGAGGAGTGTATTCTGGGAGATGAGGATTTCATAGTCCCCAAAGATCTGTTGGATGAGGAATGATTCAAGCGGCAACTTATAGCCACTTCTCGGAGACTCAAGATCAAACAACAACAAATCAAGGCCGAACAAGACTCCATCAATGACACATGGACCCAAATCCTAGATGCCGAAGAAAGGTACGATAAGGAATAGTAGGGACGAAACAAAAGTTACATGCGTTGCTGATTATTGCCACAGTTTGAGGATGAAGCTTTTGAGACCGCACTCCCCGGATGCAGTAAGGGAGACCAGCCAGACCGCCCGAGGTTGGGACAGGACGACTGGAGACGCCGGGGAACAACCCAAACACCCTCACAGACGAGGGAAGGATTCGGTGCAACCCGGAGACCCATCTAACCCGCGACATAATTTGAATGCTAAAGTAGGACAGACAAGATATATCTATGGGTCCAGAGGGCACACTCCGCTAGACGGGACAAATACCAAGCATAGAGTTAGGCAGCCACCTCGAAAGAGGACTTCATCCGACCTCCGACATGATGTGGCTCGGGTTAGAGGCGTCGCTCACCCAATGTGCTTTACAAATGAGGTGATGCAGCACCAGTTCCCTGAAGGGTACAAACCCATCAATATAGAGCAATACAAAGGAACAATGGACCCATCCATGTGGATTGAAGTTTTTCTTCTCCACATACATATGGCCCGAGATGATGACCTCCATGCCATAAAATATTTTCCATTAAAGCTCAAAGGACCAACGTGTCATTGGTTGAATAGCCTCCTCGAGGATGTTTTCCGAGCTAATTTTCATGGCACCTATGTCCGGCTGTCAGGCTCCAATGACTTGAGACAGATTGTCCAACAAGTCGGTAAGTTACCCCAATAGTTTTGGAATCGATTCCTCGTGAAGGAAATATAAAATCGTTAACTGTTCGAACACTGAGGCACTCGCCTCCTTTCGAAGTAACATCCGAGATGAATGGCTAGCCCGGATGCTCATGCAAGATAGGCTAAGAACAATGGCAGCCCTTACGTCCCTTATGACCCACTTTTGCACGGGCAAGGACAAATGGCTAGCCCGTCGAAACAATCCTCCTACAAACCCTGGCACATCTGAAGTTCAAGACAGAAACGGGAAGCCACATCCTAAGAAGAACAAGCGTCGGTACAACATCGGTAAAACAGAAGAAAGTACAGTCAATGCCAGATTCAACAACTCCAGGTCGAGACCACGGAAGAAACCCTGTGCGGGGAATAGGTATGGACCGACCGTACTTGAAAAAATACTGGACATGCCTTGCCAGATCCACGACATTCCGTATTAGCCTGCTACTCACAACAACCATAACTATTGGGTAACCAAACAGGCAAGCAAAAATATAGCCGAGGACCATGGCAAGAGTCCCGCGATGATGATGAAGAACCATGTTAGCCGAACAACAGGGGCCAAAACCAATTTCTTCCTGAGATGAGAACCGTGAACATGATCTATGTCACACACATACCAAAAAAGGAGAAGAAACGAGCACTTCGGGATGTATACGCCATAGAGCCAGTGAAAGTGCAATCATGCCCTTTATCATGTTTTGATGTTGCTCACAACACACATATAGACAACTAATCACTAATTCCCTCTTAAGCTATTGTTAATGATCATAAGCTAGGGTTTCCACATTGTGTATGGGAGAGCTACTTGAAGAATTCATCATGTCTTGCTTTCAACTTGAGCCAAGAAGGAACAACAACATCAAGCTCAAGTGAAAGGGCTAACTCAAAGGTATCAGTTCCTTTGACGTTAGTGGTGCGGAGTGATGATCAGCGAATAAAAGTATACACTCAAGTATGGATCATCAGTATCCTTTTATGATTCTTGAGTCTTTAGGGATCCCGCACTATTAAGAGGGGATCATGGGCCTTGCGATAAACTCGCTCAAAACTACATCTCCACTTCTCATTTGAGATCTTCCAAACAGAACCCAACAATAACAAACTCTCAGACATCCGGCTCACTCCGGACGTCCGAGGGCCGGATGATCGACCCCTTCGGTATTCCAGAGCCTTGTAACAGAGTCAAAATCTCGGTCATCCGGCTCCCTCCGGACGTCCGAGGGCCGGACGTCTGACCTCCTTCGGATATCCAGAGCCCTTTATCAGATCCAAACTCTCGGACATCCGGAGACTTCCGGTCATCCGTGGGCCGGTCGTCCAGGCCCCTTCGGAGGATAGATTGTGTGCCAACATAGCCGAACTGTCGGATATCCGAACACTTTCAGATGTCCGTGCCTCGGATGTCCGACCCCCTCTCGGACATCTGGTCCGTGTTCGTCTATACAGTGATTCCTGATATCTATACAGTGGTTCCTGATATATATACATCCCTCGGACGACCGACCCCTGTCGGACGTCAGACCCCTTGTGGGCGTCCGGACATCCGAGAACTGCCGGACGTCCGACCACTGTCAGACTTAAGTGACCCCAACGGTCACTTTCCCCTCTCCACTATAAATACCCCTCCCACTTCGTGAGAGGGGGTACAACACAGCCATATATTCATAAGAACACATTTCTACCTCACACACATTTGCTCACACCAAATCTTAGATCCCAAGAGCATTTGTGAGCCCCTTTGAGAGTTGTCCTAATCAAAAGACAGATCGTCTCCCTCTCCTCCTCTCAACCCAAGCTATTTGAGATTTGAGCAAGTTTTCAGCATTCCCCGTGATCTTATTACTATTGGAGGTTGGAGACTTCTAGGCGGTAGGAGTTCTTCGAAGAGGAATCAATCCGTGTGATTACGCCCGGAAAACTTTGTGAGAGTTTGGAAGCCACCTCAAAGGCTTACCACTAGTGGTTGAGAAACACCTTCGTGGTGTTATATCAAAGGGAGAATAGGGTGAGCCTTTGTGGCGTTGGTGTGCCTTCGTGGTAACATCCACCTCTCTAACGGTGACTAGCTTCCCTCCAAGGAAGTGAACATCGGGATACATCTTTGTCTCAGTGACCTTGGTTATCCCTAACCCTAACTCCTTACTTGTGGTTTACTTGTGTTACTTGAGCATACATACATTGCATATTGTTTGTTCTCATTATATTGTGTTGGCTATTTCTTTGTACAAGATTAATCATTCAAGCATACCCTCTATACCCACACGTTCACACTTGCAGCTTTTGATATATCGTGTGCTATAGTGTGGTCTAGTATCTTGTGTCACTCACCTACTCGTCGTGTGATATAGCTCAAGTAAGTTTGTGCAACTTACTTGTGCTTGTTAGTAACCGTGTTGTGTTCATCTTGGTAGATCATGTTGTTGGTGCACGTTGCGGTGCCTATTGCATTTAGGATTTGTGCTTGAAAAGTATCCTCTTAGTTTATTTCCGCATTAGGTTTAGGCCAAATCCAAAGAAGTTTTTAAATAGCCTATTCACCCCCTCTAGGCGTCATCGTGGTCCTTTCAATTGGTATCAGAGCAAGGTATCTCTTTAATTAAGTTTCACGGCCTAGAGAGTATCGATGTCGACTATTGGATTTGTGCACAATGACACCTTTGACTTTGATGGCACAAATTATACCCTATGGAGAATTCATATGCTTCATCCCTTTCGAGCCATGGACCCAAATACTTTACGAATTTTTCTTGTAGGGATTGCCGACAAAAAGGATGATGCATCTTCATCTACTAATGAAATGTATCTTGATTGTGACGCTTTTCTTGCCATTCATCGAACCATAAGTCCTGAAGTGTTTAAGTCTATCTCGACTTGCAAGTCAGCTCATGAAGTTTGGACTAAACTTGAAGATATATATGGTGGGTCCAATCTTGATGAAGACGATATTATGATGAAGGAGTTGGTGCATGAGCTCTTCACTCTTTTCGATCATAAAGAGTCCACCACTACTTCCATATCCGATTGCATGCACACCTCAGCATCTTCAATCTCACAAGGTAATGACATGGTGAGTGAAGAAATATATGTTGATGAAAATATCATAGCCTCTATGGACACGAGCATATCTAGCACCACATATAGTGTAAATTATTGTGCTGATAGGTCATGCATTTCACCTAAAGATCCCTTGACAAATGTCTGTGGTGATATTCCTGCTTTCCCGTGTCCTCTTGATCAAAATATCTTGTTTCTCCCTAGTTGCTCTATGACTAATCATTTAGGGGAAATCAAGAAATATGAAGTACTTTTAACTAATGAAGAATCTGATTCACCAAAAGAATCATCATCAACTCCTCCAGTTCACATGTGCCTCATGGCAAGAGGTAATAATGAGGTACCATCTTCCCTGTGCAATAACGATGATATTTGCGATCAGGATGATTATAATGACTTGACTGAAAATATCTATGTGACCAGTAAAATTCTTCATAAAGCTAAAAATAACGCTCTTCAAAGATTCCAAGATGTTCTTGCTTACTTTGAAAATTGTAATGATTCACTTAATCATGAACAAGCTAAAAGTGAACAACTTGAACATGAACTTGAGAAGAGTCATCAAGCATGTAGAGACTTAAGATCTTCAAAAGGAGAGATTGAAGTTGCTCATGATAAACTTAAAAAGGATTTTGAGGTCCTTCTCCTTGAATGCAATAATGTCAAGGGAGAGCTCATCAAAACCTCTAAGATCTATGAGGAGCTTCAATCTACTCATGAGAAGTCTCTATTTGCTACTTACTCCTCTCATATTGTTGGTGATACTTGTACATCTAACTCTACCTCATTTGAAGTATCAACAATGAAGGAGAATATTGAGCTACGTGCTCAACTTGATTTACTAACTAGCAATTTTCGGAAGTTGGAAGAAAACCATGTAATGCTCACAAGCTCTCATGCCGATCTTCTAACATCCCATAATGTGCAAAAGTTAGCTCATGAGGCTATCATCACCAGGGTAACATCAAGTGAGCCTCATGTGGACAATGGCACTACTTCTAGTCAATGTACTATATTTCCATGTGCTAGTCCTTGTAATTCGTCTACTCATAATGTTGCTACCTCGTGTGATGAATTACTTTCCTTGCCTTGTTTCTCTAACATTGAAGCTTTCACTTCCTCTAGTACTTGCGTTGATACTAACCGTGCAGAGGAAATCGAAGAGCTCAAGGCCCAAGTCACTTCTTTGAAGAAAGACTTGAAACAGTGTCATGAAGGGATGTCCACACTCAACAACGTCCTGTGTGAGCAAACATCTCCGAATGACAAAAATGATCTTGGAGTAAACTCAAACAAGAACAAGAGGGGCCTAGAACAAGTCAAGAATTTGGTCAAAATCATTTGCTTCAAGTGCAAAATTAATGGGCACCATGTTAGATCTTACCCTCTGAAGACGAAGTCTCAAAGTCAAAAGCAACAAGGGAAGCGGCCACGAACTCAATCACATACTCAACTACAAGTTGAAGGAAGGCCTCTTCCCAATAAGACCCAAGCCAACACTCCCCGAGGTGAGAAATCAACTGGGAAGAAAGGAAAGGGTAGATGTTGCTACTTATGTCATGAGAAGGGTCACTTCGCTTCGTCTTGCACGAGAGGTAACTTATCCAACCCAATCACTATTGATGATATCTATTCCCTTGGGAAGGATAAGGTTGGCAATGTGTCTGCCAAGTTTGTTGGTACTCAAAATGGTGTCAAGAAAAGAACCATTTGGGTTGCCAAGCCTATTGTGACTAACCTCTTAGGACCCAACGTAGTTGGGGACCAACAAGCTCAAACTTGATCAATAGGTGACTTTGGAGGACAATGCAGACTTGGATACACAATGAAGATTTGAGGACTCTTCATCATTTGTATTATCTCAAGCCAAGTCATTTGGATTATCGAGGCCATATCCCATATCCAATGTGCCTCTTTGCGGTAACTTGTACTTAAAATGTTTACATTGAAAGTTGCCTGCCCCACTCCTTCTCATGTCTAGGTTTGGTACCTAGCATGTACTTTGACATGTTGCGCCTACTAGTATGATTGTTATGTGTTATCTATCATGTGTAGGTCGTTATGTATGTAATATAGTTGTGTGTAGTCCTGATCATTACTTGCATCCTGGATGCACCGTTGTGTGGGTCTTTTGAGACGTTAATAGCTCATCACATTAAGGGGGAGTGTTCTGCTCTACGCACATCACTAACCCAAAATGTGTATATATGTATTGGACTCCATCTAGTATTCATGGTGCAAGATTATCCAATCATTTCGTTCGATGTCAAAGCCATCCGAAGTTCAAATTGGCATCCACTTATTAGCTTATTTGGATGATTGATTGCCTTGTATGATAAATACATGGATTATCACATTAAGGGAGTGTGATATGCTTTGTGCACGTGACATCCCTTGGTAAGATAAACATCCGACGTATGCCACTCAGAATCTACCACATGGGGTTATTCTATAACTGTGTGGCGTGTGATGCTCCACATGTCTTAATTCGCATAATAACCCTGTTGGTGTCTAAGTCCCTTAGATGTGCGTGAGTATGACGTTCTACTACACCAATAATCATGGCTTAGCCGCTAGATCGTACTTAAAAGAAGGGCATAGTTGATGCATGCCTTTCGAATTATTTCTCTACACTATGATCTAACTAATTGGGATGTTAACGTACGACATCTAAACATTATGCTTATGGTTAAACTCCCATATCACACTTGTGTGAGTATAAAACGATCTTTGTGCTCGTTTGGCATCTACCACCAGTGATAATTCTAAATACCATTGTGTTCTCTCACACATGGTATCTCTGGCTTGGTAGTGTTTTTCATGGTCATTCTATTTCGGCTTTGCCTTCATTTGACCTACACAACTTGCCGAGAAATTCATGTGTCCCCCGATAATCTACCATGCATGTCTTTGAGCTCGTACTATTTATTTCATAATGTTGTGGGAGTTATAATCATATTGCCTACACTTATACATCTACTGGGGTGAGACATACATGTAAGGTTGTGCAAAATGCATACCTTACATGGTTTGATGCTTTGACCGGTTCATGTGTTGAACTTGGGGTGCTATCATATGTTGATTTGTCACTCTGATCCATTTTGGATGACATGAATGTTCTGTAATTGACAATTATGTGTTCATTTGTGCAAATTGTATATCCTTGGATTTTGATAGGCTTGTGTAGGCATATCTACTATGTGTAGATGCAATGGCTGTGTCTATCGTATCTTTGATCTAATATATGTATATGGTAAATAAGACGTATCCATTAAAAGGTTAAGGTGTGCCTGAAAGTAAAATTTATATCTATATGCACATAATTGAGTGATCTTACCCTATATATATTGTAGTTGGACTAACTACTTCGGACCCAATAAGTTTGGGGACCATATTGTGCTTAAATGGTGGTTTAGGTACTTTGGAGAAGCATTGCTATCTTGACATATTCTCAGAAGAAGATGGTGTTGGTCACGAAGAAATTAGAGTCAAGACAGGACTCGGCTACTTCTACGCCATACCAATGCTTTTCCGGTAACAAGTATTTACTTCATGCATGTATAACATTAGAGTCAACCCTGTGTAGGTTGCATCATTGCATGAACATAATACTTTTTCCACTTTGTAATTTCCTGCATGTCCTTGTCAATCACACTGATGAAATGCTTAGTGTTGGTGTTCTCTTAGCACTTCATGGTCATATGAATGAGATAAATTTGTGCCATGGCCCTTGTGTCATGTGCCTTGCTCTTATAATAGGATAACTTGTGCATGATCCTATGCACTCATGCGTTTGACCGTATTTTGGACCCACACTTATCATAGTAATCGAGTTAGAAGATTTACATCATACCATGTCCAAAATATGTTAGTTGAGAGACCTTTGGTTGCTACACATGCGAGAATACTCCTTATCACCTCACCATCATCAGCTAGACAGAAAATGCTTAAGTGTCCCTGTCTCGAGGTAGCACTCGAACTTGGTGGTTAAACCCATCACACACTCCTTTGTTCGAGCGTTGGGAAGGTATAGTCACTATATGAAAAACTGTTGGATGTTACCTCCGCTCTATTCACTTGAACCATCTCACCATTATGTTCAGCCCTGTCTGCCTCCCTCTGGGACGCCCGACACGGCTCGGTCGTCCCACCGCTGACGGCTTCCGGATGTCCGGCGCCCGTCGGTCGTCCGACACATCGGGGATCCTTTATAAATAGAGGCTGGAGGGCGCGGGTCTGGGCTTTTCCCTAACCACCACGCACCTCCTCCTCCCCTATTTCGCCCCAGCCGCCACCGCACCGTCCCCTGGCCCTTCCTCGCCGCTGGTGGGCCGTTCTTCACCGGATTCGTCACCCTCCGGCCACCACCCTGGCCGGATCCACCTCTAGACGCTCCTCGCAGCCAGGATCTTCCGCCATGCCTCGGATCAAGCACTCAGCACGCAAGCCCGCTGCAAGTTCATCCGCTCGTGCCACTCACGGTACGGGGTCGAATTACTCGGACGAACACCGCCGTCCCGTCAAACGGGTCGCCCGACGTCTGGTTCACTCGGTTCGCTCGTCTCCCTCGGAAGGCTCAGACTTTGAGGACGAACTTGATGTTCAAGAACGGGCAGAATTTGTAGCTGTGCGGAAGAATCTTCCAAAGACGGGCTCCCGCAAGCCATCTTACATGCCCTCGCCTCCTCCCGAACAGATCGAAGGTGATGCTTGTCGCATCTCCCTTGAACCTCCTCCTGCTTTAGGTCGTGAAGTCAGGGACTTCACCAAGGTTCCTAAGTCTTCCTACTTTACATTCTTCCACGATGTTAACCAATTTACTGTTGAACGTGACTCTATGGACTCACGTTTCTACACACACGTCCAAGCGGACATCTTTTCTACTGTCATCATTCCTAAGGGTCTCTCAGTACATCATTATATTGATCTTGAGCATATTCGTACTCACCCGGCGAAAACCCGGGTGCCATTGAGCTCATTGAGTCATCGGGGCTTGCTGCCCATTTGCTTTTCGGTGCGATTTTAACAGTGCCGCTATTCATCAATTTTATGCCACGTGTTTCTTTGGCTCAAACAACACCGTTAGTTGGATGACTTCTGATGTTGAGTTCATAACCTCTTATGCTGAGTTTGTTGCCGCACTTGGTTTCCCCGACTCCGGCACCAAAATCCATAAGAGTGATCCTAACCATGCACCTAAGCCCATTGAGGTGTGTGGCTTTCTCCTCAAACCACTTCGTGAACTTGATGCAGACGAACAGATGAAGGATCTTAACCAAGTATCCATCTGGTGCTCTCCCTTCTTTATCATATTTCAGTGTCTTATCCGCACCATCTATCCCAAGATGGGTGACAGGGGAACCTTCAGCAGCTACTGTATTGATATCATGTCACATTTACACGATTTCCCAAGCACAAGATTAATGTGCCTCACTTTCTCTGGCATGAGATTCGGCTTGCTAGTCTTCAATACAAGCGAGCATTCCCTCATGCCCCCTTCATCCAGGCCTTTATTCACCATGTTGTTGAATTCACTGTTGCTCCCACTCACATGCATCACAAGTGGGCCATTCCCAATCACATGGCAGATGACTATGCTCCTAAGAAAACCTCATCCACCTCCACTCGCCGCACTACTGCCCGGTGAGCAACCCCTTCATCCAGCTCAGCTCCTCTCGGTCGCTTTGCCAAATTCATTGTCAAGGCACATTCTGCCATGATGAAGGCTTTCTCTTTCTAGTGCGGTCAAACTCATGATGTGGTTTCTCGCCTCGTCTCCTCCAAGAATGCCCTCAAGGCTCGTTTGAGAGACTCGGGCGCTCTTGATGTGAGTGACGATGAGGATCTTCCTGCTGCTCCTCCTTCTGACTTTGGCTTCCCATCTTGCCCTGACTGGGCTGACTTTCTTCAAGAGGATGGTGGCAGTGGCCTGCCTGATGATCATGATGTTGATGAGGGTGATATTTGATTATGTGGTAGCATTCCTGGGTTCCTTCCTTTTTGGTCCTTGATGCCAAAGGGGGAGGACATTATCTTATCTTAGTTTCGATTTTTGTTTCTCTCATAATGTATGGTATGATGTAGTATGTCGAACTTAATGATGTGTCATCATGTAACGATACTTATGGATGATGTGCCATGCCATCACTTATGGATGATGTATTGTTAAACTATCATGTGGTGATGAGATATCATGATATTATCGTTGTGTCATATGATGATGAGTTTTATGCTATCCTATTGATTCATATGATATGCTTTGATTCATATGATATGCTATGTATTATTGATTCATATGATATGCTATGTATTGTTGAACTATTGTGGTGTAATGTTATATCATGCTATTATCTTCAAAGCACGCATTGAGGGGGAGCTCCCGCACTTACCTATTTTACTATGCATATAATGAGGGGGTGTTTCGACAAAACTCTCCCATTCATTCTTACCATGCATATAATCAGGGCGAGCTTCATAAGCATCGTAACAAATCTCTCCTAAGCCACACATGTTTATTACTATTTTTGAGAGCTATATGTATGTTGTCATCAACTACCAAAAAGGGGGAGATTGAAAGTGCAATCATGCCCTTTATCATGTTTTGATGTTGCTGACAACACACATATAGACAACTAAACACTAATCCCCTCTTAAGCTATTGTTAATGATCATGTGTTGATAAGGACAAGCTCATGTGCTAACAAGGACAAGATCAAGATAAGCATTCCTGAGCACTACATGCTTGATTCTTGTGGATGTTCACATTGTGGACAAATGAAGATGAATACATAAGCTAGGCTTTCCACATTGTGTATGGGAGAGCTACTTGAAGACTTCATCATGTCTTGCTTTCAACTTGAGCCAAGAAGGAACAACAACATGAAGCTCAAGTGAATGGGCTAACTCAAAGGTATCAGTTCCTCTGACGTTAGTGGTGCGGAGTGATGATCAACGAATAAAAGTATACACTCAAGTATGGATCATCAATACCCTTTTATGATCCTTTAGTCTTTAGGGATCCCGCACTATTAAGAGGAGATCACGGGCCTTGCGATAAATTTGCACAAAACTACATCTCCACTTCTCATTTGAGATCTTCCAAACAAAACCCAACAGTAACAAACTCTCGGACATCCGGCTCACTCAGGACGTCCGAGGGCCGGACGACCGACCCCTTCGGTATACCCGAGCCTTGTGACACAGTCAAAATCTCGGACATCCGGCTCCCTCCGGACGTCCGAGGGCCGGACGTCTGACCTCCTTCGGATATCCGAAGCCTTTGATCAGATCCAAATCTCGCACATCCAGAGACTTCCGGTCGTCCGTGGGCCGGTCGTCCGGGCCCCTTCGGATGATAGATTGTGTGCCAACACAGCCGAACTGTCGGATATCCGAACACTTTTGGATGTCCGTGCCTTGGATGTCCGACCCCCTCTCGGACATCCGGTCCTTGTTCGTCTATACAGCGATTCCTGATATCTATACAGTGGTTCCTGATATATATACATCCCTCCGACGACCGACCCCTCTCGGACGTCCGATCCCTTGTGGGCGTCCGGATATCCGAGAACTGCCGGATGTCCAACCACTGTCAGACCTAAGTGACCCCAACGGTCACTTCCCCTCTCCACTATAAATACCCCCTCCCACTTCGTGAGAGGGGGTCCAACACAGCCATATCTTCATAAGAACACATATCTACCTCACACACATTTGCTCACACCAAATCTTAGATCCCAAGAGCATTTGTGAGCCCCTTTGAGAGTTGTCCCAATCAAAAGATAGATCGTCTCCCTCTCCTCCTCTCAACCCAAGCTATTTGAGATTTGAGCAAGTTTTCAGCATTCCCCGTGATCTTGTTACTCTTGGAGGTTGGAGACTTCTAGGCGGTAGGATTTCTTCAGAGAGGAATCAATCCGTGTGATTACCCCCGGAAAAGTTTGTGAGGGTTTGGAAGCCACCTCAAAGGCTTACCACTAGTGGTTGAGAAACACCTTCATGGTGTTATCTCAAAGGGAGAATAGGGTGAGCCTTTGTGGTGTTGGTGTGCCTTCGTGGTAACATCCACCTCTCTATGAGTGACTAGCTTCCCTCCAAGGAAGTGAACATCGAGATACATCTTTGTCTCAGTGACCTTGGTTATCCCTAACCCTAACTCCTTACTTGTGGTTTACTTGTGTTACTTGAGCATACATACATTGCATATTGTTTGTACTCATTATATTGTGTTGGCTACTTCTTTGTACAAGATTAATCGTTCAAGCATACCCTCTATACCCACACGTTCACACTTGCAGCTTTTGATATATCGTGTGCTATAGTGTGGTCTAGTATCTTGTGTCGCTCACCTACTCGTCGTGTGATATAGCTCAAGTAAGTTTGTGTAACTTACTTGTGCTTGTTAGTAACCGTGTTGTGTCCATCTTGGTAGATCGTGTTGTTGGTGCACGTTGTGGTGCCTATTGCATTTAGGATTGGTGCTTGAAAAGTATCCTCTTAGTTTATTTCCGCATTAGGTTTAAGCCAAATCCGAAGAAGTTTTTAAATAGCCTATTCACCCCCCTCTAGGCGTCATCGTGGTCCTTTCAGCCAGTAGCTCTGAAGTATAACCCACGGCTGGCATGTACGATCACTTATGACCGCACGAATCACCCGACCAGTATTGAACATGGGGGTTCGGCGGCCGTGGTACTCGACACCATTATTCATGGGTACCATCTCACTAGAGTCCTTATGTATGGAGGCAACAACCTCAATCCAATTTATGGAAACACAATGAGAAAATTAGGTATCGATCCGTCAAGGATCAAACCCAGTAATACCACCTTCAAAGGAATAATTCCTCGCATCGAGACCCGCTGCTCGGTCACCATAACTTTGGAAGTAGTGTCCGGTTCACCCGACAACTTCCGCAACATAGACTCGATCTGTGACATTTTCCCTTTTTGCACTGGTTATCATGCACTCCTCGGCAGTACAACGTTCGCCCGCTTTAATGCCCTTCCCCACTATGCATACCTGAAGATGAAGATGCCAGGACCCAAGGGTGTTATTACCGTCAATGGTAACACTGAGCGATCCCTCAGAACTGAGGAACGTACTACGACTCTGGTAGCCGAAGTACACGCCGGCAATAACACTCTGAAGTTCCAGCTCACAGTTAAGGAACGAGGGGAAAACAAACGAGCTCGAGTTCCGCCCCAGTTCTTGGATCCTTCTCATGCTCAAAACAAATAGGGATATGCTCCCCATAGCAGGACCCCACTACTAGCAAAATACGTGCCCCGGAGGCACAATTTTTTGCTTAAAATACCATGGCGGCTGTGGGGACCGACTAATGGGACAAATTATTCGGCTAAACCAACCTATGGTCATTACATATCCGCGGACCAATTCAGGTAGCATAAAGGACCCACTCCGTGTCAAGTTATCCACACCTTGGCGACTTCTCAAGAATGTCTCTCAAAGGCCCGCTCGCCAACTATTCCCCCATTAAAGGAGTACTTCCCGAAGAGTAAGGGCACATACATGCAGCAGGGTGCCGTAAAAGAAATCAACCCATTCACAAAGACACCCAGTTTAATGCCTGAGAGTGTAACTTGCCATATTTGGAACCTTCTGTATGTGGGTCCATCTTGTCATTGCCATGTGAGATCTATGCATGTGTTATTTCATGTGATGTTACCTTTCCTACCATTGCATTCATGCATTCATTTCATCCATGCCTTCTTTGTTTTGTTGTTGTTGTTGTTCCATGCATGTGGTGTGATATGTGATGATGTGTGATGATATGTGTTGATATGTGAAGTGATGTGGAGTGGTGCATTTGAAAGTAGGGAGCAACTATGTTAGTTTGCAATAGGTTTTAAAACCCCCCTCTCCATTTTCTCAAGGCTCAAGTTTCACTTGTGTTGGGGATATTATCTGTTGTGTGACCCGCCCTAGTTGGGCCGGGTCACCAAGCGGGCGACTCATCCTTTGGCGACTCAAGCTTCGGCCCGTGAGCCCACGAGCTAGATGGCGGTTCAGGATCCTCGTGGAGAATCCATCATTGGGAAGACCTTTAAGTCTTGGAAAGCAGAGCGACTTAGTGATAGAAAGAATCATGACTTGCATGATGGTAAGGACTCTTGTAAACCCTAAGGGCTTGACCTGTCTATAAAGGCGAGTCCCGGGGAAGGATCCGCAGGTTAGAAATCATCGAGTGCTAGGTCAGGCGAGTTACGCCCTCTTTGTAATCGAAACACCATCAATACAACACAAAGCATGACGTAGGCTTTTACCTCCTCTCGAGGGGCCGAACCTGGGTAAATCTCTGCCTCTCTCCCGTTCAACCCCTTTGAATCACCACCAATGTGCGATGGCTCCAACACGAAGTCCTTTCACGAGGACATTTGCCGTGACAAAACCACGACAGTTGGCGCCCACCGTGGGGCCTGCGCACGGTGGAGTTGAGTTCTCAAAGGGAGCCCTACCAGGGTCAAGGAGCTACGCAGCGGGGCTCATGACTCGGAGCCGCCGCGGGAAATACTACATCAATAACTTGTTGTGGGGGCCCGAGGCTGATTCAATCGAATCCGGCTACGGAATCCCCTTCGACAAGATCAACATATTTGTCGGCATGGTTGGATCGCCTATGCATGAGCCAGACATCTTCACCGACATCGTCGAGCCGGCCAGGTATGTCCGCCCTATCATGACACCAAATCTAACCCGCCCGGTCTTTGTTGGTTTCACACAGGGATCTGAGGAACCAGAACGATCGGCGACTCAGGAGACCACGCCGGTCAACACTGATGATGAATCATCCATGGGCAACTCAGATTCAATTCAGTCTCTACATGGGGGCTGCCTCGAAGGCCTGTCATTGGCAATGGACCCCGAGGTTCTCGACCGGACCCGCCGTCAGATCGCCGTTTACATGGCAGGGGCGACTCAGCCCCTTAAAACCTGGCAGGCAACGACGGGACTAGCGGAACATCGAGAAGCCCAGCTGCGATCTTGGTGGATTTGGCGGCAGAGATAACAAGGCTCATGGCAACCCCTGTAGTAGCCGAAAACCAGGACACAATAAATGCCGAGTTGACAAAGCTAAGAGATGGGGTGGCAAAGGCTCAGCGAGACGTTGAAATAGAAGCCGCCAGGATCGAGACCCCGCAAGCTCAAATCAACGCTGAGGCGGCCCGCTTGAACACCGAAAACTCGCAGCTCGAGAGGCATCAACGCGCATCTGATGCTGTCCATCAGCGGAGGCACCAGGGGCGTTTACTCCCTGATCTCAACCCTACCCGCCTATTCGACACTCCACGCACTCCCGGGGCAGGAGACGTTTCGGGCGGAGGGCCGGGCCAGCCGCCAAACCCGCCGCTTCAGCCCTCGATTCCAGACACCTCGCTGTCACTTTTCCAACCCAGCGGACAACGTGCTCGCCTCGACTCGCCATTTAGAGTCCCTTCCGATTCATGGCAACACCTAGGCTGAAATAGGAGCAAGGAACGCTATTGAGATGTTGAAGACGGTGGTGGTTGAAAACGCCCAGTTCTCGCACAACCTCGATCGGCTGCACTCCACCCCCCAAGCAAGCCGCACCAGGAGCCGGCCACAGGACCAGCCCGCCATAGCCAACAGATCGCGGCCCCTTCCCCAGGTTAACCCGCCTGACCATCGGGACCCGCCGGGTCGGGATCACCCAGACAACCAAGCCAGCCCAGCACCGCTTGTTGGAGGCGGCACGTAGGTAGGGGTGCCATGCTTGGCCCCCGCCCTTCGCAATGAGCGAATGCTGAAGGATTTTAAGGGACCAAGAAAGGTGCCTAACTACACCCCGGACCTTGAGCCGGCGTCATGGGTTGAAAGTTACAAAATCGCCATGGACATGCTCGATGTAAATGAAGCAATCTGCGCCACGTACTTCACAATGATGCTCGAGGGAATGGCGCGTACTTGGTTGAAAAGCCTGCCCCCAACTCCATCCAAACTTGGGCTGAATTGAAAGAGTGTTTCATCAAAAACTTCCGGGGAACTTGCAAGCGCCCAATGACAATAGTCGATTTACAGCACTGCATTCAGCGCCCTTATGAGTCGGCTCACCACTGGATGCGGCAGGTCGCGGAAATCGTTCACTCGTCGGATGGCATCACGGCGGCTAAGAAGGTGCTGATCTTGGAGAAAAACTGCCACTATGAGCCCTTAGTACAGAAGTTGGGGCCACTCAAGCAAAAGGTCCAGGATATGGGGGAACTAATGGACACCCTCACTAGGTACGCCGAGGCGGACTATACCAAAGATCCAGGAGAAGATGGCGGCAAGGCCAACTCGCCAAGGAAAGGCGAGTCATCCAAAAATCATACCCGGCTTCAGGGACACGCCCACCATAATCACGGGGGGAACGACAAGAGAAGGCAACATGAAGGATCCACAGACTTCGTCACCAACACCAATGCCAACAACGGCAACCAGCGCCAGAAGAAGAGGGGTTACAGTGGCAAGAAGCCGTGCAATTATAACGAGATACTCAAGGGCCCCTGCCCGCACCACGCCATGGCGGACGAACCGGCAACTCATTCCTGGGAGGACTGTTATGTGATGCGGGAATTTCGGGCAGAGGCGATCAAAAAGGGCCAAAACGGTGACACGGACCAACGGCTGGAACAGTTTGGTGCACCTAATAAACGCCAGAACCCGTTCGGCGGTTTTCCCAAACAGGGGGCTCAGGGCAGCTCGCAGCCAAGCAGCGGCCAGTATCAAGTGCATAACCAAGAGCGGTATAACCCGCCCGGGGTTTTTCAGCAGCCACCCCCACAGGGGGCTCCACAGGGGCAAGATGATCATGGCGGGTTCCGCAACAATCCCAAACAATTAAGCAACGAGAAATACCACGTCTTCACCACCAATGCCTGCAAGCGTGATAAAAAGGTGAATCGCCGAGCGTACAGTGTATCTGAGCCGGCACTCCCTAGGTACCTCCACTGGTCCGAGCAGATTATATCATGGAGTAGGGAGAATCACCCGCCCTGAGTTGACAACCCCGGCGACTTAGCATTGGTCGTGGCTCCTGAAGTCGGGGGATATACCTTATCAAAGGTACTGATGGATGGTGGTAGCAGCATCAACATACTATACTTCGACACTTTTCGAAGGATGAACCTGCTGGAGAAAGACTTAATGCCGTCAACCACGATATTCCATGGAATTGTCCCAGGTAAATCGGCATACCCCATAGGTCAGGTTAAACTCATAGTTGCGCTTGGAACAACATCCAATTACAGGAGTGAGTCGCTTGTTTTTGAGGTGGTCAAATTAAAGAGCCCTTATCATGCGTTGTTTGGGCGACCGACTTACGCTCGTTTCATGGCTCGACCCTGCTATGTTTACCTTAAACTCAAGATGCCCGGTCCTAAGGGACCCATCACGGTCGATGGCGACAGGAGGATAGCAAGAGAGTGTGAGGAAGGGGATGCGGCTTACGCAGAAGTCGCCAGCGCTGCGGAAGAGCTCAAATATCACCAGGCCAATGTTGATCCAGCAGATATGTCACCTATAAAGAAGCCAACAATAGATGTTGAGCCGCCCCTCAAGTTCAAACCAACGGATGACACTAAGATAGTGGATTTCGTCCCTGGCGACTCAACCAAGTAGTTTACTATCGGGGCGGGTCTGGACCCCAAATAGGAAAGCGCGCTCATAGAATTCATCCATGAGAATCGGGACATCTTCGCGTGGAAACCTTCTGACATGCCTGGTGTGCCGAGAGAATTCGCTGAGCACCATCTTAATGTTGACCCAAAAGCAAAGACGATTCAGCAATATCTTTGCACGTTCAATGAGGAACGACGCAAGGCAATCGGGGAAGAAGTCGCCCGTCTTTTGGCCGCCGAATTCATCGTAGAGGTCTTCCACCCCAACTGGTTGGCTAACCCGGTCCTGGTGCTCAAGAAGAACGACACCTTCCGCATGTGCATTGATTACACAGATCTTAACAGAGCCTGTCCAAAGGACCCTTTCGACCTTCCCCGCATTGATCAAATCATTGATTCAGTGGTGGGCTGCGAGCGTTTGTGTTTCCTGGATGCTTATTCCGGATATCACCAAATCAAGATGGTTGTGGAAGATGAGGAGAAGACAACTTTTATAACCCCCTTCGGGGCTTTTTGTTATGTGTCCATGCCGTTTGGGCTCAAAAGCGCCGGGGCGACTTACCAGCGCTGCATCCAAAATTGTCTCCGTGGCCAAATCGGACGCAACGTCCACGCTTTCGTTGATGACATTGTGGTTAAGACTCATAGGGAGGAGACGCTCTTGGAAGATTTAAGGGAAACTTTTGACAACCTACGGGTATACCAGATGAAGCTTAATCCCACCAAGTGTGTCTTTGGCGTTCCCGCAGGAAAGCTGTTGGGTTTCCTGGTGTCTGAGCGCGGCATTGAGGCCAACCTGGACAAAATCGAGGCGATTACTTCGCTTGGGAAACCAACAAATATCAATCAAGTTCAACGGATGGCAGGTCATATCGTGGCTTTAAGTCGCTTCATAAGCCGCGTGGGAGAAAAAGCTATTCCCCTTTATCAGTTGCTTAAGAAATCTGACCGTTTTGTTTGGACACACGAGGCCAATGAAGCTTTTGAAGCCTTGAAGCAGCAGCTAGTCAACCCGCTAGTTTTGGCCGCCCCGACTAAAAAAGAGCCTATGCTTTTGTACATTGCGGCAAACTCCAAGGCGGTGAGCGTGGCAGTGGCCATCGAAAGGAAGGAAGAAGGGAAGGAATATACGGTGCAACGCCCGGTGTATTTCATTAGTGAGGTGCTAACTCTCTCCAAGCAACGATACCCGCACTGGTAGAAGCTGGTCTATGGGGTCTTTATGGCGAGTCGAAAGCTCAAACACTATTTCCAAGAGCATCCCATCACGGTGGTTAGCTCCGCTCCTCTCCGGGACATCATCCAAAACCGAGAAGCGAGAGGGCGAATCGCCAAATGGGCGATCGAACTCGGGCCGCACCACGTGCGATACACCCCTCACACGGCTATCAAGTCTCAGGCCTTGGTTGACTTCATCAATGATTCGACCGAATTATAGATTCCGAAAGACATGCCCGACCTCACGTACTGGACTATTTACTTTGACGGGTCTAGGCAATTGGAAGGCTCGGGGGCTGGTGTGGTGTTGATTTCGCCCCAGGGAGACAAATTCTGTTATGTTCTCCGACTCATGTTTTGATGCACCAACAACGCTGCGGAGTACAAAACCTTGCTTCATGGTTTGCGACTCGCCAAGGAGATGAACCTCACACGTGTCATATGTCTCGGCGATTCTGATCAGGTGGCTCAGCAAGTTTCAGGTACTTGGGATTCTCTCGACCCCCTGATGGCGGCTTACAGAAGGGCTGTGTCCGATGTGGCAGGTCATTTCCATGGATATCAGGTTGATCATATCGACCAACGCCTTAATGAAGCTGTTGACGCCCTTTCACGTCTCGGTTCACAACGTAAGTCGGTCCCTCCCAATGTCTTTTTGGATATTTTGCATAATCCTTCCGTCCTCAGAAGAGGAGTTGGCAATACCAGACCCCGAGTCCCGGTTTGTGGCGGCTCTCCGTGTTATGCCGGATTGGGTTCTTCCGTATTTGGCATATCTTGCACGAGGCGAGTGACCTTCGGATGAGGTCTTGGCTCGCCAAATTGTCCGTCGGAGCAAATCCATGGTCATCATCAATGGCGAATTGTATAAGCGAAGCACTTCTAGGGTATTCCAATGATGCGTTTCTTCCGAAGAAGGATGCGTGATTCTGAACGACATCCATGCCGGAGATTGTGGGCATCATGCCGGGTCACGCTCCCTGGTTTCAAAGGCGTTCCGTCACGGATTCTTTTGGTTGACGGCTCATGCAGATGCAGAAGAGATAGTTCGTTGATGTGATGGTTGCCAACGTTACGGACGACAGGCTCATGTGCCGGCTCAAGAACTAAGGATGATACCTATTACTTTGCCTTTCGCGGTCTGGGGGCTAGACATGGTTGGCCCCTTTAAGATGTCGTCCAACAAAAAAACTTATCTGTTGGTGGCGGTTGATAAATTTACCAAGTGGATCGAAACAGAACCTGTTGGTGCTTGTGATGCGGAGACAGCGGTCAAGTTCTTGAAAAAACTAATCTTCCGGTTTAGATGTCCACACAACATTATTACTGATAGTGGTACTAATCTGTCACAAGGAGCGATGCATGAGTTTTGCCATCGTGAGCACATCCGGCTTGATGTCTCTGCAGTGGCTCATCCACAATCTAATGGGCAAGCAGAACGGGTGAATCAGGAAGTGTTGCGAGGAATCAAACCCCGACTTATGGTTCCCCTGGACCGCACCCCAGTGTGTTGGGTTGAGGAGTTGCCTTCAGTACTGTGGAGCATCCGGACCACCCCAAACCGTTCTACGGGTTTTACTCCATTTTTCCTGGTATACGGAGCAAAAGTTGTTCTTCCCACTGACATTAGGCATGACTCGCCCAGAGTTGCTACTTATGTGGAACAGGACAACGAGTTGGCGCGTCAAGATTCTTTGGATGCTTTGGAGGAAGCACGCGACTTGGCTGCCGCCCGATCGACTATTTATCAGCAGGACTTGCGGCGTTACCACAGTCGCCGAGTCAAGAGCCAAACCTTTCAGGAGGGCGAGTTAGTGCTTCGATTGATCCAAGATCGCACTGGCATGCATAAATTATCGCCACCATGGGAAGGACCGTTCGTCATCAGCAAAAGCCTTCACAACGGGTCATACTATCTGGTGGATCTTCGGCCTGATCGGCCAACCACGGAGGCTGAGTCAACCCGCCCCTGGAACATAGCCCACTTGCGGCCTTATTACACTTGAGCTATTGACTCTATTTTTTTCTTCTCTTGAAAAATTGTAAGTCTTTCATTTTTATGAAGCAATAAAATTGATGCCCACGAACTCGGGGGCTTTCCTGCTATTTCATCTTCTTGAAAGTATGGATCTTTTATTTTGCTCTTTAACAAGTCGCCCAAGCATGGACGCTATCCATACCAGAGAGCATAAGTCGCCATGATGCACTTATTACAATACTAGGTATCGATAAGCCAAAGAGGATCAAGTCGCTACAAGCGCGTGATTCAAACATAGGCGCCTTATATGATTCTGTGGATTAGGCCGGCTTACTTGAGGGCTATTTGTTCCCAAGTCATTTTGTGGTAATAGCGTATACGCTTCTACAATCCTATGACCGGTCTTTCCCTAATCATAGGTCACTTGGGGGCTTCCTCTCACTGAGATCAGCCTTACTACCTATTTGGCCTGCGAAAAATTACCGCATTACGAATGGTTATACTAGACTATGTGTTGGCCGAATCGCCATATGGACCCATGAACTCTTTGCGAGTTACTCCGCTTTATGGACCCTGAACTCGCCTTGGTTAAAACATGTCTGGTACCGGCTAGCACCCCACATGGAAAATAGAGAAACCATTGGTTCACTGAACCTGCTTCATTGAAGCTCGACTCGTGCCTGATCAGCCAGTCTAAATACTTGAGCTTTTTTATGCAAAAATTCTCCCTCGGGTAGCACTTGAGTTTATATAACTCGTCCTATCCTGTCGCGACCTGAATGAGCCGATGAAATTCCTATTTTTCACCTTTCTGGCACTGCCACAAGGTTTTTCAAAATTTTCTGACTCACTCTAACATCTTGAGTCGGTTATTATTTATTATCATCCATTACTCACTTGGGTGGTTTGATGTATGTTTTTAAGTCTAACAGGTTGATGATCAAAATCACTATTGCCATGGCGGGTCAAGCATCATAAGACGCCCGGAGGGCGACACAAGGGTTTTAAAGAAATCACGGAACAAGGTTGTTTTCTACGAATGACTTATTACATGGCTCTAATGGCCAAATCCATGAAGAACTACTCCGCTGATGTCCCCGGGTCAGCTTGCTTTGAGCTCTGACCGACTTCAATTTGCAAGTCGCCCAATACCCAATTACACTTGGATAAGGTGGCAAATTCATCTTCATCGTTCAGAAATGATGAGAGATCCGCCTCCGAATCAAAAGGGTTCTTGAGTCGACGCGGAGTCAAGCAGGTTGTCACAAAGGTTGGCGGATTTACTTTCTTATTCTTGTCATCATAAGCAGCTTGATACTTTGATAAACCCAAGCTTGCTGCAAGCTGAGTCGCCGCCAAGCGGGATTCTTTGACAACGCGCTGGTAATCCTCTTGAGAAAATTCTGACGCGTCGTCCTTGAGCCGGGGAAAGCCTACTGCTACTTCTTCGGGTTTTAACTCTCGAGCGTACGCTAAGCATCGACTCAACGTAGTCAGTACCCCTTTTTGGGTAGCTCACCGAGTTAGCTCACCTATCTGAGGCGGAAGGGTAGATAAGCAGCCAAGCATCTTTTTGATTGATGTTATGGGTTCCTTGGAACCCATCACTGCCTTCACGGTCAGCACGCTTCCGGTATACAGTTGCTCTGTTAATGTGTAAATCGCCTTCAGCATCAGGACACAATCATTCTGAAGGTTGGCGACTCTTGGACCTATATAAGGGATAATGATGGTCACTAACTTCTTCATACTAAGTTATTTTTTTATAAAGTGCAAGATCAGGGTTTTGCTTCTTACCAAAGATAGCATGTGCCATGTTGGAGATATGTTGCTTTAAGCCGGCCAGCTCTTGTTGCACGGCTTCCAATTTTGCTTCAACTTTTTCCGCTTGCTTTACCGCGGCGTCTTGATCAGCTTGAGCCTTCTTGTGGGCGACCTTCAGCTTCTCCATCTGAGATAAGATTATTTGATATTTTTCTTCCGATTTTGCCCGCGCATCTTGCTGGTCGGCTAAACTTTTCTTTAAGTCACCAAATGCTGACTCAGCTTGGGCAAGAGATTCCTGTCAAAATATATTATCAAGAAGCAAGTCTCAGAATTATTGCAAGCAACATCTCTGACACTTGGGGGCTAATGTATAATTTTTTAGACAAAATTATACAATATCTAGACCCGGCTCATCTTTCAACAGATGACCCGGCCCTTGGGGGTTACAGGTCGAAAGATTTTTTTCATATCAAGACCCGGCTCATCTTTCAATAGATGACCCGGCCCTTGGGGGTTACAGGTCGAAAGATTTTTTCATATCAAGACCCGGCTCATCTTTCAACAGATGACCCGACCCTTTTGGGTTACAGGTCGAAAGATTTTTTCATATCAAGACCTGGCTCATCTTTCAATAGATGACCCGAACCTTGGGGGTTACAGGTCAAAAGATTTTTTCATATCAAGACCCGGCTCATCTTTTAACAGATGACCCGACCCTTGGGGGTTAATGAGGATGGTATGCATTAAGGCGTACTTCATGTCTATTCTTCATCATAAGGAGAAGACTCTTCTCCATTTCATAACTCGCCTCCAGGCGACTTGCAAAGCCGGAACAAAGTTCTTTAAATTCAAGATTCTCGTATTGAGATAGCTTGGCCTTGGAAATTTCATGTTCAATAGAAGGCCGGGTTGATGTTGATACATGCTTCGACAAGACTGCTGGAGCCGGCTTAGAGAAGCCAGTACCAGTGATGATTACAGCATCTGGATCCTCTGCCGTTTTCAATGGACTCGGCGGATGGGGCGTTTCCATGCCTTCCTTGGGAGAATTCGGGAGATCCGCTTGGTCATCAGATTTATCCTTTGTCGGATTATCCTGAGTCGGCGCCAGTCTTTCAACAGGCTCTGGAGGTGTGACGGAAGTTGACCCGCTAGTTTTCCTTTTCTTCGCTTGTGCCCTAAAAAGAGAAGGGGGAGCGCTTAAAAACAGACATCATATCATCAGGAGAATGTAAGTATTATAAGAATATACCCTGGAACGCGGATCATCGGCGGAAGGGCTGACATCACTGAGTCGCCTGACGAAGAGGGAGAATTCTGCAAAAGTAATACCTCAAGATATGAGCAAGTTATAAGTATGATCCAAAAGGAAACAAAAGGGGAAGTTGTTAAAAGGATACCTCATTCTGCCTCTTCTTAGTTTTCGTTGGTAACCCGGACACCAAGTCTCCAGAATGACTCCCAGTTTTCTGATTGGAAGCATATTGTGTTTTCTTCAAAAGGAAATTAGGATCCAAACAAGCATTTGGGTGAGCCATGGGAACCTTCCCACAAATCCGCCTGGCCGGTTTAGGCGGAGGAGAAGATGAGTCGGAGGAAACAGAAATTACCTCTACGGAGTCTTCCTGGCTTTCGTTGTCCTCATTCTACACAAGAGATACGAAGATGTAAACACAAAACTATAGCAATGAATGGCAAGACAAAGAAGATAGAATTTTTACCTCTGAAAGTACATCACTGACTTGGGATTCGTCCACATCAGACGGTTCAGTAACGACGGCTTTGCCTTTCCCCTTGGTTTTCTTCTTTGGGGGCGGCCTGGCTTGCTTCAGGGCCATCTTTTTCGGCCTCTTGGACCAGAATTTGTCACCTTTCTGAAGTGGCATTTTTATTATGAGAATCATAATTCAAGTAAGTCGGAAGGAATAAAGTAAAGGCGGGTTAAGTTATTTACCTTAGGTACCGGGTTGATATTGCAGAATGGCTTAAGACCTATTTGGCCGCACTTGGCCAAGGGCTCGCCGGTCAGCTTCTTGATGATGGACACAATGTCATTTTCTGTCAGTGCCGTACGGAAGTAGCACTGGGGATGGTCCAAGGTGCCATCAAACTCACACATTAAGCCGTCCCGGCGACTTAAGGGGAGGATGCACCATTCAACCCAGCAGCGGATCAAATCAATCCCAGTAAGACCGTTGTTTGTCAGAGATCATAACTCGGATAGCACAGGGATAAAATCTGACTCCTCTTCTTCAGTAAGCTTGTGTCGAAGTTTAAAGTTCGTAGGAAGGCGTTCCTCCCTATAGCCAAGGAGCTTGTTTTCACCCCCAGGAGAAGTTTCTTGGCAATAAAACCAAGACTCGCCCCAACCTTTGGGATGGCTTAGCATGGCGAGTGATGGAAATGGGCTGTCCCTACGGTGTTGAACGTTGACGCCTCCAAGTTCCAAGCTAGGGCCATTGGAAAATTCGGTCTGGCGATTCAAATGAAAGAAATACCAGAACAAAGGAACTGAAGGTTCCATTCGCAAGTAGGCTTCACAGAACACTTGGAACTGACATAAGTTGCTAATCGAGTTAGGCCCTAAGTCTTGGAGGCGGACGTTCATGAAAGTCATGGCATCACTGAGGAATTTTGACCCTGGCGGCTTAAACCCCCGTTCGAGGTGCTCAGCAAAGACAACTATTTCCCCTTCCTTCGGGTTGGGAATCTCTTCTCCAAACCCGGAACGCCATCCGATAACCTCTTTCGGGTCGAGATTTCCCGTCTTCACACAGTCATTGAGAAAAGCTTCAACAACTTTGGTCGGGAGCCAATTGGCTTTGAAAACGGTACCCATGGCTACAAAGGAAAAGATTACGGGTAAATTAACTCGTCGAGCGCTTGCTGAGTGGTTAAAAGATCAATTAACTCGCCGAACATTTGTCAGGTGACTAAGGGAGTCTGATGACTCGCCAACAAGGGGCCGGGTCAGAATACAAGGGTGATTTAGGAATTTTCTACTGCTTAAGAGAGACGACTCAGGGCTTCAGAGATGTTCGTTTAAATGGTGAAGTACGGATCTACAAACAGGTTTTATACAGCAGGCAGTAACACATAGATCTATGGAGCAGGCGAAAATGAATGAAAAAAGGCCTGGATAAGGTAAAACAACCTATGGCTAGGGTAAGAACAGTAAAGCTGATTTGACAGAAGCCTTTTTAGATCCTCAAATAGGAGCTAATCAACTGAGGATATGGTCGATGCTACTGTACCTACTATTATCATCGTGAACTAATCAGCGATTATGGGGGCATTCGAGGTCTTCTAAAGAACCGGGAAGCAATGAACCTCGAGGAGCTAAGATCTATCTTTAATGGTGGAGGAGTGACCTGATGATGGCGACCGGAGGCGACCGAGGAAGATCCGCGGTGAGTGTTGCTCGCTTAGTCGGCCTGGGGATGCGTCGGACGCGGTGGCCAGAGACGGAGATCCTTGGGCGGCGATGGAGTTCTTGGTGCAGTCGCGAGGAAGAAGGGGTCGACGAAATGGGTAGGTGGAAATGTTCCCTGCCCCCTTCCCCCAGCCTATTTATTGGATCGGGCGCTGGAATCAAGGCGCCTCGCGCGGGAACTGATGACGGGATCAGGATTAGCTATAATGGCGCCCAAAATTTTCGGGATATCTGTGCCGAAGGATCCGTTGGGGATTGCGTCATCATTTCTTCCGAGATTAAAGGGATAAGATGATGTCAACAAGAAGTGGTTCGGCGACTTGGCTATCTCCACGATAGGGTGGAGGACAAAGCGTATGATGCGTAAAAAGAGTGGAGTGAGTCGTCCCTCGCTAGGTGAGAATTAACATGAACAGGTTCAGGTCGATCTGGGGCCTAATGTTGGGGATATTATCTCTTGTGTGACCCGCCCTAGTTGGGCCGGGTCACCAAGCGGGCGACTCATCCTTTGGCGATTCAAGATTCGGTCCGTGAGCCCAGGAGCTAGACGACGGTTCAGGATCCTCGTGGAGAATCCATCATTGGGAAGACCTTTAAGTCTTGGAAAGCACGACGACTTAGAGATAGAAAGAATTATGACTTGCATGATAGTAAGGACTCTTGTAAACCCTAAGGGCTTGACCTGTATATAAAGGCGAGTCCTGGGGAAGGATCCGCATGGTTAGAAATCATCGAGTGCTACGTCAGGCGAGTTACGCCCTCCTTGTAATCGAAACACCATCAATACAACACAATGCAGGACATAGGCTTTTACCTCCTCTCGAGGGGCCGAACCTGGGTAAATCTCTATCTCGCTCCCGTTCAACCCCTTTGAGTCGCCACCAAGGTGCGATGGCTCTAACACTAAGTCCTTTCACAAGGACATCTGTCGTGACAACACCACGACAACTTGCTCCATCCCTGATTCAAAAATGTTCATGTTTTAGTGCGAATCGTGGTGGATGTGATGCTAGGTTTAAAGTGTTTGGAATCCATGGTTGAGAGGGGAAAATATTCACAAAATAGTGCAATTAATTTTGTTTTGTAAATATTTAAATGCTCCAAAAACTCCTTTTTCATTTTATTTAAATGGGTCATAATTCCCTTATGACCAGGAGCAATTGCTATATTCCTGTTCATATGTGTTGTCCGTCTTCAGGATGGCTCCACCAACTCGTCAGAATCCAGGTCGTGAGGATATGCCGCCACCACCTCCTCCTCCAGAGAATCCTCTGCCGGCGCCTCCTCCTTCAGAGGCTTGGCAAGCGGTGATGGCTGCTACAAATGCAAACACTCAAATGCTAATACAGTTGTTGCAAGAGAGGACTAATCAGCAACAAGGCAACTTCAATCATGGTGGCAATCAGTTTGCTAATCTGAGTCAGTTCCTGTCAAATCAGCTGAAGACTTCACGTCGTGTGACCAACCGTTTGATGCTGAGGATTGGATCCGCGACATGAACAAGCACTTTGAATGTAGCAATGTCCGTCCAGAGGATTTCGTCAAGTTTGCAACATTCCAGCTGAATGGGCAAGGGTCTATCTGGTGGCAGCAGTTGAAGGATTCCAGGGGTGCTAGAGTGATCACTTTGGATGAGTTCTGTAGAGATTTCAGGTCCCACTACATCCCGTCCAGCTTTGTGGAGGAAATGCGTGAGAAGTTCAGGCGCTTGAAGCAAGGTGGTAACTCCGTGTACAAGTACAACGTCGAGTTCCACGAGCTAGCCCGATACGCCTTGCAGGATATCCTTGATCAGAAGAGCAATATTTATCAGTTCAGAGGTGGCTTGAAAGAAGATTTGCAGCTAGCTCTCACTTTGCACGATGCTGAGGAGTTCGATAAGTTCTACAACCTGGCTCTGAGGGCTGAGGCAGCTTTGCTCAGGGTGGAGAATTTTAAGAAGCGCTTCAGAGATTCCAGCTCGTCTTCCTTAACTCAGGTGGTTCAGAAGCAACAGAAGTATTGGGTGTCTCCTCCTCCTCCTGGGCACACGCAGCAGTTCAAGCATTCAGGTGGCCATGGTTCTTCCCACCCACCCAACCCAGCTTTCTAGCAGAGATTCCAGCAGTAGAAGCAAGGGCCTCCTCAGACACAGTACCGTCAGCCGGCAGATGATACTTGTCACAAGTGTGGGCAGAAGGGTCAATATGCCAACAAGTGCACTTCTCAGCTCCGTATTCCGCCTCCTCCTCCAGGCAAACCTCCAAGCAATGCTATCGTCAAGTTCAACCCCAGGTCTGCTCGAGTCAACATGGTGAATGCGGTTGAGGCAGAAAACTCGTCAGATGTGATTATGGGTAACCTCCTCGTTAAGGATATTCCTGCTAAAGTGTTGTTTGATTCTGGTGCTTCTCATTCGTTCATGTCTAGAATGTTCTTTGCCGAGCATGATTTTGATTCTGAGTATTTGAAGAAGGTGTTACGTGTGGTGTCACCCGGTACTCTTATGAGCACCAATAACGTGGTTCGGGATGTCACTGTCAAGATGGGCGATTATCCTTTTCTGGCGTCTCCTATTGTCTTGGGCAATTCCGACATTATTTTGATCCTTGGTATGGACTGGTTGGCCATGAACAAGGCATCGGTTGATTGTGAAGATAAAGAAGTGATGCTTACTCACTCTTAGGAGGACGTGAATATCTTCGCGGCGCGCGATGACACAATCCGTCTGTTCTCTTTGAATGAAAAGGGTGAGATTAATCCTATTTCGCAAGTCCCAGTGGTCTGCGAATATGAAGATGTGTTTCCAGAAGAACTGCTAGGAATGCCTCCGCATCGAGAAGTTGAATTTGTTATTGAGCTTGAACCAGGTACTGAGCCTGTGTGCAAACGGCCGTACAAATTGGGTCCAGAAGAGCTGAATGAACTTAAGAGGCAACTCGATGAGCAGGAGCGTTTGGGTCTGATCAGACCAAGCTCGTCTCCTTGGGGCTGTCGAGTTTTGTTTGTCAAGAAGAAGGATGGCACGGACCGATTGTGTGTCGATTACCATCCATTGAACAAGAAGACAATCAGAAACAAGTATCCACTTCCGAACATAAATGAGTTGTTCGAGCAGTTGAAAGGGGCTAAGATCTTCTCCAAGCTCGATATCAGGCTGGGCTATCATCAAATTCGCATTCGCAAAGAGGATATTCCGAAGACTGCTTTCAGGACAAGTTTTGGCTCGTATGAGTATACGGTCATGTCTTTTGGTCTCGCAAATGCTCCACCGACATTTTGTCGAATGATGAACTACATATTCTCTCCGTTCAAGAATGAGTTTGTCTTGCTGTATCTCGACGACATTATGGTCTTTTTGGAAACTAAGGAAGAACATGAAGAACATCTCAGGCTGGTTCTTGATAAGCTGAGAGAGCATAAATTCTATGCCAAGTTTTCCAAATGTGAGTCCTGGTTGAAAGAAGTCGTCTATCTTGGGCACATCATCTCTACCGAGGGCATCAAAGTTGATCCGTCGAAGGTGCAGGCCATTGTTGAGTGGGAGCCTCCGCAAAATGTGAAGCAGCTTCGAAGCTTTCTCGGGCATGCAAGCTATTGTAGAAGGTTCGTTGAGAACTTATCCAAGATTGATAAGTCTCTCTCAAGTCTTCTTCAGAAAGGTGTGAAGTATGCCTGGTCTCCAGAGTGTCAATTGGCCTGCGACACACTCAAAGAGAAGCTCACCTCTACTCCAGTCTTGGTTCCTCCTGATGACTCCAAACCATACCAAGTGTTCTGCGACGCCTCTCTTTAAGGTCTTGGTGCAGTTCTGATGCAAGAGAAGAAAATGGTTTCTTATACCTCATGGAAGTTGAAGCCAGCTGAGAAGAATTATCCTGTGCATGATCTTGAGCTGGCAGCAGTGGTACATGCTCTGATGACTTGGAGACACCTCTTGTTGGAACGAAAGGTTGAAGTGTTCACCGATCACAAGAGTCTCAACTACCTCTTCACCAAGCCTAACCTGAATCTCCGGCAAACTCGTTGGGTGGAAATTCTCCAAGATTTTAATCCGAGCGTTCAGTATACTCCAGGCAAAGCTAATGTCGTGGCAGATGCTTTGAGCAGGAAGGCTTACTGCAACAGCCTCATTCTGAAGCCTCTTCAGCCTAACCTTTGTGAATCTTTCAGAAAGCTCAACCTCCAGTTAGTACCTCAGGGATTTCTTGCAAATCTTCAGATCTTTCCTACCTTGGAAGATCAGGTCCGAGCAGCACAACTTCTTGATGCAATGGTGAAGAAAGTCAAGATTGGCTTGGTAAAGGGACTTCCCAAATGTAAGTGCTTCAGTGTTGATGCCAGAGACACGTTATTCTTTGAGGATCGTCTTGTCATTCCGAAAGGTGATCTCAGAAAAGTAATCATGGAAGAAGCTCATAACTCTCTGCTCTCAATACATCCAGTAAGCTCCAAGATGTATCAGGACTTGAAACAGACCTTCTGGTGGACTCGCATGAAGCGTGAGATTGCTATGTTCCTAAATGAATGTGATGTATGTCGAAGGGTGAAAGCAGAGCATCAATGTCCAGCAGGTCTTTTGCATCCATTGCCCATTCCCGAGTGGAAGTTCGACCATATTGAGATGGATTTCGTCACCGGGTTTCCGAAGTCCAAGAAGGGTAAAGATGCCATCTTCATCGTCATCGACAAGTTGAGTAAAGTGGCTCCTTTTCTTCCAGTCAAGGAATCCATCTCCGCAGCTCAGCTTGCAGAGCTGTACACTTAGAGGATAGTGTCTTTGCATGGCGTGCCTATGTTGATTTCTTCGGATCGCGGAAATATCTTCACTTCCAAGTTCTGGGACTCTTTTCAGTCTGTGATGGGCACGAAGATACGATTCAGCACAACTTTTCATCCTCAGACTAGTGGTCAAGTGGAGAGAGTCAATCAGGTCCTTGAGGATATGCTGAGAGCCTATGTTATCTCTTTTGGCATGAAGTGGGAAGACTGTCTACCTTTCGCTGAGTTCTTGTATAACAACAGTTATCAAGCTAGTTCAGGCAAAGCTCCGTTTGAGATTCTCTATGGCAGGAAGTGTCGTACCCCGCTCAACTGGTCCGAGACCAGCGAGCGTCAGATTCATGGGAATGACTTGATAGAAGAAGCTGAAGATATGTGTCGGGTCATTCGGGATAATCTTAGAGCAGCGCAGTCCCAACAGAAGAGCTATTATGATAGCAAGCATCGTGACATGTCTTATGAGCTCGATGACTTCGTCTATCTCAAGGTCTGCCCTATGAAGGGTACACAGCGTTTTGGCATCAAAGGCAAGCTTGCGCCTCGTTTCGTTGGTCCTTTCAGAGTTGTTGGCAAGAGAGGCGACCTTGCGTATCATCTCGAGCTCCCTTCAAACTTTGCAAATGTGCATGACGTGTTCCATGCCTCTCAGCTCCGGAGATGCTTCAAGACTCCCGAGCGCACAGTTCAACTTCAAGACATCGACCTTCAACACGACCTATCCTATCGTGAGCATCCAATTGCGGTTATCGAGGCGACTCAGCGCAAGACCCGCAACAAGTCTGTCAAATTTCTGAAGGTGTAGTGGTCACACCATTCTGATAAAGAGGCCACTTGGGAACGCGAGGATCACCTCCGTTCTAAATTCCCAGAGTTCTTTGAGTCCTAGATCTCGGGACGAGATCTTTTTGTAGTGTGGGAGAGTTTGTAATGCCCCAGAGTGTAACTTGCCATATTTGGAACCTTCTATATGTGGGTCCATCTTGTCATTGCCATGTGAGATCTATGCATGTGTTATTTCATGTGATGTTACCTTGCCTACCATTGCATTCATGCATTCATTTCATCCATGCCTTCTTTGTTTTGTTGTTGTTGTTGTTCCATGCATGTGGTGTGATATGTGATGATGTGTGATGATATGTGTTGATATGTGAAGTGATGTGGAGTGGTGCATTTGAAAGTGGGGAGCAACTATGTTAGTTTGCAATAGGTTTTAAAAAAAACCTCTCCATTTTCTCAAGGCTCAAGTTTCACTTGCTCCATCCCTGATTCAAAAAAGTTCATGTTTTCATGTGAATTATTGTGGATGTGATGCTAGGTTTAAATTGTTTGGAATCCATGGTTGAGAGGGGCAAATATTCACAAAATAGTGTAATTAATTCTGTTTTGTAAATATTTAAATGCTCCAAAAACTCCTTCTTCATTTTATTTAAATGGGTCATAATTCCCTTATGACCAGGAGCATTTTTTTTATTTTTAGCATCAACAGTGTGTTTTATTTTTCGTCTTTGTTTTTTTTAAATAGAAAACCCCAGTGGATTTTCTTTTTCTCTACCTGGCGCCTTCGAGCGGGCTTTCTCCCCTGGCTGGCCCAACTTTCCTCTCGCGCGACAACCATTCCCTGTAGACGCCGTCTCCCTCCTTCCTCTTTCCGTCAGTTTCGTCAGAGAGAGAGAGGCGAGACAGAGAGTGATGTCATTCTCACGGACGTCGAGGTGGATCCCTTGCCCCTCTATTTAACCTGGGCGTCCGTGCAGTGACCTAGGGCTCCTCCCTAGCCGCCGCCACTTCTTTCCCCATCTTCCTCCTCCCTCTCCCTCGTCGACAGCAGGTAAGCGAGCCCCTCCTCCGTCATGGCCGTACCTTGTGGAGCTCCTCGCCGTCGTTGTCGTGCCCCTTCTTCCTCTCCAAGTCTTCAGCGAGCACGCGGGACGACAGGGGGTTCCGTTCCTGTGGCTAGGAGGTGCAGATCAGGTCTGCTTCCATGATGTCGACACCGTCCCTTTCTTCCTCTTCCGCTCCGAAGATCTCCTCCGCCACGGCTACTTCCCCTACTTCCTCTCTGGCAGGCACGACGTCCTCATCCAGTGGGTGAGCACGAACCTTCCTCCCCCTTCCCTGTCGGCAGATCTAGCGTAGGACCCGTAGCCGCGCCGCCGTTCTTCTCTTTGTCGCCGGCTCCGCCATGCACGTTGTCGAGTAGCTTTAGCCCTCCTCTCGTCGAGCTTAGAGTAGAAATGGAACCGTGGGAGGTCCTACTCCCTTCCATCAACGAGCCGTTGCTCAATTTGAAGTAGATCGCCGGCGATGACCTCCCATGTTCCGGCCATCGTCGGGCAGAGGTAGATCCACATGGGGTTGCTCAAAAGAGCAGAGCCCCCCTCTCTGTTAAGAATCGTAGCATCAGCGTAGTGGTAGTTGGGGTTTTGCGCAACATTTGGTCCTGGGTTCGAAACCCATCGTCGCCCTTTTGTTTTATTGTTTTGTGAGGCACAGTAGCAACAGGGGATAGCATATCCTGTCTTACCCCTCTGTTCTATCGAGCCAAGGCTGCTAGCCCGGTGGTGCTAGTGCTGGTGGTGAACTAGGGGCACCTGGGTTCGATCCCCCCAAGCCCCTTTTATTTTTGTCTATTTCCTTTTGTTGTTTTTCATTGATTGCATGTTAGTTGATGTGGTATGCTAGGTCAGCAAGTGTGGTATTTTTTTTGCCTCACAACCAGTAGATTTTTCCCTTGCTCTAGTTAGTGTGCATGCGTAGTTTGGTATGCTTATGTTAGTGAGCTAGTGCTTGTGTGTAGGGTGTATATGTGATGCAAGCTTGTGTGATATGCATGTGTAGGAGTTAGTGTTTGATGAGTGTGTGTGTGTAGGTGATGCTAGTATTTGTGTGTGCAAGCATCTATGTGCATGTGTGCTTGTGTGTTGCAAGCACCCACATGCTTGTCTATGTGATGTTGAGGGTGTGCTTGTGTGGTGCAAGTAACCAAATGCTTGTGTGGGTGTATGCGTGATGAATATTTCCTTTTGTTGTTTTTCATTGATTGCATGTTAGTTGATGTGGTATGCTAGGTCAGCAAGTGTGGTATTTTTTTTGCCTCACAACCAGTAGATTTTTCCCTTGCTCTAGTTAGTGTGCATGCGTAGTTTGGTATGCTTATGTTAGTGAGCTAGTGCTTGTGTGTAGGGTGTATATGTGATGCAAGCTTGTGTGATATGCATGTGTAGGAGTTAGTGTTTGATGAGTGTGTGTGTGTAGGTGATGCTAGTATTTGTGTGTGCAAGCATCTATGTGCATGTGTGCTTGTGTGTTGCAAGCACCCACATGCTTGTCTATGTGATGTTGAGGGTGTGCTTGTGTGGTGCAAGTAACCAAATGCTTGTGTGGGTGTATGCGTGATGAATACATGTGTGTGAGAGTAAGTGTGCTTGTGCATATGTGCACTAGTGCTGGTGTAGATGTATGTTACCATGTGTATGTGTGTGTGTTAGTGATAGTGGTGTAAGTATGTGTGTGCTTCAGATGATAGCATATGTAGGTGCTAGCTTATGTATGCTTGATGTATGTGGTGTGAATGGTGATGTGCTATGGCACATATACGTGAGGTCTAAACCCTCATGTCACCATTGGAGTGATGAGAGTGTGCAAGTGCATGTGTAGGTGATGAGCTAGTGTGTAGCACATGTGATATAGCACTATTTGCATCCTTGAGATTCTATGTTGTTTTTCCTTTCAAGTTTGTGCTCATTTGTTCTATGCAAGTACCTAGGTATTATATATGTTTTTGGGGTATAATCATCCCAGGAATCCATTGTTGGAAGCAGATTCCACTTTGGAACACTTTCTGGGAATGTCATATTTCTATTTTGTTCAATGTTTAGAGTTTGGTTCCATGTGATTTGATGAGCCCAAGAGGATGATTCCTTGTTGTGGCAGTAGAGGGTGAACCCCTCTACAACATGGTGGTTTTGTTTTATGCTTAGGAGCTTATATGTGCAAGTTGTGCTTTGTCAAAGTAGACATGTGGCTGAAATTTCAGCTTGTGATTTTCACTAAGTCTGAGAAACTGCTGATATTTTCTTCCCTTGTAGTTGCGCTTGCAAAAGTTCATGTGTTGGGAATCAGCCCTTGCAATCAACTAGAAAGTTGGAGATTTTGTGTTTGTCTAGCTCTTTGTCAATTTTCATTGCATTTGACTTCCTGTAGATATAGTTTTGGGTGCTATCAAAATGCTTCAGAGCATAAACAGCTAGTGAGAATCTGAGAATTTCACTAAGTCCCTGAAAACTGATATTTTTGTCCAAGTTAGCAGCTGTAGATCTTTCTGTGTGTAACTCCTTTGTATTATCTTTTTGCTCATGCTTGTAGAGATTTTGAATAGCTTCTGCCACATATCTTATTTGGCACATTTGGGTGGCTATAGGTGCTTTGCATGTTGCTCTCAAACTACTATGTTGCTGTTTAGGACAAATTGTGTAGTTTTGTTGTTTTGATGCTTGTGAGTACATAGTTGATGGTGAGGTGAGTTTATTTGCACCACTCCATCTATGTTTGTTTGTTTGATCATTTGGCAACCTGGGAATACCATAAGTATGCCATTAAAGAGTGCTTGTGGTAGAATTGATCCGTAGAACTCCATTTCTTGTTTCGTTGTTTCCGGTTGATCCGTAGCTCCGCTCGTAACGTTCTTTATATGTTTTTGCATCGTTTTCGCATGATGCATCTGTTCATGTCATCTTCATGCATGTAAAGATAGCTTAGGGTGAAGTCTTGTTCCGAAGTTTGTATTTTCTTCTCGTGCATATGCAAGTGACTAGATTAGAGATGCATGTTCATTCTCATCTCATGCATCATGTGTATGTTGCATCATGTTGTGTTGTTGTTCATTGGATGCTATTTTTATGTTGGGTAGAACCGGGATCGGAGAACGAGTACGTGGATCTGGGAGAATACGTGCAGGACGAACAAGAGCAGTTCCAAGCGGAAGACATCATAGGCAAGATGACATGACCTTGATACCGTCTCTAGTCTTGTTGTGCCTAGATTCACGTTTCCTTCATCATATGCTCGCTGCCTACCACTCAAACAATTGCCTCCTGATATTGCCATGAAACCCAAACACTTTCCCCTCCTAGCAAACATTGAATGGCTAAGTAGGCTTGCTCAGCTTCTAATGTTAGCATTGCTAGTTGCAGGTGTATTGTCTCATGTGATAACATGAGTTTGATATCATTATGTTAAATCTGTTATTTAATTAATGCACCTATATACTTGGTAAATAACGTAAGGCCTAGCCTCTTGCCGGGTGTTTTGTTTCGTTATTTCCGCCATAGTTTCCGGCTACCGGTGTTTGATTCCATAACTGATCGCTCCTAACACGTTCAGGGTTCTTATGGGGACCCCCTTGATAAATCGTGTGGTGTTAAGACTTGTCCGGCAGGACCCAACATTGGTTTTAATCTGCTAACCAATTAATAATAATCTGCATAGGGAATAGCTACCCCGAGGAATTTATCAACAACCCGGGCCAGTGCTCCTCATGAGTGTTGGTCCAAACTAGAGCACTGTGCGGGGCCAACTCAGGACAACTTGAGAGATTTGTATCAGGCCACTGTACGCGTCGCTCATCCGTCGTGTCCTGAGACTGAGATACGCGGCTCTTATCGGGGTCGTCGACATGACGGGAGGTCCTGCTAGTCTTGTCTTATCTTATCGATATATCTTGCGTATAGGAATCCCTGTGAAGCTTTGGTTCTCCCCAGAGTTGAGGTTTTCCTCTAAGGAATCCGACGAGATCACGAGATTCGTGATAGAGGATTACTTTGCGGCCCGTGACCGTTTGTGATGGACTAGTTGGAGCACCCCTGCAGGGTTTAATCTTTCGGAAAGCCGTGCCCGTGGTTATATGGCAACTTGGAATATTTGTTAACATTCGGTTATAGATAACTTGAACTTAATCTAATAATACTGCCAACTGTGTGCCTAACCGTGACTGTCCCCTACAAAGACCTCTCTTCGATCGGGAACACGGTGGGGTTATGATTGACATAGGTAGGTGTTCAAGATCACTTAGTGATCAGCTAGACTTCGATCACTAGCATAGACCACCACATAAATAACTTGTTTTACGCAAGTTAGTCACCATAAATGCTTAGGATGCTGCAACCTAAACACTGAACCTTCCTCACCTAATAACTTGACTAGTTTCGGTACTGAGGTCATAGATTGTTGAGTCCCTGTGGCTCATAGATTACTTCAATAGCCCAACAGGTAAAGGTACGCCCGACACAGGTGATCATGGGCAGCTGGCATGGCAGGACGATGAGGAGAACGACCGCATGTACGTGAACTATCCAGAAGACTGAGGCAGGGTCGTGATCGTGGGCAAGCATGCAGGGTAGCATAGCCTTTTCTCATGTTATGTAGTCCATAGCAGAACTACCTTGTCTGAATAAATGTGTGATGCAAACTCTGATATTATCTATGAGATGGCAAACGATTCCCTATTTGTCATTCTTTTATTATGTATGTGCTATGTTATCGTGCTTGCGAAACGCTTAGATGCGCTTCTTTCCATTTTGGGGCCTCTATCCCTAAATCGGAAAGTACCGTATCTTAGTCGTTACACCCAGTGTAAACCTTTCCTCCCTAAATTTATTTTCAATATTCATAACAGTTGCTTTGACAATTCAGATTGTACGGATAGAAACCACAAGTTAAGCGGAAAAAGATCACTTTTTATGGTTTATTGGCCTTTTATTTCTTTTCCACTTTTTCGATCATTTTCAACACCACCAAAAGCCTGTTTGATACACATGGTAGATGTTAATGGCTAATAGACTTGGGGCTTGGCTATCACGCTCGCCCTAAGCATCATTCCGACACTATCTTGTATTATGTGTGTTCGGCATCTTGGATATGTCGTTATATGCATTGATTCCGAATTATGTCTTGGGTTAATAGTTGGGTAGCTCAGCTCCTATGCTTACCCTTTATGTTCCGCTTGTCCGGCTAAAAGTCTAAAGGGAGAACCGCTGCGATTGTAATTCTTGCTCATGTGTTTAAATACCTCAGCAGAGAAAGCCAAAAATTGAGTGTCATAATAAGCGAGAACTGGTCTGCGATCCGATGACAATTATTAAACTAAGAGCCGCTGGAGGTTCAACGTGTTATGAGGTGGATTTGGAGTTATACAAACCAAGTCGTAACGGATTTTTAAACCTCGGTATGTCCTAACATCACAAATTACAAGGGGCTCTTAACTAGTCCTTGCAGTCAAGCTCCTATGGTTAAGCGAAATAATTAAAGCCACATCGTCATATTGCCTTGCTTCCTTCTGCACTACTGCCTCCGGGCACCAAGACGTGGCTAAGGGTAATAGTGTGGAAGCCGAAAACACCCGTGATAGCATATACTAGGGGTCCGCAGCAGACGACTGGAAACTTCCAAATTAAAATGACTACACAAGAGACAAAATTTAAAACAAAGTAAGTTATCGTATACAATGCAAATCAACATATCATTGTATTGTATAAAGGTTCAACCATTCATACACGATAGTATTTTCATTCAGTGATTACATCCTTGGAGCACTGGGCTTCTATCGCTCGAGCACCTTACATGATGTTGGAAAAATATCGCTCGGGGCACCTATGATCCTTTCCACGTGATGGAGGTGTGGTGGCCATCTTGGTGGGATTCACTTTGGGCTAGTGCAGCATGGTCCTTGTGAAGGGCATCCGAGCTCCCTGTGTGCAGATGGAGCGCTTCATGATGTTAATGTGGGGCGCAATAGCAATCAGTTTCTTCACCATACCAAAGTAGCTGCTTGGTAGCAGCTTTGTAGCCCATAGCCTAACGCAGAGATCCTTCATTGCTAGCTCTTCCATCCGATGCAGCTCCATCAGCTGTTTCAGCTGATCAGAGACAAGGAGGGGTTTCTCCGGGGCTTGGAATTATGCCTAGAATAACCTTTGCTCGGTATCCCCTCCTGGGATGCATAATGCTTTGAGTCATTGGCCGCACTCTTCAAAAGGTGTGCAAACACGCTTGGATAATGACATACTCGGTTAAGAAATGCAAACGTTTTTTCGCCAAAAACACAATGCAGTAAGTATCTCTTACAATTCACAATTTTCTTGATTTGTTGGATCTCCTTCTGATGGTTGTGTGCCTCCTTCCATGCCTCCTGTAGTGATGCGGTTGCAGAGGACAACTCGGAATATGTTTCCTTATTTTTATTTTAAAGGACATCACATTTAGTATGGCATCCTTGAGCTCTTGTTGTACCTCACCGACCCTCGCCTCATGCTTGTCACTGGAAGACCTCACTGTCAACACTTCGGAAGTTGCCTGTTCGGCCGCCGCCTTCTGTTCGCTAGCCTCTTTCCTTGCTTTATTCAGCTCGGCCTTCAGCTTCTCGACCTCCGCGGCGACAACTATAGTTGTTGTGCAAATAATTCAAATTTAAGGATACAAGTAAGAATACCTCACTATGATGAGAAAATTAATGTTAAACAGTCGAGCTCGGACTTACCTTGTGCGTCATCAAACCACTTATGAAGAAGGTCAAGCTCTTCATCGGATATCTTAAGCTTTTGATTCATTATCGCCAACTCTACGGAGTTGGGGGCTGCTACTGAAGACAAGGCCTGCAGAAATGTGTGTCAGACTCCTAAGTTATCAGGTTTTTTGAATCCCCTGCTAGGTTCATTTTTATCATCCTATCAGAGTCTTGGGGGCTACGGTTCACTTTTTACAATTATATGGGTGTATTTTCCGCACTACTTTGACCATGAATATAAGGATTGCTTATAAACTCATAAAATACAATTACTTTCTAAAAAAGAGATTGTGAATTACCTTGAAGCGTGTCAGCAGGCCGTCTCGAATACTTTTTAGAACCGCACGCAGAAGACTATGATGTTCTTCAGGGATGGAAGATTCATTTAGACCCTCCTCCATCATGACCGGCCACCCAGTTTGGGACCGCTCTATTGTGGATAGCTCTGAGTGCGGGGTTGTAGTTTCTCCTTGTAGAGAAGCTGGCGCAGATGGTTCCGAAGGTTGAGAAGCCTCCAGGATTTTATTCGGAGAAGACGTGGAGTGTCCGGGCTGTCCTTCTTTGGTTGCCACGACGAATTAGTCCTCCTGGTCTTCAGCGACCGAGGTGTTAGCCTCGGCCATGATGTCATCACCTCCATCCCGGGTTTCCAGTTCCACAGGGTTCTCTCAAGACACTACCTCCCCGATCTCCGCGATGGTTGGGGCACGCGTGTTATGTGAAGCGGTCCCGCTTTCTGTCAGGTTGGTCGGCAATGAGTCCCCGTCCAAAATTTGACCGGTGAGGAAATCACGTGGCGGACAACAATATGGAAAGAAGGCCTAACTATCAATAACAGAATCTCAATATGAAAAGATGTTGGAGTTTTTGGATCATTACCTTTGCTCTTGGGGTTTCACCTTGTGGGTCGTTTGAGGAACCCTTTCAACACACTTGGATTCCTCGTCGGAATCCGGAACATCATCGAACATGGCCACCGGGGCCGTGCATTGTCTCTTCGGCGTAGAGGGAGCTGGATCTCCCTCGACGTCTTCGTACACTCCTCTCTTCTTCGTGTGGGAGGAACCACTCTCCTCCCCGTCTTCTCCCTCCACGTTAGAGGGAGGAAGTGTGTCTTCGGACCTGGTGTCCAGGGTTCCTTTCGATCGAAGACCCTCTCGGGCCTTCTTCTTCTCCTTCTTTTTTATTCCTTCTCCTTCGAAGCCGTGTACGGCTTCTTGACCAACATGGCTGTCAATAAGGCCGTTCGGGGGTCCGTGAGCAAGGGTACAAGACAATTGATATGATGGGACTTTTACAGCTAGATCTGCCAATATGGAGGAAAGGAGAGATAAGAGCCTTGTTAAAAACCAAAAACCAAACACATGGTAAAATCTTACTAGTCGAGGAGGGTTAGTAGCATTGATGCTGATGTTCTCCTCTTTAGCCGACCAACTCTTCTATGGCTTGAACAACACCTTCCACAATTTCTCGTGGGTAATGCGGAATAAGTTCTACACAGTGGCCAGGTTGCTTGGATTGTAATACCACATCGGAGTAGCCTCATGTTGAAAGGGGAGGAGGCGGCGATGAAGCATGACTTGAACTACATTGATGAGCTCAATTTTCTTTTCCAACAATATGGAGATGCATTTCTTTAGTTCCCTCACCTCTGGAGCCTCCCCCCAATCCAGGGACTTCTCCATCCTAGACACTAGTCGGATGTGAGGACTGTATCTAAATATAGTTGGTGATGCCCCTTCCGCGTCATGGGGCTCGGTGTTATAGAACCACTCCTTTTGCCATGCCTTGACGGTGTCTATGAAGGTACCTTTCAGCCATTGAACCAGGGGAAACTTGCTAATCATTGCTCCCCTGTAGTCTGCCTGCTCCCCATTTACTACTTTTGGCTTGACGTTGAGGACTTTCAGACATAAGCCGCAGTGGGGCACGACCCGGAAATATTCCTCACAAACTATGACGAAGGCCGAGATATGCAAAAAAGAATTTGGGGTGATCATGGAAATCTAACCCATAATTAAACATTACGCCGTGGACAAAGGGGTGGAGAGGGAAGCCAAGACCCCAAAGAAAATGTGGGATAAAAACCACCCTCTCGCCTTCTCTAGGCATAGGGATGTTCTATCCCTTCTCTCGAGCGGGGTGGATAATGTTTGCCAACAAATAGACGACGCTCTTCAGCTCCCTGATGTCCTTCTGAGTGACACAAGAGGCCTCCCACTTGCCTTTCGAGCCCGAGCTGGCCATGGCCGAACTATGAAAGGTTCAAGGATATTGGGGAAGAGGAGAGATTGAAGACTAGAGCTTTGAGGGTTGTGAATGACAACGGTGATGTGAGGTATGGAATGCGTAAGGAGGCTATGGTGGTGGTTTTCCTTTTATAAGCTTCTGAAATACCAAGAGCCCCACTACTGGACCATGAACTTAGCCATTTCCCAATAGAATCATGCGGTTATGCGCATGTGGGATAATTCAAATCATAAACCATATCCCTAGAAAAGAGGGACACAATCTTCATAATAGAACGCGTCAATAAATATTGTCTCGAACCACGCTTCCTTAGTGGGTCATTGGTCTTGACCAGCCGCGACCTTTCGTTAAAAAGGGTGTTAGACAAAAACATTGTTCGCTATCGAACGGTCGGCCTGGGAAGATGAAATTACATCTTTATGAATATATATATATATATACATACATATACATACATATATATATACATACATATATATATATACATACATACATATACATAAATATATATATATATATATATATTCTCGAATGGTGAGGTCGTCGGTGGCCGAGCTATTGCTAGATGAACGTAAAAAGGGGAGAACTCGCCCCGCAAGCCAAAGACTTTGGACACACGAAATAGCTGGAGGTCAAGACTATGACGTTGGAGGCCAGTTCAGGGGCTACTAAGGGAGTCAGAGAATAAGGGGTCCTCGGGCGTCTTACATATTCCTATGGATTGGACTCCTGGGCCATCCTATTGTCCTTATTGGAATCCTCGATAAATAAACTGATGTTGTATTCAAGATAGACTCTTCCGAAGACTTGGCGTGCACCCCACGGCCACGTGGTAATCGACATGTTTTTTTACTTAAGGGCTTTAGCACCCCTAGTATCTATATAAATCAGAGGGCTTTAGTTCATATGACATGTTAAGATCAATAATCCTAGCGTTTAGACCACAACATTCAATCTTGAGGTAGATCAACTTTATACTTGGTACTCCATCATTAATATAAACAAGAGTAGGACGTAGAGTTTTCCCTCCATCAAGAGGGCCCAAACCTGGGTAAATCACCATCTCCTTTGTCTCTTAATACCCATCGGTCCAAGATCGATAGTTCAGGACCCCAACCCGAGATCTATCGGTTTTTACACCGATACGCCCCTTTATTTGACAAGCTAGAGTGGTGCTTCTCATATGAATCTTGGACATTATCTTGTCCCTTGTATCATTCAAGTTAGAAAAAATAACCCTAAATCCAAAATATGGAGGTTTGATTATTTATTTTTGGCTACAAATGCCTAAGTTTAATGATGCAGTCAAAAAATGTGGGATCAATATGAAAAGGAAGGGGACAATGCTAAAAGTATTACTACAAAATTCAAGAGATTAAGTAAGGGATTCATGATCTTGTCAAGAAAAATCTCAAGCCTCGCTCATCTCAGCAAAAATTCAAGTGAAGTGATTTTACTATTGGATCCGTTTAAGGAGTTTAGACCTTTGGTTGTGGAAGAATGGAACGGTATGAGCATTTTTAAAAAGGCATCTGATGAAGCCTCTCAAATTTCAAAGCATTTATTGGAAGCAAAGAGCTACTGTTAGATGTGCAAAATTTGGGGATGGTAACAACAAGTTCTTCCAAGCAAAAGTTGCAATATAATATGGAAACAATTAGATTGCTATTTTAAAAGATGAGAAATCCATTGAACACACAGAGAATGAGGCCAAAGATGCAGTGCTATGGACATCTTGTAAAACAAGATTGGGTAGCATTGCTACTAGTACAAATTTCATCGATCTTTCAAGCATGTTTTGTGCTAATGTCAACTTGAGTGAGCTGAATACATCCTTTACAAAGTCATTGGTTGATGTTGCAGTTAACAATATACCCACTAATAAATCCCCATGCCCAGATGGATTTCTTGATGATTTTCTTAAAGCATGTTGGGATATTATTTCCCATGAATTTTACCTGCTTATTGAGGACTTTTGTATTGGGAAATTAATTTGCATCCCCTCAATGGATCTTTCATCACTCTGTACCCAAACATGGATAATCCTCAAACTCCTATTGACTTCAGGCCTATCTGTTTGTTAAATAGCACAATCAAAATCATCACTAATAGCCAATAGATTCTAGAAAGTAAGTCTCAACCTAGTTCATATAAATCAGTATGGATTTCTGACATCAAGAACTATTCAAGATTGTTCGGCTTGGGTTTATGTATGTGTTTATTGATGAAAAAAATCCAAGAAAGAAACTGTGGTTCTTAAGTTAGACTTTGCTAAAGCATTTGATATGATTGAACATGACACACGCTTTCAAATCCTTGATGCTAAAGGATTTAGCGCTAAGTGGATCAACTGGATTAGGATGTTTTTGTAGCTCAAGGTTTAGTTCTCTTAAATACAGTGTTAGGGAAACAATTTAAATGCAAAAGAGGAGTGAGACAAGGTTATCCCCTCTCTCCTCTCATTTTATTCATTGCTGCTGATTTTTCCAATCCATCATGAATGAGGCAATGCAAGCAGACCTCATCGAAATTCCTATTCCCACTCCATCAAAGCTAGATTTTCGTGTGATACAATTTGCAGACACAATTATGGTACTGTCTTTTGATGAAAGAAAAATTCTTTAAGTGAAAAACTTGCAGGCTCACTTTGGTGCTCAAACACGATAGAAGATGAGTTATATTAAATATGTGTTGGTTCCTTTGAATGTGAGAAATGACAATTTAAACCCATTACTTGCCCTTCTAGGTTGCAATATGGGGAAGTTTCCCTTTAGATATCTTGGACTACCACTGCACGACCATAAGCTCAAATATGTAGATTTCACTCCTATCTGCAAATCAATTGAGAATGGATCACATGGAGTTTTAATATTTTTGGGATCTGATGGTAGTCTGCAACTCATTACATCTACATTCTTAACATTACCAATCTTGTTCATATGCGCACTTACTCTACCTGCTAGAATCTTAGAGAAAATAAAAAAGAGCATCCAATATTTCTTCTCGAGAAAATTTGGACAAGAGAACTCATGCCATGCTCTTATTCCCTAGGAAAAGGTTTGCCAACCAAAAGGACAAGGTGGCATGGGGATCATAGACAATGTTCGTAATAAGGCCTTGCATATGAAAAACCTACATAAGTTCTTCAACAAGGAAAATATTCCCTAGGATAATTTGATTTGGAACCAGTATTATACTTCTGAATTGCGAGGAGATAGGGTTCGACTTAGTAGAGATCACTTATAACTAAGAGTGCTGCGTGAATTAAAAAAGTATGACAACCTAAAAAGCTGGTAGTGGGGAGACTGTCAAATTCTGGTTTGACACCTAGATGAATACACCACCTGAGCAAAGCTTCCCCCATTTGTTTTCCTTTGCTAAAAAGTGAAAATGTGGTACTATTTGAGATGATCCATATAGAAGACCTTCAACATATATTTCATACACTCCTTACATCATAAGATTTTGAGCAATTTAAGGAAGTACAATCAGTCATGTAGAAACTCAGTAGAAGGCAAGCTCCTAGCTCCTAGAGCTGCACAAATGGGAACAGAAAGTACTCCTCCCTAGCCGTATACAATAAGCTCAAGATAGGGCTAGATGCACATATACTTTTCGTAAGTGAATCTAGTGCCACCCCTTGCTGGTTTTGGAGTATTGAAGACAAACATGGTTGAGAGACTAATGTGTTTGTGAGAGTTCACAGTATAACACAGATAGAAGTCCCTCGAGATTTGGTTTAACCGTCAAAGACGACCACCAAAAATGTCCGAACACATTAATGATGGCTGAACCATTGGTGGTGCGCAAAGATAATCGCTTGAAGAAAATGGAACTCGAAGACAAAGTCTTTTGTTGTTTTGTTTCTTTATTCCCGAGTCATAGGAATCACCGTACTACTAAGTGGGGCTGATGTGATCAAGTCAGGTGCTGACATAATGCTCAACCCGCATGTCTTTGAGCGAAGACATTCAGAGCAAATCTCCTCAAGAGCTGGTTGACTCAACATTACTTGCAACCCAAGTAATGTTGCCATGTGTCTCTTTGAAATCTAACCGTTGGAACATGTGTCGGTTCGCCATTGACCCATGGTCATTTCGGTCATATCAAGTAGGGTTACATGTTGGCTATAAATAGCCCACCCCTCCAACATAAGTTGGTGGCTACTCAGAGTTGATATGGCTATTGTCATTTTGGAGCAACACGCCTCGAAGACATTGAGAGAGAGAACTATCCTGTGAGTATAAACCCAAACACCTAGAGCGAGAGTGTTTGAGCATTAATGAAGTCATGTTGTTCTGAGCGAACTGAAGATGTGTTACACTTGAAGATTGTGATCTTCCAGACGATTAGGCATCATGGTCTAGCGCATCCAAGAGTCATTATCAATTGCTGCGTGACCATGATGTTGATCTATCCAAGAGTCATTGTGGATTGATGGGTGACCAAGTTTCTATGGGTTCAGAAGTATCCCCTGAAGATTTACCTGAGTAATTGGGCATTGTCTGAGATACTTAGACTCAAGGGGATCAAGGTGAAGACGAGGTCTAAGCCTCCACAACCAGACGTACAGTTGTCACAAAAACTAGAACTGGTCCAACAAATCCTATGTCTTCATCAAGCTACTGGTTCTACCCTTCACTCTCTTTACTTAATATACTGTGAAGCCATTACTTGATCATCTCTCCCGAAGATATTCTCCGAAGACATTCCCAAATGTTGTTTATATTCACCCTTCCTAAGGTTATGTGTGATATAACTTAGTGTGCATGATAACTATGCTTTGCATGATTGGATGTCTTCGTGGTATTGCATGCTTTGCATAGATCCTTGATTCTTATCCCTACCTAATCCTGTATCGCTTTCTCTTAACGTTGAATACATTTATTGTTTCAAATATTTTCATAAAAATTGCCTATTCACCACCCCTCGAGTCGATAACTACCACTTCCGCTTTTCAACAATCTTTCAGATAGTACTAGTAGAGTGAGGCATACGATTTTCTTTGGTTGATGTTGCATGATAGAATTGATAGTACAAACATGTTAAAGAGAAGATCTATACAAGTTAAATACTATGTGTGGATCATGTGTACTAACAGTGATGCACTTAATACAATCATAAGATTCAAGTTGGTCATATCATTACCCAAGCATTTTTCATGAATAAATGCCCATCATTATATACCCCGTGAGGGAAAAAATTATCGTTCTATAATCCCATCAAAATAAGTAGTAATTCCACAACTCTTATGAGAAATTTCAACATGTGTATTAACTCCTTAGTTGTCCAAATTTACCTAGTACAACTACAGTTCGTACATTGTAGCTCACATTTTAGATGATTTTAATGTTGGCATTTCAATTTCCATGGTTCACTCAGCTATTCAATCAATAAAACCCACTCCATGGCGGAAGTTCCACCTATGACCATCTCTAGAAGAATCATCCTACCTTTTCTTCCTATATGTTAACCACTAATGCAAAGATTCGATGAGAAAAACAAACTCTATAGGAGTTATCCTCGCTTCCTCTATCTCGGCAATTTTAGAGGGTGCTTATACCCTTCATATTTGAAGGTTCTAAAGGGGTGTTTTAGAGCATCTCATATAGATGCCCAAAAAATTTGGTGACCGGAAAAGTTTTACTTGGACAGATGCTCTAAAATTAATATGAATCAAATAAAAAAAATATTACTTAATTATTGCATAGTTCATCAATCCACAACCTTAATTTCAACACAATTGTTCAACAAACAGAACACAAAGATCATAACAAATGACAATCTAGTTGTCTTTTTGTCCATTCCATTGAGATCTCGGATGAACATATTCCTGAGTATCCACATCTCGAATTTAATGATAGCCACAACTATGGACCAGTCGGTCTTGGTGGAACTACTCACACAACATTGGGGAGGTAAGAAGGTTGATGAAGACGACCTCCATGATGGATTTCCCCTTCGGTAGAGTACCCAAAAAGGCCTTCAGATGGGATCATGGAAGAGTATAGGCTTGCAACGGTGAAAAAATTGTTTCGGGAGCTCCCTCAAGGTTTTTTTGGATATATGTGTATTTACAGGTTAAAGAATAGGGCAAAAGGAGCCATGAGAAGTGCACAAGGGGAAGGGTGCACCTACACCCCCAGGGCGAGCCCCACTGCCTTGTCGTCTCATCATGTGTCTTCCAGACTCTTCCCGAACTTTCCCCGCGTTATACGCAATGATGTTGGATCATTGTTCGCCCTTGTTGCATATCGAACGGTGTGCAACCTTCTCCCAAATCGCTAGTGTGCACGATCAAGGATGAGACTCGCGCCTGGGAGGTTGGTGGAGCCAAAGGACTTAACACGATCATCCCAATTTAATCCCTTTAATCCCCAATGTATCCTCGGGCTGAGCATCCCCTCACTAGTAGAAAACTGGGCTATAGTCCCGGTTGGTACGGGCCTATAGTCTCGGTTCTCCAACCGGGACTATTAACTTGGGACTAAAGATCCCCCCTAGTACAAGGTTGCCACGAACCGGGACTAACACCAACCGGGACTAAAAGATTTTTTTTGATTTTTTGTAAAAAATCAATTTTTTCAAAAAATAATTTCATTTTTTTTCATTTTTTATGATTTTCAAATCTTTGAATTATATGACAATTTAATCTCTAATCACTCCTACTCACCGCTCCAGCGTGGAGCACTCATTTCAAATTGTCTAACTTTCCGGCCAGTCACTCACTCCACTCATTTCAAATCATCTAACTTCCTCGCGTGTCACCTATCCTCTCATTAATCCAGCCCAAGCACACTTAACTTTTCGGTTCTATCTCCACTAGTTTCCAAGTCTCTACTTGTGGTTTTCTTAACAATAATAAGCTACCAATCCTATTAACCCTTACGTCTTAATGTCACATGATTTAATTTTTTAAATTCCAAACAACTATTAAAATAAACAATAATCATTAATAAACAACAATAATTAATTTAAAAACTAAAAAAAACTTCAAAAAAGGCAAAAAAACTCAAATAATGCTTAAAAAGCATAAGAAACAAAAAATCCAAAATAACTAAAAAGTTCAAAATAAAATAAGTAATAGTAATAATATTAAATTTCAATGAAAATCGAATAAGTAATAATATTATTTTATTCATTCTTTTGCAATTTATTCATTTAATATGACATAATTAATATCTTTAAATCTATAAATCAAAATTCGATATATAATATATCCGTTATTATCAGAAAAATGTGAGGATTCCAAATATGACACCCTTTTTAAAATAAAATTAAAAACAACTAAGATAGCAATAAAATTAGAAACAAAAAATCCAACTAACTTCGTAGGAGATGGTCTAGTTTGTATACGAAGTGCGTCCAGTTTTTGGTGTAACCCTCTCAACTTTTTATCACATGGTATGTGGTCGAAATGATTATATCATGCCAAGTTTCAACATTTTTAATGTTGATTTGTATTGCTTTTTAATTTTAGGGTCATTTAGCTCAAAAAATCATTAAATTCATGAAAAGTAACAAATGAAGTTAGAAAGGGTTTAAATTTGAAGATGTGGCTTATAATGGTGCATAGTGAATGTACAAAAAAGTATGGAGTTGAAATAAGTAAAAAAAATGAAATGACTTTGTAACAGATGAGTTTTCGTTTGAAACCCTCATATTTCGAAGGAGATGGTTTAGTTTGTACACGAAGCGCGTCCAGTTTTTGCTGTAACCCTCTCAACTTTTTATAAATATGAGATGTGGTCGAAATGATGATACCATGCCAAGTTTCAACCTTTTCGGAGTTCATTTGCAGTGACAACAATTAAAAACAACAATTAAATGACTAAAACAACCATATAATCAAAACACTACTTTTTAAATTAAAATCCAAATTTAAATTATTCTAAAAATAACCAAATAAATCTTACCATGACAACAATCTAACATGTGATTAGGAGCAAAATAATTAAATTAAAAACTATTTTTAAACTCAAGTTATTCACAATCTAGGGTTTTAAGAAAATTTAAACAAATTCAAATTTAAACCATTCAAATTTGAAAACTAAAGCACAAACAGAAACTAGACAAAATTTTGAATCTAATGCAAAAAAAAAAATCACCCAAAACATCAAATATCCTAAAAGATATAAAAAATTAAAACAAAAACTAAAAACATACAACAAATAGAAAAATAGAAAAGAAACTTTCAAAACCCTTTAGTCCGGGTTGGTACTCCAACCGGGACTAAAGGTTAGACCTCCTTTAGTCCTGGTTTGTATCACCAAACCTTTAGTCCCGGTTTGTATCACCAACCGGGACTAAAGGTCTATTTCTAGTCCCGGTTGGTGATACCAACCGGGACTAAAGGTGCTCGTATGGGCCCCAGTCTGATGCTAGCCTGTCACCACCCTTTTAATCCCGATTGGAAACATCAACTGGGACTAGAGATCACAAATGAATCGGGACTAAAGCCTAGCCGTTGGAACCGGGACTAGAGGTCACTTTAGTCCTGGTATAAAATCCAACCGGGACTTATGCTCTGAACGAAAGGTCTTTTTTCTACTAGTGCCTCTCTCTACTGACCTCGTTCATGATCACTCCTACTTTAATGCCCGTGTGCCATAACTCACAACATTGTATGTTCTCTTTGTCTATCAATGAAATGATACGCACCTAACGTATTCGCGAAAAAAAGATGCGGCGACATTTCAACAATCTCTCAAAATGCATCGCCATTTTCATAATTAAGAACTCATACACAACTTCAAAATGATCCGATAGAGCATTTACCGGCGTTTCATATGGACAATTAGAACTTGTGTCCAACATAAATAAATTTAAATTTAAACTATTTTTAATTTTCTCTAGAAGCTGGACATTTACGGGCGCCGCGTTACGCCCCTCTCATCTTATGATCACCAAAATACTAAGGCCAACTCCACCGCGCGACCCCAAACGGACGTCCGTTTTGCTTAGATTTTGTCCGTTTGGGTAGGGAGATGGGGTCGTGTCCGGCCCTATCCTGGGATGTGCTGGTCGTGCGTCCAGCGCGCGGTCGCATCCGTTTTCCCTATCTTGTCCGCCTCCAAAAGAACAACGCTTCAAATACCAGCGGCCTAGTTCACGCCAGCGACCCTAGTTCACACCGACAACACAACCAGTGGCCTACACGTCCTCGCCGATAACAAAGCCAACGGCCGGCAACACAGCGAGCCTCCAAAATGAATAGTTTTCTTCGCCGGCAACACAGCCAGCGGGCAGCAACACAGCGAGCCTCCAAAATGAATCTGTTTCTTGCCGGCACACAGCTAGCGGCCCAGCGGGAGGCACCCATGCCAGCCTCCAAAAAAGAACGGCCGCGTCCGATCGGACGACCTAGTTCAGGTCGTCGGCGTCGAACATCTCCTTCTGCCTGGCCTCGGACCAGTTCTTCGTCTTCTCGCTCATCTTTGTCAAGTCCACGCTCATGATCGCAAGGGCCACCTCCTTCGCTTTGGTTGAGGCATTGGCGGCCTCGATGTCGAGCTGCCTCTTCCTGGCCTCGACATTGGCGGCCTCGATGTCGAGCGTACTTTGTCGGGCCGCCTCCTCCAAGTCGATCTTTCTCTTCTTGGCCGCCTCCTCCATCTCAAGCTTCTTCCTTTTAAGCTCCAGGTATTGCTTCATTTGCCGTCCTTGCTTTGCCGCTTCTTCTCGTCCCTCATGTCCTTTTGATACATCATGACATGCAAAGTCTCATGCAAGGCCATGGATGCGGCATCACGTGTGTCGTCCACCTTGGAGTTGGTCTTGCCCCTCGGCCTCCTCAACACCTCGCCATCTCCACCTCCGGCGAACTTGGCCGTCTTCTTGCCTCTCTTCCTTTGAAGTTCACAGTATTGATCCTTGAACTTAGGGCATATGTTGATGATCGTCCAACAATGCGTAAGAGTGAATGGCTTTTCATTGTATCGGGTCTTGAATGCTTCCAAAGATTGAAATGCCTACACCACATGATCAACAAGATTTGGACATGCAAACATATACAAGGCCGAAGCAAGGAAAGGACTAGGATGAAGAGAGCATACCATGTCCCCAATGCCGAGACCACTCACGGGACGTGCTTCAACGCTCTCCAATGCGGCACAACACTCTTGTTGGATGAACAACCACCTCTTTTGAATAAAGGTGATGCCACGGTCGCTTGTGATTTGATAGGGCTCAAACATCTTCCTTTCATGGAAAGTTTTATGGACTCTCGTCCAAAAAACTAGACCCTTTTGTTGCGCGCTCGTCCTCGGATCTTGGTTGATCTCCATACAACAATTGCAAATCAGCTTGTCCTCATCTTGGGTGTATGAACCTTGTGAATGCTCTTCTTCCTCTTTTGTGCTTCCGCTCTTTGGGTGAGCTCGTCGATGAACAATGGCTCGCCACTAATATCAATGTCATTGCCTTCATCTTCATCACCATCACCTTCGCAATAGATGTTATCCTCTTCATGCCACGAGTCACCATGGTCGTAGTCAGCACGGTCGTCGGTCTCTTCATCAGCAACGAGCTGGGCGCGGCCATCCTAACTTTGGGTCTCCTCGGGATCGTAGGCAGGGACATGCCTGCCATTGTAGATCACATCCTCCATGAACTGGGTGCAGTAGGGGTCGTCGACAGGTGCCATTGGTGTTGGCATTTCGTCGAACAAGGTGCGGGGGGACGACACGGTGCCCGCAAATGGCGGCCCTGCTTGCTTTCTTTGCATCTCGACGGACGGCCGACCGCCGCTGCTGGACCCAGGTGTGACGTTGAGGTCGATGCAGGCCGAGGGGCGTGGGGTGGAAGGCGCGATCACGCTCACGTCCGGCGACCTCGAGAAACGTCGGCGACTGGCAGTGCGGAGACCGGGCGACCGACGAGCCTGTGCTCGCCGGGCCGACGGCCGATGCAGAAAAACCGGTCGGACAACAAATGCCAAGCATAAGGAGGGCGTGCGCTTTGTTGACGATGGCCTCCTTCTCCTCGACCTCGGCCTTTCGCCGTGCGGCCTCCATCGCATCGCGCTTGGCAGCGAACTTGCGCGCGGCGGCGTTGTCCTTCACGACCGCCCTCCGGTTCCTCCTCTTCGCCGATTCCGCGTCCAACTTGACGATCTCCTCCGGCGTGCACTCCGCCAGCGGCTTCCTTGGCGCCTTAGCCTTCTTCTTCTTGGCCATTCCGGGCTGGTCGACGGTCGGGCCGCCGGAATTCGGATGGGCGTCGGCCATGGACGGGAGAGATAGAGAGGGAGACGGCGGGACGTGGGAGGGTTTGGGGGTGGGGGGATGACGCCAAAGGGGATGGGGTGCGTTTTACTTTGCGTCACCGACACGTGGGTCAGGGACGGACAAGCGCGCGCGTCCCGTCCGTCCGCGCGTTGTCCGTTTCATCCAAAATCAACGTAAAGTTGGGCCGAGGATGGGTCGAAAGTGAACACAAAACGGACTTCCGTTTGCTTCAGCGCGCTGGACCGTCTGCTTCATCCGTTTTATCCCAAACGGACGCGTGCGGACAGGATGGGGTCGGGCTCTGGAAGTTGGCCTAATTCATGAGATCATCGTGCCGCACAACCTGTTCACAACCACCATTTTTCCCCCGTGACGGTGTCGCAGTCATCCTTCCTGCAGTCACATGTGCTGCGCATTTTTGTTCCGTTCGCTCACACTTTTGCTCGCACAGGAGAATTCTCTTCCCGGAATTTCCATACCCATCCCCGGACACACAGACTTGTACAAACGGCGACGCCGACGACACATCGGGCGCGGTGCTCGTCCCCGAGCGGTTTACCAGGAAACAGCCGGATCCGTCGGTGTCGGACGCCACCTGGGACGTCGCCTCGCGCGACCGCGGCTGGCAGCTTAATTTTGTTTCGCGTGTTTGGTGCGTGCGTGGCTTTCGCGGCGGCCTCGCTCGCGATTGTACGGGACGGGCTGCCATGACGGAGGTGAGGACGTAGCTTAGGTGCTGGACCGACAGGATGGCGACGGCACGGGCTCGTGCGGCGCCTTTCGCGCGAAGAAGACGAGAGCAAGATCCGATACGAAGATTGCAACGGTGATCCTTCCTGGTCGGGGAGAAAGGGACATGTAGACGGGGTCCATATATATGTAGATACGGAGTAGGAGTGCTCACCGGCTCAGGCGCGCCGGCCTATGCTATGTGAAAACGTGTGATCAATGGGTGGTAGCTGATGATGGGAGCAACGCCGATAAGCTAAGGAGGGGTGCTCTATCGCTGTCCATCACTCCAGCTGAACCGATGTCACGATACGTCTACCATGTGATGTGTAATGCCCAGAAATGCTTAATTATGGTGTCCAAAATCATTTAACTGATAAGCGATAAGGTTTCCTCATCCGGTCGGCACCGGTCCGCCCTGTCTTAGATGGTCGTTGCATGTTTTCGATGGATATGCTTCGATTCAATCTTCGTATGAGTATTTACATGTTGGATCATCAGTTTTCTTCATTAACGGTGGTTGTTGCTCGGATGCGCTGTTATTGTAATCCTTAGTACAATAACTTCATGACTGTTTACTACAACAATATTTATTTGACTTTAGTAAAAAAAGGAGTGATGATGTTGATGTCTTTGGCTTGGTGCAATGCTTATGGTCATTCCTAACTAGGCCACATATTTGATTGTAATCTGTATTACCTCTCGTCTTCTCTTTAATGATATATAATTAAATATTAATAGATTGCGAAGGTTCTTCCATAAAAGAATTATGTATAATATTACGAATTATCTTGTGTCTGGTTACTACAAAATGTTCCATTACTAAAATGGATGAAACATACGAGTCGTCGTGACAGCCTTAGAACACCTCTTGCCATTCTTTTAGCTCTAAATTACTACCTATTCTTTAATTCCTAAAACGTGAGGGATTATAACTTTTTTGCATCTAGTCTTTCCCATAAAACTAAACTCCTCAAACGAGTCCGACCATACATGAAACTCTTTCTCACCTTTTCCCTTCTTTTTTCGTGCTTACATGCGGCCATCACGGATTTTGGTTGGTAAATGATGCCTGGAATTTGCTTGAGCCTATGATAAACATCTACAAAATTAGTTTGATAGAGGCCTATCGAGTGCACGAAAGGACTTGAGTAAGTTAGTGAATTTCATCCTCCATGGGCCACGTCCTAGTGGCACGACAACATGGTCTATGCTGCAAGATTGATCGGACTCAATGATCATGTTTCTTTGTACACTGGTAAGCTGCAGGGCCTCTCTGGGGCACTACGAGCTGCCCGATCTACCCAGATAGCCTGGATTCGGGCGACCTAGGTCGAAGGTCAATGACGGGTGGACCGTACATGGTCGCCTAGGGCCATCTTCATTGGGCGTAGTAGGGCGCCCACATGAGCGAGACCCCGTGCAGGATTGGCCACATGGTCCTTCTTATTGGCGTCCTCTAGAGGCGTCTGGCTGGTTCAGTCGCTACAGTAAGGGCATGCGATGCGGCCGCTTGCCTCGGCTCACGCGACCGAACCAGTGCTTTTTAGCTATTAAGGTGATTCAATCGACCGAGGTGTCGGTGCTAAAACCGTTGGATCTCGGATAGGGGCTCCCGAGATGGTGATCTTGGCATGATGATTACATAACAAAGAGGGGACATGATCTAGGTTCGGTCACTCTATAAGAGGTAAAACCCTACATCATGCTTGTATTGTATTGATTGTGGATGGAGTACAATGTACATGATGATCTACCTCGGGTCGTATGAATGAGCTCTAATCTAAAAATCTTAGCTCTACACACTAAACCCATGGCTTATATAGGCATCGTGGGTATCTATGGTTACAAGTATGCCGACTACAACTAGAGATAACATGCCCATAATTCAAGTACGCTTGAAGTGTACGCCAAATCTTCGAAGGATTGCATCTTGAGTACGCCGAGGGCCAAGCCATGCGTGTCCTCTTCTCCAACTGTCGGTGGGTCACCAATAGTTGGGAAAACCCTAGATGTAGCGTGGGGTAAAGGCCTACTAGTAGCGTGCGGGGGGGGGGGGGGGGGGGTAGCGCTACTGCTACGTCGCTACATCTAACGTTTAGCAATAGCATGGGTATTTGTGTGGCGCTGCTGCTACCTATATGTGTGAGTAACGCGGGTTCACCCAACACTACTTTTAACTACTTGGGGGGCTGCTACTTGGACCCCGCTACTGCTAATCATGTGCTGCTGCCACTCCCCTACCCACTACTGCTACTAAGTTTTCTGTATTTTTTTGTTATTTACACTTTATTTTTACAGGTTTTATACAATAACAACAGACGCATAGAATGAAACTATATGAGACAAGAATGTCTCATCATCATCATCATTGAAGCGGTACAATACAATCTCATCATGTCATCATCATCAAACACAAATGATGTCTCATCATCATCTTGAAATAGCGATACAAGTTACCGCATACCTTGAATACATGCAACTACATGGTCATCACATACACATGTTTCATCATCTATATAAACTATGATATACAAGAGAAGAGCGATCACCATAAGCAAGAGCGGGATTATGTAGTAGTTCTTGGGGAACCGCTTCTTATTCCTCTCTCGCGCTAGCATGAACCTCAAGTAACTAGCTTCGGCTTCCCTTCTACTTCTAGACCCTCTCTTGATGCCTCCCGGGAAGCCGTAAACTTGGGCCTCAAAATCCGACCACTCATCGTACACTGCTGAACCCCCCCATGTACATGGCATGCCACTTCTTCACCATCGATGATCGATGTACGCATTAGAGATGCATCGTCATCACGTGAATTCAACGATAATATGCAACATAGTATACTTGAGCAACACGAAGAGAAATAGTTAGCAAATAGAAGGAAGCAACATATGGTAAATATAATTAAAGAAGTTCATCGTACCCAAACTAACTAATTAACTAGTACTATGCAAGTTGAGCATGACCATTTAGATCAAAAGTTTCAAAGTTTCATTGATTACCTAAAGTACAAATTCAGTAGTCACATCATCATCTTCATCGTCAATCACAGGAAGTTCCATCCGTCCAAATCAGGGAGGAAGCACCCTAGCTTTGTAAAAGCGATCATGTCCATACGATGTAGGCCTATGCGATCTCGGACGGCATCCCGTGATATAGGGCCGCCATTGAACAACCCCTTCTCTTCAATAAAGTCTTTCATGATGACCATTGCAATGTCCTGCTCGAGGCAATAAAAGTCATTCCTCCGTTTATGATCCGGTTAGGTTCCTAAGGCTTCAGCCATTTGTGGATACTGGCATCGGATTTAGAGTTCATGCAAAGTTCTAGGCAATCCCTTCTGACCTCTATCATGTGATGGATGAAGTAGAATCCATCGTTCTTCCTTGTTGCCGGCTGTTGGACGTAGCACAAGTCAATTTTATGCTCGAAACCCAGCAAACCCTTCTTTTGTTTCTTGTTCTGGATGTAAACTCCCCTCCTGCCGAAGCTGTGGAGAGCACGATCCAAAACATCTGTATGCCCCATGCACAACATGGGATAATCGTGGGAAAAGAATGATAAGGATGGTGTGCCCCATGCTGCGCAAAATAAATACACCTCAAATTATCCTCCATACGTGCAAAGGAATGATTGAATGTATGCAAGGATGTGTCACATATAGTGGCTATCAGGTAATAACTTACATGGCATCATAAGGCGGGAGAACCGTTTCCTTTTCCTTATTCATTATCATGAACTCTTCGATGTAATGCCTCGCAGCTTCCCGTTCCGCATTGTTAATGCTCAAGAAGAACTCCTCCATGTAGTAGGGATCTGCTACCGGGAAGTGCGGGATTTTCCTCTCCTTATTATGTAGCTCATGTGTAGCGCCAAAAGGCGGACAAACATAAAATCGAGCCGCCTCTAGAGAAACATATCAAAGATGTGACCAAACCACAGGATGAATAGATCCACGGGGCATCTCTTGATGTAGCACTTTCCTTCCGGCACACGAACCGTGTAAAGCGGGTATCCTGGAGCATCTATGGTGAGAAGTATTTTCAGCACACGGTCATGTCGTATCGTGAGATCCCCATCTATGGCCTTGAGAGAATCCGGTGGTAGCATCGTCTCAATGACGACATGGAGATGTGCCACACCTCTGATCGATACCCTAGTCCGCAACCTTGGACACCGAAGGTGACTTGCTACTAGAAGCAGCTTCGGTGACAGTAGAGCCTTTCCTTGACAGTCTCTTCCTTTTCTTCTTACTGGGTTCAGGTATTGAGCCAACCAAACCCTTCCTGACCCCCGCAACCAGTGATGGTGGTCTAAGAACTGCACGACCCTCGGGTAGTTGACCTTGGGTTGAGGCAGCATATGGAGATGTGTCATGCGAGGATTCCATGAACAAAGACTTCTTGCACTCAACCATAGTATGTTCCGGCTCCGATGCATCCTCAATAGCATCTTCGTGCTCATAGCCTGAGACATATGGCATCTATCTCATCAGTTCTACATCGTCATAACCAGTACTGATGAACTAGAGAGGCTCATCCTCATCCACATCTTCTTCCATGGGGGCGACTACTGGATCACCTTATTCGCATTGTTTGCTCTCACCCAACACGACCGACGGTGGTAAGTGCATGTGTGGAGTGGTGGTCATACCTTGCATCAGTACTGTTGTCGTTGGTGTGCCCCGGGCACCTCCCGTATAAGATACTTCGGCCACAACAACAACATCGGGGTCTCGTCGTCCTGTCCACCGGTTCCACTAGTGGAATCAGAGAACTTTCCATCAGTGTGTTCTTTGTCGTCTGTTGGCTGATGGCAAATACCTTCTTTGTCGTCAGCTGCCAAAAACTAGACGGCAAAGAGCAGACTGATGGCAAAGATACTATTTGCCATCAGTGAGCACTTTGCCGTCTGCCACCTGACGGCAAAGAGACGAAAGGCAGACATCAAAGAGGTGACCGATGGCTGATATTTCATTTGGCATCAATGAGCTCTTTGTCGTCTGCGAGTTGATGGCAAAGAGACGACAGGCAGATGATAAAGAGCACGGGATGGCCCACTGGACCGTTGTTGAACCGGACATTATGGATGCTACTCTTTGTCATCTGCCTTCTATCTCTTTGCCGTCGGGAGGCAGACGACAAAGAGGATGGTGCCCTAACAGACGTCGGTCCCCACCCCCACCCCCTCTCTCCCCCATAATGGATCTCTCTCTCCCCGCATGCCCGAAACCCACCGCTGCCGAAGCTCACCTCCCCTCCTCCCCGTGACCCGTTACCGGAGCTCGCCCTCCCCGCAGCCCTCCTCCACCATCACCCCCTCCTCCACCACCGCCCCTCCTGCACTACTGCCCTCCTCCTCCCCGTGATGGAAATATGCCCTAGAGGCAATGACAAAATAGTTATTATTATATTTCTTGTTTCAAGATAATCGTTCATTATCCATGCTATAATTGTATTGAATGAAAGCATAGATACATGTGTGGATATATATACAAAACAATGTCCCTAGTAAGCCTCTAGTTGACTAGCCAGCTGATCAAGGATGGTTAAGGTTTTCGAACCATATGCAAAGTGTTGTCACTTAATAACTAGATCACGTCATTAGGAGAATGATGTGATGGACAAGACCCAAACTATGAACGTAGCATGTGATCATGTCATTTTGTTGCTATTGTTTTCTGCGTGTCAAGTATTCATTACTATGACCATGAGATCATGTAACTCACTGACACCGGAGGAATACCTTGTGTGTATCAAACGTCACAACGTTACTGGGTGACTATAAAGGTGCTCTATAGGTATCTCCGAAGGTGTCCGTTGAGTTATCATGGATCAAGACTGGGATTTGTCGCTCCGTATGACAGAGAGGTATCTCGGGGCCCACTCAGTAATACAACATCACATGCAAGCCTTGCAAGCAATGTGACTCAAGTGTAAGTCACGGGATCTTGTATTACGGAACGAGTAAAGAGACTTGCCGGTAACGAGATTGAAATAGGTATAGAGATACCGATGATCAAACCTCGGGCAAGTAACAAAGCAAAGGACAAAGGGAATGTTATACGGGATCATATGAATCCTTGGCACAAAGGTTCAACCGATAAGATCTTCATAGAATATGTAGGATCCAATATGGACATCCAGGTCCCGCTATTGGATATTGACTGAGGAATGTCTCGGGTCATGTCTGCATAGTTCTCGAACCTGCAGGGTCTGCACAGTTAAGGTTCGGTAATGTTTTAGTATAGTTGAGTTATAGGTGTTGGTAACCGAAGGTTGTTCGGGGTCCCGGATAAAATCAGGGACGTCACGAGGGTTTCCGGAATGGTCCAGAAACGAAGATTGATATATAGGATGGTTTCATTTCGTCACCGGAAAGATTTTGGGCATTACCTATAGTGTACCGGGAGTGACGAATGGGTTTCGGGTATTCACCGGGAAGGGCCCACCACCCGGGAGTGAGCCCAATAGTCCTAGGGTGGCGCACCATCCCTTAGTGAGCTGGTGAGGCCAGCCTAAGTGGACTATGGCGCCAAGGAAAGAAAAACCAAAAGAAAAGAAGAGAGAGGGAGGTGGGAAGGAAGGAGTGGACTCCTCCTCCTCTAAACCAAATTGGAGTGGGAGTCCATCTCCTCCTTCTGCCGGCACCCTAGGAGCTATCTTGAGCCCCAAGGCTAGCCCTCCCCTCCTCCTATATATACTAGAGGTTTTAGGATTTTTGAGACACAACTTTGCCACGTGCAACTCAAACCTATACCTCGTCGTTCTTCCTCTAGATCGGATTTATGCGAACCTCGGGCGGAGCCCTGCAGGAATAGATCATCACCATCACCTGCGCACCGTTATGCTGCGGAGAACTCATCTACTTCCCCATCTTTCTTGCTGGATCAAGAAGGCGGAGATCGTCATCGAGTTGTACGTGTGCTGAACGCGGAGGTGCCGTCCGTTCGGTGCTAGATCGGGGCGGATCGTGGGACGATAGTGATTTGAATAAACGAAGTTGTACCACTACATCAACCGCGTTTCTTAATACTTCCCGCTTAGCGATCTACAAGGGTATGTGTATCCGATCTCCCTCTCGTAGATGTACACCACTCTGATAGGTCTTCATGTGCTTAGGAATTTTTTTGTTTCCCATGCAACGTTCCCCATAACCCCGGGCCCTCCTCCTCCCTGCGACGCCCTCCTCCATCATCGCCCCGGCCCCCTCCTCGCCACACCCCTCCTCCCCGCGGCCCCCTCCACCACCACCGCGTCGCCCCTCCTCCACCACTGCCCCCTCCTCCACTACGCCCGGCTTCCCGGCGCCGTCCTCATCGCCCGGTCGCCCCCCTCCCGTGAGTCCCTCTTTTTTCCTTTTTTCATTTAATTTTTTAATTAGCTTAGTTAGGTTAGTTGTTAATTAGGTATTGTTAATTAGCTTAGTTAGGTTAGTTGTTAATTAGCTTAGTTAGGTTAGTTGTTAATTAGCGACTGTTAATTAGCTTAGTTAGGTTAGTTAATAATTAGCTATTGTTAATTAGCTCAGTTAGAGGAGAAGAAAAGAAGAACAAGAAGAAGAATAAGAAGAAGAATAAGAAGAAGAAGAAGAAGAAGACGAAGAAGAAGAAGAAGAGGAGAGAGGAGAAAGAAAGAAGAGGAAAAAGGAAAAGAAGGAAGAAGAAGAAGGAGAGGAAAAAGGAAAATAAGGAATAATAATAATAATAATAATAAGAAGAAGAATAAGAAGAAGAAGAGAAGAAGAGGAGGAAGAAAAATAAGAAGAAGAAAATGAAGAAAAGAAAGAAGAGGAAGAAGAAGAACAGGACGAATAGGAAAAAAAGAAGGGGAAGAAGAAGAAAACGACACCGTGACACCCCGACACGATGCCCCGACACCCCGACACCCCGACACGGCGCCCTGACACGACATCCCGACACCCGGCACGAAACTCCGCATAGCTGTTAATACGCCACCCCTGATGTCATTGATCCCCAACCCCCAATCCCCGACACCTCTTCGGCGTCCTGTTGACCGAAAATGTGATCTTCGGCCTTCTAGAGGCCGCCGTCCGCGGACCTCACCAGGAGAATGCTCGGACAAGAGAGGAGAGGCAGAGAAGAGAGGTCTCCAAAACCAGAAGAGATGGCGTGCTGACCCTTTGACCGTGCATCGCCATATCTGAGGGTGCCGGGGACGAGCGAGTTAGGGGGTTCCTCGGTGTTGATGGAACACTAAATGAAATCTATATATGTTAGGGTTGCCTCGACGTCGATGGAACCCTGAATTGACATATATTTTGGGTAGGGGTGCCTCCGCATGGACGAAACGAGAAGCGCGAGTTGTTTTTTTACAACTTCGCGGTGGCATCCTGTTGTAAATATTTAGTTAGGTTGACGAAAAAAACAATAATGCTATGTTACTCATCTTTGGATTTAAATGTGCAGTTGTTTTCGTTGATGCAAGGGTCTGGTGTTTGATGAGCTCCGCCCCTCAGTTCGACTAGGCAAGATGAGTGATCATGCGTGGATGTACACCGGTCACCCTAGTTAGAAAGAGATGACCAAAGAATGGTTTCTAAAAACCAAGGACTTTGTGAAACCGCATTTGCAAATGGCCAGGAAAAAAACTGGTGCCCCTGTCGTGGGTGTGACAACTATAAAAAGAGGATAGAGGCTGAAAGGATTAAACACCTGTAGAGGAGGGGTTTTAAGCCTAATTTTATAGTGTGGAAATTTCATGGTGAGTATATACAACACACCAGATATGAGGTGGTTCATTGTCACACCGACGAGCAAGGTACCGGGATCGAAGACATGGTGCAAGACTTTGATGATGCTCGGGGTTCGGACGATGAGATGGATGAATCTGCAAAGGCCTTCTATGAAATGTTGGAGTCTTCAAAACATCCTCTCCACGAGCACACTGAGCTTTGTCAGCTGGATGCCATTGCACAAGTAATGGCTCTGAAGGCTCAGTTCAACTTGGGAAGAGAATGCTACGACGCGATGATGACACTATTTGGACGCTTTCTACCCAAAGGCCATGGCATGCATGCAAAACTGTACTAGTCACACAAAATACTTCGTGTACTTAAGATGCCCTATGAGAAAGGATCTGCCTTATTTAGGAAGGAGTATGCACACTTAGAGTATTGTCCCATTTGCAAGTCTTGCAGGTATCTTGTGATAGACAACAGTATGGGTGAGAAGAGGCAGACCGAAATCCTAGCTAATGTTCTTCGATATATGCTAATCATACCAAGGCTTCAATGTATTTTCATGGTCGAGGAGACTACCAGACAAATTATATGGCACAAATTGGGCAAAAGAACTGAACTAGATGCAGATGGGAATAAGATGGCGGTACACACATCAGATGGGGAAGCGTGGAAATATTTCGATGGATTACATCACGATAAAGCGGCAGATCCAAGGCATCCTTGAGTCAGCGTCGCCACAGATGGGTTCAATCCCTTCGATATGATGGCAAACCAATACAGTTGTTGGCCTATATTTGTCATTCCACTCAATCTCCCCCAGGTAGATTATGCAAAGAAAAAACAAATTCCTGACGTTGATAATTCCAAGGCCCAACTATCAGGGGAAGAATATGAATGTGTACATGATGTCTCTTAAGGATGAATTGCAAGAAGCTTGGGATAATGAGGTGAGGACATGCGATGCCACTAGAAAAGAAAACTTAAAAATGCATGTGTGGTACATGTACTCAATGCATGACTTGTCGCATGCGCTATTCTCTGGATGGTGTGTGCATGGAAGGTTCCCATGCCCCACGTGCAAGGCAGGTCTTCAGTTTCATTGGTTGCAGGCGGGTGGGAAGTATTCTAGCTTTGACTTGCATAGACAGTTCCTGGATCCTCACCATCAGTTCAGAAAAGGCAAGAAAAACTTTGCCAAAGGTAAAGATGTCAAAACCTTGGCACATATGGCGTTGACAGGCCAACAGATCCTGAATCAGATAAATGCCCTCGAGCCCGATCTAGAGTGTCCAGGATATTTCAAGGGGTATAATTCAGAACACGCCTCGACTCACAAGCCATGATTGTGGGATCTGGCTTACTTCAAAGACCTCCTTCTTCCACACAACATCAACATGATGCACACTGAAAATAATATCGGGAGGCCATTTTTGGTATATTGTTTGGCATAGATAGGAAGTCAAAGGATAATACCAAGGCTAGAGTCGATCAAGAGACACTATGTCGTACGCCGTTACGAAACATGCGAGAATCGAAAGGAAAGCAGAACTAGTTGAAGCCAAAGGCCTGGTTCAATCTTGGAAGGCCAGCTATGATGGAAACTATCTTGTGGGTCAAAATGCACTTCATGTTCCCCGATGGGTATGCAGCAAATCTAAAGAGGGGAGCGAGTCTTCAAAAATTAATAATCTATGGTTTCAAGAGTCATGATTGGCACATATGGCTTGAGCGAGTAATGTCGGTGATGTTACGTGTCTTTATTCCTGAGGATGAATGGCTAGTACTATCGGAGCTGAGCTATTTCTTCCGTGTTCTTTGTGCGAAATAAATGTCGTCGGGCATGGTAGATGACATGGAGGAGTTTGCGTTGGAGTTGCTGTGCAAGTTTGAGAAGATCTTTCCGCTGGGCTTCTTTAATCCAATGCAGCATTTGATTTTACATCTACCGACCGAGCCAAGATTGGGTGGGCCCATGCAAAATCGTTGGTGCTTTGCAACTGAGAGGATGGAGAAGACGCTTCGAGGTAAATGAAAAATAAGCGTAGAATTGAAGCATCGATGGCCGAGGCATTTATTATTGAGGAGGTGGCTAACTTTATGAGAGCACACTACGAAGCAAAAAATCGTCATTTGCATAATCCGAATCCTTGGTACAATGATGCCGGCCCTAAAAAAGGTGGATCCAACCTCATCCTATTCAAAGGGAAGATCGCACCAGCGGATGCTTCGAAACCAATAACGTTGGATCTCAAAGAATGGCGGAACATTTTGTTGTATATCTTCAACAACCTAACAGAAGTGCGACCGTACATTGAGTAAGTTCTCGGTTCATTTTTCCGGAACTTCTAATTCCTTTGAAGTGCTCTTATTCTTGGATATTTGATACAGTTGATATGTCGCCAAATTCTCGGATGAAGCGGGGATCCAATAAGATTCCGTCGAAGAGTATGAGCTTCTGGCGAAGCATGGAGGGAGGGGCTATCCCGATTTCATATCTTGGTTGAAACAAACGGTAATTATCAATATTGGACCATTTCATTTCTTGGTCTAACTTGCGGCTAATGCAACAATCGTTTCGTATTAAACTTGTAGGCTAATTCAGAGTCTATTTACGCCTAATTGAGACAAGCCGCTAATGGTTTTGACTATAAGGTCCATTGATTTGAGAAATACAACATCAACGGGCATCACTTTCGTACCTTTGGCAAAGAGCTATATATGCCCGACCGGACATCTAAAAATTGTTGTATCTCTGCTATCGGCGAAGGTGGTATCGAGTATTATGGAAGAGTTGAAGCAAGTTATGAACTTCAATTCTATGGTGAAAACCCACCGAACATCGTAGTCTTTGAATGTTATTTGTTCCACCCGAAGGATACTACAAGGACTCATGAACATATAGGGCTAGTCGAAATCAATCCAAGCACCCATTTAGATGTTCCCGATGTCTATATTACGGCTTGATACGTCCCAAACGTATCTATAATTTCTGCTTGTTCCATGATATTTTGGGTGACGTCGTTATATGTTTTGCTACACTTTCATACCTTTCTACACATATTTGGATTAACCTACTAACTCAGTGCACCCAGTGCCTGTTTCTCTCTGCTGATGTCTTTTTTGCAGGGACTTTTACCTAAATTTACAGAGTCCCAAAATTCCCAAGAAAAATATATAAAATCAGCGCGACGGAAGCTTCGAGAGGCATCAAGTGGGGCCAGAGGGGGCCATGCGTCGCCCAAGCGGCCACCCTGCGCGGCCCACCCCGTGGCCACGCCACCAGGCCGCCTGGGCGGGGCCCACCTCCTCTGGTGCCCTCTTTCTGCCTATATTTACCTCTCCGATAGGAAACCCTTCTAGGAGATCCATAATCGCGAATTTCTCCGTCGTTCCGCCGCTGCAGCGCTTCCGAGATCGGGAGCGTCAGAAGACCTCTTTCCGGCACCCTGCCGGAGGGAGGATTGACCTCCGGGAGCTTCTCCACCGCCATGGACGCTTCCCATGGTACCGTGAGTAGTGCTCCTTGGACCATGGGTCCATGACCAGTAGCTATGTGATGTATTCTCTCCAATCTTATGCTTCAATGATTAGCCCTTGTGAGATGCCCTACATGATCAAGGTATCTATGTAATTTTCTTGCTGTTGCTATGCTTGGTTTGTTGGGATTCGATGGATTATGAGATTATGTTTAGATTGTGATGAGTTATATATTTTATTATCCTTTTATATCATGTTCTTAGTTAATTCATGCATGTTCTCCGTTGCTTTTTATTGCTTTGGCCGATTTGTAGATTGTACCTCCAAGAGTCCCCTGATGTCTAGCTTGAGTGACAGATACATGAGACTAGGGGATGTGTTGTTGCCACCAGGGAGAAAACAACGGTGCTTGTGACCATGGTTGCAAGGATTGTTTACCTTACGCAAAGTTTGTTAATGCAGTTGTCCATTGCTTTGAATTTACACTTTGGGTGGGGCTCGCAACTTAATACCAGCGAGATGTTCTGGATAGATATATCAAGGTGGATGATTAGAGAGTAGATGCTGATGGATAAACGGTCTACTTGTCTTGGCGTACTGCCCATTACTTTTGAGCCTCTAACTTTCTAGTAGCATGATTAGCATTGCGGTGTGTTCATAATTCTGTCAATTGTCGAGCTGTAATTTGTTTACCCATGCATTGTTCTTTATCGTCTTTTGGGAGAGAGACATAACTATGGAACATCATGTGACTCCGGTCCATATTACCACCACTGTTTACACCCCCACCATTTACTGTTTTATTTACTTTTCCGTTGCAATCACTATCACTATTCCCGCTTGTGTTTTGATCCTTTTCAAACTACAAGGTCGGATAGATTGACAACCTCTATGTACTCGTTGGGAGAAAAGTTATTTGTTGTGTTCGTAGGTCCACGTCTTCTGGTAGCGCTAGAGCAGCAGACACCTACTTGTTGATCCTCGGACTCCTCCTGGTTCGATAAACCTTACTGTCCCCGTGTAAGGGAAATCCGCTGCTGACTACATCTCCACCTTCCACGTGGGGTAACCAACGATGGGCGAGAAGTATATCCATCAACTTGTCATCAAGGAAATTTCTGGCGCCGTTGCAAGGGACTCCAGTCTTCAATATAGGGGAGTTGCACACTATCTTTTACATTTGCTTTTAGTCCTGTTAGTTTGCTTTCTAGTTTTTGCTTTAGAGTCTTATACCAAAAACCACAAAAAAATTAGTTGCTTTGTTTAGTCAGTATGTCTAAGTCCTTTGCCTTTGGTGTTGCACCCGAACGAGAGATTCTTACCTTCAAACAAAGGCTAGGAGAAAGTTTGAAAGATGCTTGGTATAGAATTAACGATTCTCAAGATAGAGCCACCAAGAAGCAATCCACCACTATTTTGATTAGAATTTTTTATGTTGGTATTACTTCTTGGAATAGGTTTGTTCTAGACACGGTAATAGGTGGGAATTTCTTGGAAGCTCCCGTTTGGGTGGCTCTTAACATTATGGAAAATCTTGTTGGAATCCCACCTATTGTTAACATAAAGGATGATATCACTTTAGCTCACATTATGAGTAAACTTGAGAATATAGAGCTAAAGATGCCAAGCATGATTAAAATAAATAAAGTAGATCGTAGGATTCAAGGGAACTTAAATAGACTTGATAGCTCCATGCACAAAATTTACAAAACTTTGGAGACCCTTAAATCCCACGATGTGGATCCTTCTAGGATTGATAAGATCGAGGATATTATTGAAACTTTAGGAACTAATCTATCCTCCATCAAGACTAAAAAGGTAGAAACCCCCACGAGTAAGGAACCTAAGTTCGTTCACGTACCTAAGGTTCCTCAACCAAAACGAGTATACCTATTACTAGGGGTGCTGAAACTATAAAGACCTTGGAAGAGATACCTCTCTTAAAAAGAATTAGAAATGAAATTCCAATAGGTCTTACTACATTTGCTTTTGTTCCTAGAAGTGTTGCCACTAAGCCTCTCTTTGATAGTCCTCCTAAGATTAGTTGTACTATTGAAGAGCTTTTTAATGATCTTTGTGATGGTTCAATTGATACAACTTGATCTTTTTTGCATTATGCCTAGCTCAAAGGCATAAAAGAAAACGCTTGTTGGGAGGCAACCCAATTTATTTTCACTTTCATTTTTAGTGGTCTTGATGCTTGTTACTATTGTAGCAACATCATTGTATCTTTATTTTCAAGCTCTGTGCCAAGTTTTAGCCTCCGATTGCAAGAAAGCCGTGACATGTTGTCCAAAAACAGATTTTGTTTGCTTGACGGAAAAATTCACCAAAAATCACCAGATCATCTTTTTGCTCTGAATTGTTTTGACAGTATGCTATATATAATTGTCTTTCTGGCTTCTATTCTGAGTTTTTTGGTTTGAGTTGGAGAAGTGCCCCGAAAAAGTTATTTACTACCTACTATTCTGTTTTTCACAGATTCTGCCACGTTTTGCGTTTCCATCATTTTGCAAAACTTAAGCTTGATTTTTCCGTTGCAAAAACCTTTTGGAAATCTTGATAAACAGTAGCTCTTTGTGAAAATCCTTATTTCCAATAGATAATAAATTATTTTATCATGGTCACTAACCACTCTAATGAGCTTATGATGAGTTTCGTATGAAGGGAGTTTTCGAGTATGCGATGAAAGATGATGAAAGAAGATCCACGAGTGTTAAGCGCTCAAGCTTGGGGATGCCCCCATGCACCCCCAAGAAATATTCAAGGAGACTCAAGCGTGTAAGCTTGGGGATGCCTCCGTGCATCCCCTTCTCCATCAACAATCATAACTTCGTCCTTCTCCATGCTATATTTTTATCACTTCACTAGCAAAAGGGCCCGTGCGTTGCAACGGGATAAACAATTATAATCTTCAATGGTGCTGGACATATTACGTCTTTAAAATTTTAGCACATTTCTTGAAATGCATGAACATTTTTTGAATTAGGAAACATCTTTTTCAATTTCACTCAAAAAATTGTACCTAATTTTTTTTCTTCAAAATCATGGAATTTTATTATTTTCACCAACATTGTTCTCAAAATTATGAACATTTTTCTGAATATGCGAATATTTTTACAAAAATCTCGAGCATTTTTTGAATTCACAAACATTTTATGTTTTCTTAAAAATTTTATTTCAAAATTCTAAGTTTTATAAATTACATAAATTTTTCAAAGTTCTAAATTATTTAAATTCAAAAGTGGAGCAGAAAAATGAAAATAAAAAACGAGACTAAAAACAGAGGCACAAACTGTTTTTAAGATTTTTACACGGACTTTTAATTAATTGACTTTTTTATTTTATGGACATTTTCTCAAAATTTAAACATTTTTTTGCATATGCAAACATTTTTCAAAACTCCTCAGTAGTTTTTGAATTCTGAAAACTATTATGTTTTTTTAAATATTTTATTTCGAAATTCTCAGTTTCTTAAAATTGAAAAAAGTTATTTGAAGTTTTAAATTATTTAAAATAGAAAACAAAATGAAACGAAAAAGAAAAATTCAAAACTAAACTAAAAAAACAGACGCCCACGCATGGGCCAGCCCAAACAGGTGTGCTGCATTTTTTCCAAGGCCGAGAGCGTAATATAGGAGACGCCTACATGGGCCGGCCCAATCCGGTGATTTTTCTGTTTTAAACGTTTTCTGTTACTTATATGTGGCATTGGTGGGTAATTTTAGCCAACTTTAGGGGCAATTTGAATGACGTACGACACAAGCAATATTTGCTTTATTAGTAGGTAAAGATATGTTATGTGCTATGCTTGGAACGTCCTGCTCTTTACTTTTTAGTTTGTTTTAGTTTTCCTTGATGTTAATAACAAGTTGGAACCTAGCCTTCTTTGTTTGGGAGAGAAACATGCTCCACTCCACCCTAGAACACAACATAGGTTTTCATGCTTATCTTTTTTGTGTGTTCATTATCTTTTCATAGTTGCTGTCATGCTTAGCTCTTACTTATCATGCTTTATCTTTTTAAGAGCTTTTATTTAGGTTGCTTTTGGAACTCTCTTGAGTTATCATTCTTATCTTGTTTAGAGAGTTGGCTTGTTGCACTGAGTTGTGTGTCTTGCATGAGTAGGTAACTCAGGTTGCTATTTAAGTATAGTAGTAACTTGCAATAGTTTTGAGGTATTGATTTGAGTAATGTTTGGACTATTGGTGCCAAGATCTTGAGCCTATTAGTGACAGGAGACTACGACATCAACATGAAGAATGTGCCTCTCTACTGCGACAATGAGAGTGAAATCAAGATTGCGTACAACCCTGTACAACACTCAAAGACTAAGCACATCCAGATTCGTCATCATTTTCTTCGGGACCATGTCCTCAAGGGCAATATCCTCATCGACCATGTGAAGACTGACAATCAACTAGCAGATATCTTCACCAAGCCCTTGGATGAGAAAAGGTTTTGTAAGTTGTGGTGTGAGCTAAATATCTTAGAATCTTCAAATGTTTTGTAAAAACATGCACACATCCTAACACTTATGCAAAAATGACTACTTAGATGTGCAACATAGGAAGAATCGACTTTCTTCAACCAATGAAGAATATCACTCTTAGTGTGAGGAAATTAATGAAGAAATTGATTCTCAGGGCCCTACGAAAATTGTACGCGGCGCCTGAAATCATCATTCTTATTCGGTGGGTCACGCCACCACCCAACTTTGAAATTCCTCAAGTTGATTTTCTTCAAGGTTGTTTTTCCTCAAAGTTGATTTTCTTCAAAGTTGTTTTTCTTCAAACTTGTTTTTCTTCAAAGATGAAATTCATCAACATGACGTTTTGTCACAAAATCCTCAAGTTAATCAAAATCTTCAAAAACACTTGATGATTTTCATATGCCTATATATATACATACTATAATTTCAAAGTACTCAACAACATTCACTTATAGCTATTTCTTCAACTTGATATTTCATCTAAGTGAATGTGATCGGACCCTACTTCCCCTCTATGCTATACTCACCCAGTCTTTTCAATTCTTTATATGCGTTCTACTTGAAACTTTGTTCAAAATATTCACTGCGTCCTTGTCAGCTGATGATTTTGCAACAAAATCCTCAAATCCTCAAAAATGTTTTTTATATTATTACACAGTAACTGAACCCCGCGTCCCACGACCAGATAAGCACGATCTCCACTGCTATAAACGGTTGCTACACATGTCCTGCAGAGACGAAAGCGCAGGGGTAGTTTGGTCCGAAAGAACCGGCCGGACAATTTTCACCTCAGCCATAAATATGTCCTTACCCCCTCCAGTCAAAACTCTTCGTTCTCTCTCTTGACCTCCTCTCCGCTACAACAAATACCTAGTGCCACCGCTAGAAGTTTCGTCGCCCGTGAGGAACAACTTCACTGCCTCGACCTCTCCGTCGCCGAAATCATGCCGGAAACGGAACGTCTTCGTCCGCCGCCGCCGTAGCCGTCCTTTGTCGCCAAGTTAGGGCGTAGTGGACTCGCACTGAAGATCATCTACTGCTACTTCTTCTGTTCTTCGTGCGTGCTATATAGGGTAAATAAAATCCTATTTTTAACAGTCCCTTTCAATCTACTATTTTACCTTAGATTCGTGGAATCTGTTTTTCCTCAAACATTGCTTATTCCTCAAACTATTGATGAATTTCACTAAGCAACTAAAAGTCTTCACGAGATTCCTCAATTGTGCAAATTTTCGAATCTGTACAACTCTGGAACCCAAGATCAGAGTGCTTAGACAAATTCTTCAACCCACTAGTCAAATTCCTCAACTTTAATATTTTCAATTTATTCAAATCTGAGAACGCATATGACCTCTCCAAATTCCTCGCAACTATACTCTGTTCACAGGTACAAAAATGTCAGCTGATGAATCTCTAGGTTCTCATCAACTTAACTCATTTGCAGCGTTTCTTGAAGAAAATCTGCTAGTGTCATCAGAATCCTGAAGAGTTCAATTTCCTCAGCCAAAGCCTCAGCTAAAGAAAATGGAAGATGACAGGAAGCAAAAGGGTGGCAAGAAGCTCGAACAAAACACTTCCATTGATATCCCCGAGGATATATACTTGGAATATTGCACACTAGATGAGCAAGAAACAATGCCCAAGAGGAAAATAAGGCTCAAACGATAGAACACAGGTGGGCTAAGGAGTGGAAGGAATACCGATTCGTCACTCCAAAGTACGCGAAGAAATTCGCTCTTAAGCCACCTGGCAAAAGGCCTCCTCTCGAGGATCATCGGGATGCCCATCCTTCAAGCCTCAAGACGATTGATGATTTTCCTGAGGAAAAGACCAAACACTTGTCAAAGCTTCAGAAGCAAGCAAAAGCCGCTGTGAGGAAATTCAACGAAGAATCTGCTTCTGCTGCTGACGCAACCACCTCCTCAGCTGCTGATACTTTTAGAACGGCCATTCCTCAAGTGAAGCCCGTGCCACAGAAATCAAAGGCTTCAAAGCCTCTGGAGAAATTGCTTCAGAAGGTTGCGCCTGCGTCTGCACCAAAACCCTCAACAACCAAACAGGCCTCAAAGCCAGAACACATGCAGATTGTGAAGCAACTGCCTACAGTCTCCAGCTCCCTAGTTCCTTCTGCAACGAGCTCAAAGAGAAAGTCTTAACCAACACCATTGAAGACTAAGATGACTGCTAGAAGAGGAAATAGACCCAGCCTAAGCAAAGTCATCAAAGTCCCTTCTGCATTAGAAGGACATGATGAATATGATGATGAGACACTACAAGCAATCATCAGAAACAGGCAGGAGTGGGTCGCTCAAGCTTCAGGCAGCGCCATTCCTCTGGTCGTGGACCCAAAAGTCCTGTTGGACTACATCAATGTTTGGTATGATGACCCTAACACACCATTGATGACTTGAAGCTTCCCCTGGGCATCAGCCATATGGTGGCCACATTCATCAACGAGGCCAAGTGGAAGGAGACGCAAGCCAAACAAGCAAAGGCTGCAAAGCTGAAGAAGGAGAAATTCCTCAGACAAAATCTCCTCAGACTGACGCCCGATGCTCTTGTGTCAAGCCAGGCAGAACTGAAGACTTTGACAGACAAGTATACCAAGCTATCCGATCATCAAAGCCTCAAGGACAATTTCATCAAGTTTGCAACCAGCGCAGTTGATGATTACAATAAAAAGGTTGCCCCTACCAGCAACACCAGAGCAGCCTGAGGTAGAGGAAGAACAAGAAACCCCTGCTGAGGAAATAGCTAAGGAATTCCAGCTGATGCATCTAAGCCAGCTGATGAATCTGCTCCAGGTGAAGAAAATGATTCAGCTGAGGAAACTGCCAGGACAGATACGGCTCCGCCTCCTGAAGATAAAATGCCTTCTCCAAAATCCTCAAAGGTGAAGAAAATGACTCTGTTTGCATCAAACGTGAAGAAAACCAGGGCTGCAGAAAAGGAAGCTAAGAAAAGAAAAGCTTCTTCAACACCAGAATCAACAGAGGCCAAGCGCCTCAAATCTCTTGATGAAAATGCTCCTTTGGATTTTGTGCCTCTCAAGATTGCTCCGTCCTATGCCATGATTCCCTTTGAGAGCGAAGATAAGGAGTATCTGACTGATGAGGAAATGAAGATTGCTAAGTCTGAGGAACACACTGATGAGGAAATTAAAATTGATGACAATCCTCAGACACTCATTCCTCCTGAAGAACATGCTCAAGGATCAGCTGCAACAGCTGAATAATTTGGCTCCTCCTTAAAGAAAATTCCTCAAGCTAAGGAAAATCAAGGAGAAGATCCTCAGCCCGAGGAAAATCCAAATCTTGAGCAAAACCCACAACCTGAGGCTCAGCATGAAGAGATTCCTCATCCTGAGCAAAATCCTCAACCTGAGGCTCAGGCTGAAGAAAATCCTCAATCGGAGCAAAATCCTCAACCTGAGGCACAGGCTGATGAAATTCCTCATCCTGAGAAAAATTGTGAAGAAAATGCCCCTGCGCCAGATACAGAAACTGCTATTGTGGTTGTCAATCCGGAGACTGCCATGATCATCTCTCCTCAAGGAAAGCAGCAAAATCTTCAGCCTATGCAGCATCAGCCCTGCTCCAAGAGGCCAAAGTTTCAGAAGGAAGCGTTCTATGAAGAACACATGTATTTCATTGGAGAAAATCCTTATGAGAAGCCTCGCATCAAGCACATGAAGTTTTGGACAAGGACACAACTCAACTATTATGCACCTATGCTCTGTGGAAGAAACAAAACATTTCAGCACAGGCATATTCGTCATGTTGAGCTTGAAGAAATTCCTTGCTTCGCTCTAGTCCTCAACGTTTTTCATGAAGCAGGACTCCTGCCACTTTACACTAGTATTTGCGATTGGAACAACGACATCATTCTTCTATTCTATGCAAATTTGCACATCTCTGGAGATCCAACAGATATCAACACTTGGGTGCTGGATTGGATGACGCAACATACACACTTCAAGGCCCTTGCAAACGAGCTGTTGCGAGTACTTCCTGTGTCAATTCCTTCAGAACATGCCGTGAAGATGTATGATAAACGGGGACTGCCAAATAAGCTGATGAAAGTCCTCATGAAGCCTTTGGCCAAGGATCAACAACCAAGAACGACTTTCCTGGTCCAAGATCTGAAGTATGAACCCAGGACAGTCTACAAGATTATGTGCAGTGTTCTTGCGCCAATCAAGAGCCATGATGATGAAGAAGATGTTGTAGGCATCATGAAGAATATCCTCTTCAACATCATCCATGGCATCCCCATAAACCTTCATGACTTCTTCTTGAGGACTCTGGCTGACAATGTTATGTCACCTTTTGACCTGAAGATTTATGCTTTATGGATCATGAGATTCATTAGATGCAGGTCGGGCATCAACTATCAAGCTGATTTCAATAATCACCTTGGATATATGCCTCCAATCAGAGTCAACAAGAAGACTTTCGAGCCAGTTGAAGGAAAAGGCAAATTAGTGATCGATGAAGGTAGTCAGCCCCTTGATGGCAAGTTTCGTGAATGAGATGCATATTCTTCATGGGATGATACTGAAAGGCAGCCGCCTAGCCCAGTTGCCCTGAGGGTGATGAATAACAGAGACCTACTCCTCAGTCTTCATCAGAAGGTCGATCGCAATCACAAGTGGGTCAAACGCCAATTTGGTGCCATTGTGAAAACCCTCAATGACACTTCGAATGCAGTGAAGATTAATCATCACTATCTTCATGAGGTTTTTGATCACACCTGGGCCACACTGGCTCATTTGAAGACTCTAGCAGAACTTGAAGAATTGGAGTTCACACAGGACTTTGACTGGTCATGGCCACCAAAGAAGAAGTTCAAGCCAATTCCAGTTCTAGACCTTGAGGACAATTCCTTTTCTTCATTCCGCACTGCATAACCTGATGAAGACCAAGAAGACGCTGCCACTGGACCAAGGAGGAAGCCTGCTCCCAAGAATCCTCACGCTTCTTCCTCAACTGCCAAGATGTGAAAGTCTTCAAGGGGAGTTAGTCCTCAGTTTTTATCCCCTTTCGTCACTTGATGACAAAGGGGGAGAAATCAGAGAGTTAGTCTTCACGCGGGATATATTTTTGGGGCCTATGAACTTTATAAAGTTACAAACTCTTGGTTCTTTTGAAGTGTTTTATGTAATGAGTTGTAACTTAAGCCCGATGGTACTCTGACGCTTCTGAACGTTCTTCTTCGCATGCTTATTCCTCAAAATATTAATACACGCATGCTGAAATTCGTCAGATACCATTTGTCATCATGCATTTTCAAATTCTTCATATTATATGTCATATGTATGCATGATTTACAAGACTCAAGGGGAGATCTCCAAGATATAAATCATCAATGTGCATTTGCTGTGAAAAGCAAAATCCTCAAGATATGCACATCTTCAGGGGGAGTCTCTCTGTATCTTGATTCCAAATTCCTCAAAATAAGTATTTACACTTCATATTTTTATCCCCGTTGAAGACTTAACCTAATTGTCGTCAACCACCAAAAATGGGGAGATTGTAAGTGCATCTAGTGCCCCTTATTGATTTTGGTGGTTTGAAGACTTATATGTTAAGTATCTGATGTGTTCAAGAATGTACAAAGGATGTATAAGTCGCTGGGGAGTTTGAAATATTCGATGTATATCGACCCCGAAAAACGTATATCTTTGGCTGAATAAATTGGTCTTCTGCTGAAGACTTTGATCATGAAGAAATTGTGATGAAAATGATATTCCTCATAAAGATATTGAAGATGAGGAATTCGGTGTGTCCTGAAGAAAATCAATCTAAAGACTTTGAAGCGTGAAGATTTATTATTTATGTTTTATTTTCTTCAGTCTTGAGTCATAGGAACACCGTACTATTAAAGGGGGTCGAGGTAACACTTCGGAATGAATTTCCTCATGATGCTCAACCAAAGCCTAATCCTACCAAAAGCCTCAAGTGAGGAATATGAGAGACATGAGGACTCTCACAGTTGAGGGTCCCGACTGTTGCCGCAATTTGCGCCACATCATTGATCTTATCCACACCAACGGTCATTTTATTTAAGGGTATTAATGTCAAATGGTGTCGGGATGCTCCCAGACTAAAAATAGCTGCCCCTCGCAACCATTAGCTGGTTGGCTATTCCGTTAGAAACTGACACTTGTTATAAGAGCAACCCAAATTCCTCAGAGTCTTCGAGAGTAAATCATGAGTGAGGAAATACCCCAAACACCAAACCACAAACCAAAAACCAAGTGATTGAGCATCACTGAAGAAGTTGTTCCTGTGTGCGACTGAAGCCTTCTACCTTTGAGGACTGTGCATCCTCCAGACGGTTAGGCGTCATGGTCTAGAGCAATCCAGCAGTCAATTGTGGATCGCCGGGTGACCAAGTTTGTGAGGGTCTGGAAGTCTGCCCTGAAGACTTACCACGAGTGTTGGGCGAGGACTATGTGTTCTTAGCTCAAGGAGAATATGGTAGGGACTGTGTGTCCCGGAACTGTGTGTCTTTTGGTTTCAATACCAAGCCGCTCCAAACCAGATGTACAACTGTCACAGCTGTTGGAACTGGGTCGTCAACCATTGTCTTCACTGTGAAACGGGTTCTATTTCTTCAACTCTTTCAATTCCTCATATTGTATGTTAAATATTTTCATTGTCACTGTTTGAAGAATTTGTTGAAGAGTTTCTCTGAAATTCCTCAACCCCAAATTCTTCAAGCGAGTTAATCCTCACCTGCTTTCTCTGTGCCTGCATACTGTGCAAACTGCTTTTCATATTCTTCACCTTGAAAACTGTTGTAGTGATACTCTGCACCCCCGATCCTTTGCTGTTTCCGCTGAAAGTCAGTCATCAGTGAGGAATTTCCTGAAACGAAATTTCCTGAGTGATGAAATTCTAAAAATCTCCTATTCAACCCCTCTAGTCGATATAACACACTTTCACCAAGAGACAATGTATGTTGTCATTAATTATCAAAACCACCAAGGGATCATATGTGGTTTCAATATCTGGCAGCACAACGACGCGACAGTGGTGGTGGTGGAGTAATCTAGGCAAGGCTTCGTCAAACGCTATTGCAACTATGATCGGAAGGGAAAATGGTCTAGGGAGAGAGGGAGGGTGGCACCAATGCTTGTGGTGCTGGATGTCGACCCTCTTCTCATGTATATATATAGGGGGAGGTGCACCGACCCAAGATTCTCCTCCAATGGAGGGGCAGTAGCCTAGGAGGATGCTTGCCCCCAAGGCAAGTGGGGCACCCTTGCTTTAGGGTTTGCCCCAAACCCTAGGTCCTTGGGCCCTTGGGAGGGGTCCACGCCAAGCCCACCAGCGATGGTGCGCCCCTCTCTCATCCCATTAGGCCCTCCGGGGCAAGTGGACCTCCTCGGTGGACCTCCAGAACCGCTTCCAGCACTCCTGACAAAAAATGGTAAAACCCAAAACCATTCTGGAAACTGTATACCAACTTCCCATATATAAAGTTTTATCTCCGCACCATTCCGGAGCTTCTTATCACGTCTGGGATCTCATAAGGGATTCCAAACAACATTCGGTCACCAACATATAAATCCTAGTAGTACTATATCGTCATCGAATGTTAAGTGTGCGGACCCTACTGGTTTGAGAATCATGAATACATGACCGAGACACCTCTATGATCAATAACCGATAGCGAGACCTGGATGTTGATATTGTTTCATTCATATTCACCGAAGATCTTTATCGGTCGAACCTCCAAGGCAAGGATTCAATCAACCCCATATGCTGTTCCCTTGTCCATCAGTATGTTACTTGCCCGAGATTCAATCGTCGGTATCTCCATACCTAGTTCAATTTTTTTACCAGAAAGTCTCTTTACTCATTCTGCAATACAAGATCCCGTAACTAACTCCTTCATCACATTGCTTGCAAGATTCTTGTGATGTTCTATTACCGAGAAGGCCTAGAGATACCTCTCCGTCCTACGGGGTGACAAATCCCTGTCTCGGTCCATACCAACCCAACAGACACCCACGGAGATACCTATAGATTACCTTCATGATCACCCAGTTATGAAGTGATGTTTGATACATAGAAGGCATTCCTCCGGTGTCACGAAGTTGTATGATCTCATGGTCTTAGGAACAGATACTCAAATGTAGAAAGCAGTAGCAATAAACTTAGCGATACGATCAATTGATATGCGTACGATTGGGTCTGGTCCATCACATCATTCACCCGATGATTTGATCCCGTTAGCAAGTGACAACTCATGTATATGGTTAGTAAACATTAACCATCCCTGATCAATGAGCGTGTCTAGTAGAGGCTCACTAGGGACACGGTGTTGTCCATGTATCCACACATGTATATGAGTTTCCAACCAATACAATTATATAGTGGATAATAAACGATTATCACGAACAAGGAAATATGGTAATGACCACTTTATTATTGCATCTAGGGCATATTTCCAAAACTTGTGTAGTTTAACATTGCATACAGTTCACCGACCAATTTATGCATGTTATGATTGTCAACTTTTGGCTTTCTCCACCTGTGGTACTTATCTAGTTTGAACCATAAGTAACAGTGGCACTCCCTTTACACCCTTAGGGGAATGGGGTAGAAACTTAAGTGGTAAGCATAGGAGCTGGGAAATCTAGCTATTGTCCAACGACACAACTTGAAATCAATGCGGATATCTTTGGTCTGCGTGGGCCGAACGAAGGTTCTGTTAAGCTACCACACAAAGATTTGTGGGAGCAATAATACTTGCCTGTATGAAGAAGGGAAACCTCCATAGAGCTGGAGTGCACCCCAAGGATAACTCTATATTTTGTCATGTCTACAACCGACCTAGATATGTAACCTAGCTCCCCCTGGGTATCTATATAAGACCATGGGTTTAGTCCATAGAAGGCTAACTTATTCACCATAGGTCTAGAGCTTACACAATGATCTCGAGGTAGATCATCAACCAGTACTCGATACCCCAACATCAATTCAATCAAAGAAGAACAAAGGGTTTTACCTATTTGAGAGGGTTTGACCCTGGGTAAACATTGTGTCCCTACTCTTCCTGTTATCATTGGTCTTAGATCCACACCACGGGACCCCCAACCAAATATTCGGCGGTATTGACACAAACATTCATGCACCATACAAGTCTTGTTGTGTGGTCGATCTGAATCAATGGATCTGTTGGGATCTACCATAGGGCATCACATGCAAATTAAACAAAATTCTACGCACAGAACATCCAGGAGTATGCTACACAGATGGATCAGAGATCATTACCACTAGACGCCCAGTGCCGTGTAGAGGATGTAAAGTTGGGGCATTGTGTTCGCGAGGTCCTTCTCCTACTTGTCCGATTTCCTTCGAATAGTTGGTCACCAAATCCCAGATGTAGGTTCGTCGGAGCGGCGTAAGTGCATCGCCCCTAATGGTAAAAATGCGTGTAGGGAGAACACCGTGTGGCGGACTATTAGGTCCGATCACACAGTCGAAGGTGAGTGGAGCTGGCTAGTTGCAACAAATGGAAAGCCCTAGTAACATCGCAAAGCGATCAACCGAGTGAGTGTGTCGCACCTCCACTATATATAAGAATCCATCATGGGCTCAACTCTTGGGCTTTGCATGGATCCTAAAGCCGGCATGTTACATTCCCTTAGGCGCACAAACCCTTAGGTTATTGTTGTCGGCATTCTCGGAATGGGGGTACCCAAACCTGCCTTCCTATGGCCCGGGGCGGGCCCGCCTCACCGTAACAAACCAACGGGATCGACACTGTTCGAGGTAAGGCCCTCATGAGGGGCCAAGTCTCACGAGGAAGAGTAGTGTCAAGACCCGCAGGGGGACTCCTCAAGACCCCTCCGGAGCGGCAGATATTCCGAGGCAAGGCCGGGCCTCGGGAGTCAAGGGTGAGGCTAGGAAAGGACAGGCGAGCAACAGATGGCAGGACGGGGCAGTTTCCCCTTTGGTGCAAAAGAGACGCAGGCGTACAAGGGTTCCAAAGGCATCTTCCAAAGGTTTCCCTTCTAGTGCAACGAAGCCGCAGCCGCCAGCCAGTAGGGCGAACGTCACCCATGGGCCCATCGCTGCAGTGCGGACAGTTACTTTGCAGGCGAAGACCGCCTTTGGGCAGTGGAGCATGTTCCCCTTCAAAATTGGCGGTTGTGGGACCCCTTCCTGCCGAAGCTATGAGGGTAGAGGATCCGGGCCTCCGCTATAAATAGAGACGGTAGGAAACTTGAGAGAGGGGATCCGGTCTGTAGAACAATACACCTAGCCACTTGGCCTCCGGAGGCTCAAGAGCACTGTACTAATTCATCCACCACCTCCGCGAGATTCAATCGACCACAAGCAGGAGTAGGGTTTTACGCTTCGCGGCGGCCCGAACCTGGGTAAACTATTGTGTTATGTGCTACCCTCGCCATCGAGTGAGTCCATCGTCGTGTCCATCGAGTAGTGGTCTAGGCGAGGCTGAGCAGGGAGCTACCTTCATACTCGCCCTAGTGTTCGAATCCTTAGGGTTTTGCGGAGACCTTCGTATAGGCTGAGCAGGTAGGGGCGTGTCGAGGGTCCCTCCAAAGCTCCGTCATCACCAAACTCCACAGCTCCGATGGTTGACGCTCGCTGGGTTTGCACAGAGCACCGTGCCGCCCGCATCGCCCAGAGCGCGCCCGTCGGTGCCGCCGACGCACGCCGGTCGCCGTCACCCGTGGTGAAGGCTGCCACCGGCCCCGAAGGTCAAGAGCAACAAGGCTCCTCCCAGCCCGATGATCGAGCCGGTCGACGGCCGCACCGCCACTCCGTCTCTAGCCAGGCCTTCGGGATCCGCATCACCCGCCCGGCCAGAGATGCCCCACGGCCTGCGCGCGCTTGCCATGGCCACCGAGCTGCTCCGTTATCGGCCTGGTCCTGACCGCCACAACGACTGGCTCCATCGCATCGAGGAGCTCATCACCGCCGCCGGTAACTCAGCGGCGCTCTCCTACTCGCTCCGACCCCAGCCGTCCCTGGCAAACAACGAGGAACCAGACGCGCCACCCCCAGCCCTGCGGCGTGCCGCGGACCCCGAGCCCAGGCAAGAAGTGTGACCCCGTGCCCGGCCTTGTGAACCCAAGGCGAGACCAGGAGATGAAGCAAGCTGCCAGAAGATTCCCCGGCCCCGCGCCAATGTATGCGTACCCCAGCGCTGCAAATCCCGCGTCATGAGCATGCCCCCCTCAAAGCAGACCCCGTGGATCAACAAGACCCGGTGGCCCCCGTGCGTACTGCACCTGTTGGACCGGTGGGGTGCCTCTCTATCGCCCCCGAACTCTACGCCACTGCATGGCCCTGCTAGTTCAAGCCCGACCTGTCCCCCACGTTATGATGGAACCCAAGACCCGGCTGAGTTCCTGCAACTCCACATGCTGAGCATAAGGGCGGCTGGAGGACGCGACAAAATCATGGCGCGTTGGTTCCCAATGGCGCTTAAGGGCGGCACACTCTCTAGGCCCCTCAACCTCCCGAAGGCGTCCATCACCTCCTGGGACGGCCTGCGCGAGCGCTTCATCGCCAACTTCCAGGGCACCCGCGTCCGTGCCCCGACCGTGAATGACCTGCGACGTGTCAAGTAGCAGGAGGGAGAGACCCTGCACAAGTTCATACAACACTTCACGGATATGCGCCTCAGGATCCCCAAGGCGTCGGACGAAGCCGTCATCTTGGCCTTCTCCGACGGGGTCACCGATGTAACTCCCAAGATGCGATCTTATCCTTATTTTGGCACGCGGGCCTCGACAGGGATAGAAGTGCATCTCGTCGTTTCATAAGAATGGATATCGTTACAAGTACATGTACTGAAAAGATGAGATATATGGAATTGGCTTACACTCTCCACAAGCTACATCAGAGTCACATCAGTACAATACATAAACTTCATGAAGAAGAGTAGGGTCCGACTACGGACGAAAACAAATAAGAAAAGAAAACGACGTCCATCCTTGCTATCCCAGGCTGCCGGACTGGAACCCATCCTAGATCGATGAAGAAGAAGAAGAAGAAACTCCAAATGAACAATCAACGCGTTCGCGTCAAGCAACCTTTACCTGTACGTGCAACTGGTGTTGTAGTAATCTGTGAGCCACTGGGGACTCAGCAATCTCATTTCCAAAGGTATCAAGACTAGCAAAGCTTAATAGGTGAGGTGTGGATAAGTCGAGAGGCTGCCGCAAGAGACTAAGTATATATTTGGTGGCTAACTTACGAGTACAAGAATAAAGAGGGGGATGATCTACGCATAGAGGATGTGCACTAATGATGATCAATGGAATGATCTTGAACACCTACTTACGTCAAACATAACCCCACCATGTCCTCGATCGGAGAAGGAGCTCACGAAAGAGATAGTCACGGTTAACCACTCAGTTGGCATATTTTTCTTAAGTTAACTTAAAGTTATCTAGAACCAGTGTTATACAAAGTTTCCACGTTGCCACATAACCGCAGGCACAACTTTCCGAAAGATTTAACCGTGCAGGGGTGCTCCAACTAGTCCATCACAAATTACCACAAGCCGCATGGAAATCCTCGATCACGAAACTCGCGATCTCGTCGAATTCCTAAGTGGAAAACCTCAACTCTGAGATTACCCAAAGTTTCACCGGAATCCCGATGCACAAGATATTTCGTAAAAGGTAAAACTATTCCAGCAAGGCCGCCGACGTGTCGTCGAACCCGATAGGAGCGGCGTAGCTCGTTCTCAGGACACGACGGATGGGTCACACTAGGAGTATACCAAACCTCGGGTTGCCCCACGGTGTCCCCGTAGTCTGCCAGTTTGGACCAACACTTATGCGGAGCACTAGCCCAGGGGTTGATTAATTATCCTCGGGGTACGGAAAGTCCCTATGCAATTTTATTAGGTTATTAGGCAAAAGTAAAACCAATGTTAGGCCTTGCCAGACCAGTTTTAATCTAAAAAGAATTATCAAGGGGGTCCCCATAACAACCCCGATCGTGCCAGGAGCGCTCAATTATGGAACATAACACCGGTAGCTGAAACTAAGGAAGCAAAAGTGGAACAAAACACCAGGCTAGAAAGGCCGAGCCTTCCACCTTTTACCAAGTATATAGGTGCATTAAATTAAATAGCAATTAATATGGTGATATAACAAGGAACCCATGTTATCACATGGAAGCAACTGCACCTAGAACTAGCAACGCTAACCCATGGTTAAGAAAGCAGTAGCATAGCCAATCAGTTGTTTGCTAGGTTGTGAACAGGTTGAAGGTTTTCATGGCAATGATGAGGGGCTGATATTTAACAGGTGGTAGGCAACGAGACATAGCGACATAAACGATAATACTAGCATGGCAATGATAGTAATGATATCTGGGGAAATGGTCATCTTGCCTGAGATCCCGCTTGGAAGAAGAATGACTCCGTGAAGTAGACGAACCGACGTAGTCAAACGGGTCGTCACATTCCAACACGCTTGCGGAACTCTATCGAGACGAAGGAAACCGGAAACAGGCATCAACATAGATATGCACCACGGCACATGCATGACAAGATGCAATCCACATATGATGCATGATCAGTTGAATATATGCAAGACTTGGCATGGCAATTCACAACAATCAAATACTACACATTAAGTGAAGTCCAATATGCATCGAGTTGCATATTGAAAAAACTCCACATATGGAGTATTTAGTTCTATCCCGATTAGGTACACGGTAATATTAAATGTGATTAAACAAGGAAAGAGGTGAAGCATAATTAAACTACCTATCTAGGCATTTTAAATAAGGTCGGAAACGACATATAGCATCTCCGAGATGACCTCACATGTTAATTTATAATTCTTTCCAGATCTGAACTAACATGTTTTACTATTTGTTAAACAGCAAAATAAATAGGTTCACGTGATTCTACACATCGCTCCAATCAATTTGCACATAGAGAACATCTCCAACGGAGCTACAGTTCAAAAGATACGAACACCGCAAGATATGATGGCATGAATGCAATATGTGTGCAACGACCGTCACAAGCATTTAAAAACATACAACCAGAAAGATAATATGAAACTACACGCGAATCTAAGCAAGTTTCATATAGGACACGATCAAAACAGAGCAATGGTTCAACAACTATGAGCTAAACAAGAAATAGACATAATCTTCCAAAATCAGCCACATAGCATTTTCTACATGTCGTGGGTATAAGCCTGACAGTAGATGTGTAGGGTACGAATGAGATGGGCAGAGTCCTAGCTACGGCGAAGTTGTATGAGTTCAGGGCCCTCTGCGGTGGAGGTAACAGCCCTACGTCTCAGTGCTCTCGGAGCTTGTTACCGAGTGTAATATGGAGTACAATGTTTTGCTAACCCCTTTACCAGTGGGGGAGGGTGGCTTATATAGAGTGCGCTGCCCTCCACAACGGTTCTGATTCAGGGGTGGAGTAGTGGCGATTGAATGCATACGTTACAGGTAACGTATGCTCTAAATGCTAGTAAATGCACCCGGAAACGTACAACAGTTTCCCTACAAAGAGGTTACGACGTACCGAGTGTATCCAGTCGGTAGGCCCGGTGCTCTCCGAATGTTAGTCTTCGACTGGATGATTCTGGGCCTGTTACCGAATGGATGATGGGGGCACCTTAATTTAGTCGGGGCATACTTAAGGTCCTGTCCCTTGTGTGGGGTAGTCCTTGGGTAGGACATGTAGGGCAGGCCTATGACCCTACCCTAGGACTATGACCCCATCATTAGTCCCCGAATGGATTGGGGTTGAAACGTCGAAGCAGTGCTCGAGGTTCAGATCCGACTGGACTAGGTTCAGCTTGGGTGTTGCTTGCCTCTATCCATTTTATCTCTCCTGACCAACGATCCGAGTGGAGGTGTTTTGCGAAACAGACTGTCGGGAACCGAGTGCTTTCGCGGCATCTTTTGATGCGACCGGTCAACTGACAGCGGCGGATTTTCCGGGATCTCAAATTTTGGGTTCCGCGTGCTCAGCGGGGACGACGTCAGCGCGCTCGAGTAGCGCCTGACTCCTCGATTCCCGCGCCTTCAAATCCTCCACTGATATCGCCGCGGCCGGTTGGGTGGATAAGATTTCGGGCCCGCTCGCCAGCGACCCAGTAGGTGTTCTATTTAAATCTGGGCGACGAGACTCCTCGGTTACGCTCGCTGAATCCTTTGCTCTTGCCTGCTCCGTCTTCCTAGCCACCTCCTGCGCTCATACACCCCTCTCTTCCTCTCCTTCTCGAGAGCTCGCCGTCGCCTCCATGACCAAAGGTCAGACCAGCAAGATGGAGGCGAGGAAGAAGAAGAACAAGGCGGCGGCTGCTCAGCGGCGGCAGCGGCCGTTGCCGGCGGGGTGGATCCAGGGGGGGACTTTCTCCCCTCCACGGTGACGGAGGGGGACCTGCTGGAGCTGGTAGAGCACGGCCTGCTCGTGCATAAGTCCTGGAGGCTGCCGGCAGACGACGAGGTCGAGCCGGCGCCACAGGAGGGGGAGTGCGTCTTGCTCCTCAGCCATGTTCACTGAGGTTTCTCTCTGCCCCCGCATCCCTTCTTCAAAGGCATCATGAATCATTTTGGTGCTCAACTCCATCATTTCCCTCCAAATGCCATCGCCCATCTTTCTGCCTTCATTGTTTTGTGCGAGTGCTTTATCGGTTTCCCCCCCATTGGGGTTTATTCAAACATATCTTCTCCGTCCGCTCTCAAACCATCAAACGTCTTAGTCAGTCGGATGACAAGACGCATCTCCTCCAGCTTTGCGGGGGTTTAGGGTTTCAGAAGAAGAGTCAGAGTAGCTATCCCGCTCTCCAGTTGAGCGAGTCGGTCAGGAACTGGCAGTCGACGTGGTTCTACTGCCAGGAGATAGCCTGTCCGAATGCATCAACTGGGCTGCCTCCGTTTAGTCTAGACCGTCCCGCTCCGCCCAAACAACTCGCGCTCTCCAAGGCCAAGAAGAACGATATCCAGCCTTTGGTTGAGGCACTCGTGGACATTGTCAGGAGAGGAGTCACCGGTATAGACCTGCTAGAAGTCTTCATCGGTCGGCGGATCCAGCCTCTGCAGGCTCGGGACCACGCTATGTGGCACTACACAGGGCCTGAGGATTCCACTCGGACCATCGTGGTGGGCATACTCGAGGAGAAGGTGACCTCGTTGGTGCTCCAAATCATGGGTCCTTGTGAGAACCCTAAAGGAGCTCGCCGAGTGGCGCCTTACAGCGCGGACAACCCTCCACCGAAACAGGTGAGTGGCATCGGCCGAGTGCATCGAATCGTCTTTATTCCAGTCGTTTACTTATATCTCCGCGTGATGCTTAATGTTTCCGACTGAAATTCATGCAGGCGTGGACCAACTGGTTCTTCCCCGTCTCGAACGGGAATCCGGAGGAGGAGGAAGAAGGCAGCCAGGAGGGGAGCGTGGAGAGCGCCGAATACGTCTCCGACAGCGGGGAGTCAGAGGAGGAAGACAACAAGGAAGAGGAACAGGATGAAGAGCCAAACTCGCCACCTCCGCGGCCAGAGCATCAGAGTAAGCGTTGGCATGAGCCTGTCGTCCCTTCAGCTCCTCCTGCGTCATCGATTGCTCCGCCTGCTGCCCCGGCGGTACCGAGTGTTCGAGGCACCACGAGGGCCAGGGACGCAGCCACTGAACCTGCAGGCCAGTCCTCCAGGGCGCCCAAGCCGAGTGGGCCCAAACCTCGGAAGGCTCTGCCGCGGATGAGGATGGCCATCCCCGTCACCTCCACGTAAGTGAATCTAACTTTCGGCTCTTTCTGTTGACCGAGTGAACTCCTGCTTTACAAGTCGAATGGACTTCACTCGACAGGGTTGCCACTTCTGTGACCTCGCCGGCCCGCCAAGGGGACGACCCCATGGACACGAACAACGTCGTTTCGTCCCAGCCAGGTATGTTGTAGGAGAGTCGGGTATTTTATTCCTGTAGACTGCACCATTTTTTCTTTTTCTGAGGCGCCATGTTATTCGGCTTGTCAGGGGCGATTTGCCTTGACGGGGACGACCAGGGCAGAGCCGACCCGGCTGTGAAGCCATTCGTGGAGCCTGTCCCTGAGGCTGCTCCTCCTGCTGCCGCCCCTACCGCCGACGCTCCACCGACCGAAGTGCCTCCACCGACTGAACCGGTGCCGGTGGGTGAGGAACCGACTGGGGCGAACCTTGGGATGCCCCAGGAACTTCCCATGGTTCCCGGTTCGTCGAATGCTGAATTCAGCATTCGGTGTGTCCCAGAGGAGCAGGTGGGAGCGGCCAAGGGGGCCATGGTCCAGGCGGAGCTGATGGCCGGAGAGGCCAAGAGGGCTTATGACTCCGTTGCGGCTTTGTACCAGCGGAGCTTGGAGCTGCGCGATGACATCCGAGTAAGTACTCAAGTAAGTACTTACTTTTCTTCTGTAACCCACTGGGTGTTGTCTGTTGTTTGCAATGGGTTCACTCCGAGTGAACCCAGTGGGTGTAGTCCCCGAGACTTCTGTCGAGTGCTTGCACCGACAGTTGTCTTTATACATTTGGTCTTTAATTTGGTTGTGTCCGTAGACAAGATTTCCGAGTGCGAGTACTTACTGCAGTCGGAGCACTCTTGCGGTAAGAGTCCCCGAGAGTAAGTTGCACGCAGGTCGAGTAGTATTGGCCTCGGAGGCGTAGGTGAAAACGTGCACCTCAATAGGGCAGACCTGTTTGAGGTGCATGCCAGTGGGGTCACTCTTAGTGAACCCACTGGGTGTAGTCCCCGAGACCGCTGTCGACTGCTTGCGTCGGCAGGGTATGAATAACTTAGCCTGTGAACTGATAAACTTGCTGATTACCCTTTGTTTCTTGGTGCAGAAAACTTGTGAAATGGGAACGGCTTATGAAGCCCTGAGGGCGGAGAGGAACCAGTATGCTGGTGAAGTGGAAGCTGCAATGCTCGCCATGGCCGGCATGAAAGACGCGCTGGAAGTTCGAGAGAAGTCTTTGGAGGAAGACCTGGAAGCAAAGAGGGTGTTGATGGCGGAGGTGGAGAGACTGAAGAAACAGAGGACTGATCTGCAGAACCAGATGGCCATTCGGAACAGACGATACATAGCTCAGGAGAAGTACGTCAATGACTGGGCTGTGCAGATGATGACTCGTCTGGCTGGCAGGTCGTATGTTCTGTCGATTGGTTGTACCGTGTGCCGGGCACTCGTTTTTTATTGTATGCTTGTCCGTTTGTTTCAGATTTTTGCGGAGATGCTGAAGCTGAAGCGGCGGCTGTGGAGCGGTCTATTAAGGAGAATGTGCCACTCAGCGATGACGCCAACCGGGATCTGCTCCAGGCACATATCCACGTAGGCAAAGTAGGTCCTTTCATCGGCCGGCTGAGAGAAGTCGTCGGCCGAGTTGACAAGGAACTTTGGCCAGAAGACGAGTCACAACAAGAGATGGAGACTCTGATGGTGCGACTGGAGGAGGTTCCGAGCCGAGTGCAATCCTGGAAGAAATCGGCAGCGCGTTGTGGTGCTGATGTTGCACTGTCCTTGGTCCGAGTCCATTGCAAGGAGGTGCGGGAAGTTAAGCTGAAGGCGTTGAAGGTCGCCAACACGAAGAAGCTTCGATTGGAAGACTTCATGGAGACGTTCCTTGAGACTGCTACCCGCATCGCTGATGGAATCGACTTGGACACTTTTGTGGAGCCCTCCAGTCCTGACGCCGGCCCAACTGACGCGTGATCAAACTTTGTCCTCGGTATGCCGAGTGTTTACTTGTAATATATTCTGGCTACTTCTGTTGGCCGTCATACTTTTAAATCGGTGCGGGTAATCTCGATCCGCACTGAGTCAGCTATCATTTTTGGACTTATGTTGTCGGAATGAAAACATTTAGTCTTTTGTTTGAATGTTGTTTCGAGTGCAACACTTAGTGTGTACTCGAAGAAGATTAAGACTTAGGTGATTCTTGGTCACGTCTAAGTCCCCGAGTAAGACTTGAAGTGCACACTCGGAGGAGATTAAGACTTAGGCGATTCAGGATCGCAGCTAAGTCCCCAAGTGTGATGTAAAGTTCACACTCGGAGGAAGTTATTACTTAGGCGATTCAGGATCGCAGCTAAGTCCCCGAGTGCGACGTATAGGGCACACTCGAAGGAGGTTAATACTTAGGCGATTCAGGATCGCAGCTAAGTCCCCGAGTGCGACGTATAGTGCACACTCAAAGGAGGTTAATACTTAGGCGATTCAGGATCGCGGCTAAGTCCCCGAGTGCGACGTATAGTGCACACTCGAAAGAGGTTAATACTTAGGCGATTCAGGATCGCAGCTAAGTCCCCGAGTGCGACGTATAGTGCACACTCGAAGGAGGTTAATACTTAGGTGATTCGTGGTCACAGCTAAGTCCCCGAGTGCGACGTATAGTGCACACACGAAGGAGGTTAATACTTAGGCGATTCAGGATCGCAGCTAAGTCCCCGAGTGCGATGTCTAGCGCACACTCGGAGGACGTTAATACTTAGGTGATTCGTGATCACAGCTAAGTCCCCGAGTGCGACGTATAGTGCACACTCGAAGGAGGTTAATACTTAGGTGATTCGTGATCACAGCTAAGTCCCCGAGTGCGACGTATAGTGCACACTCGAAGGAGGTTAACACTTAGGCGATTCGTGATCACAGCTAAGTCCCCGAGTGCGACGTATAGTGCACACTCGAAGGAGGTTAATACTTAGGCGATTCAGGATCGCAGCTAAGTCCCCGAGTGCGACGTATAGCGCACACTCGGAGGAGGTTAATACTTAGGTGATTCGTGATCACAGCTAAGTCCCCGAGTGCGACGTATAGTGCACACTCGAAGGAGGTTAATACTTAGGTGATTCGTGATCACAGCTAAGTCCCCGAGTGCGACGTATAGTGCACACTCGAAGGAGGTTAATACTTAGGCGATTCAGGATCGCAGCTAAGTCCCCGAGTGCGACGTATAGTGCACACTCGAAGGAGGTTAATACTTAGGCGATTCAGGATCACATCTAAGTCCCCGAGTGCGACGTATAGTGCACACTCGAAGGAGGTTAATACTTAGGCGATTCAGGATCGCTGCTAAGTTCCCGAGTGCGACGTATAGCGCACACTCGGAAGAGCTTAATACTTAGGTGATTCGTGATCACAGCTAAGTTTTTTTTGATGACCGGAGTCTGCGACCGTGGGAGAACTCTGAATCTGCACAGAATTGAATCTGCTGAATATATTATATCTTGAAAACTTGTTCATTACACTGCTTCAGTCGATGATCACGTATAAAAACGCTTGAGGAGATCTCCGTTCCATGCGCGCGGCTCGTCTGTCTCCCTCTGAATGTTGTAGAGTCTGTATGCTCCGTTGTTCAGCACCTTGGAAATGATGAAAGGTCCTTCCCAGGCCGGAGCCAACTTGTGTGGTCTTTGCTGATCCACTCGGAGCACCAAATCGCCAGCTTGGAATGTGCGACTCGTGACGTGACGCGCGTGAAAGCGTCGCAGATCTTGCTGGTAAATTGTTGAGTGAGTAAGTGCCATCTCGTGCTCCTCCTCTAGAAGATCGACTCCATCTTGCCTTGATTGTTCTGCTTCAGCTTCGGAGAAGAGTTCGACTCGCGGGGCATTGTGAAGAAGGTCACTCGGAAGGACCGCTTCTGCTCCATAGACGAGGAAGAACGGTGATCGCCCTGTTGATCTGTTCGGAGTGGTGCGGAGGCCCCAAAGCACTGAAGGTAACTCGATGACCCATGCACCAGCAGCATGTCCTACCTCTCGCAAGAGTCGGGGCTTCAAACCTTGAAGGATAAGTCCATTCACGCGCTCAGCTTGTCCGTTGGATTGCGGATGTGCCACGGAAGCAAAATCCACTCGGATACCCTGACTCACACAGAAGCCTTTGAATCTGTCCCAGTCGAAGTTTGTCCCATTGTCTGTGATTATGCTGTGAGGCACCCCGAATCTGGAAATGATGTCCCTGACAAACTTGACAGTTGTTGAGGCGTCGAGTTTCTTGATGGGCTTGGCTTCTATCCATTTGGTAAACTTGTCGACTGCCACCAACAGATGTGTGTAGCCTCCTTGGCCTGTCTTGAATGGTCCGATTGTGTCTAATCCCGAGACTGCAAATGGCCACACAAGCGGGATCGCTTTTAGAGCAGATGATGGCTTGTGGGACTTGTTGGAGTAGAACTGACAACCTTCACATCGGTCGACCATATCTTTAGCCATCTCGTTGGCCTGCAGCCAAAAGAAACCGGCTCTGAACGCCTTGGCGACGATTGCCCTCGAAGAAGCGTGATGACCACAGGTTCCCGAGTGAATGTCTTCTAAGATCAACTGTCCTTCCTCTGGGGTAATGCGGCGTTGGAGAACGCCTGAAACACTCTCCTTGTACAATTGACCATCAATGACAGTGAATGCCTTCGACCTGCGGACTATTTGCCTGGCTTGGACCTCATCCTCTGGAAGTTCTTGCCTTAGGATATATGCGATGATCGGCACAGTCCAATCGGGATTGACAACCAGAATCTCCGTGACCAGATCAACCACCGAAGGTACATCGACTTCAGTCGGATCTGATGCGCTCTTGGGTTGTATCGGTTCTTCAGTGAAGGGATCTTCTTTGACCGAGGGAAGATGGAGGTGCTCGAGACAGACATCACTCGGGACTGGCCTCCGAGTGGATCCGAGTTTCGCCAACTCATCAGCTGCTTGGTTCTTCAGTCTTGGAACATGATGGAGCTCTAGACCTTCAAACTTCTTCTCCAGCTTCCTCACTGCATTGCAGTACACTGTCATGGTGGGGTTCCTTACGTCCCACTCTTTCATCACTTGGTTGACCACCAAATCCGAATCGCCGTAGATCATCAGGCGACGGACGCCGAGTGAGATGACCATACGCAATCCGTAGAGGAGAGCTTCATACTCTGCCTCGTTGTTGGAGGAACCAAAGTGTATCTGAAGCACGTACTTGAGCTTGTCGCCCTTGGGTGATATGATCACAACGCCAACGCCGGAGCCGTTCAACATCTTAGACCCATCGAAGAACATTGTCCAATGAGCCGAGTAGACGTGAGTCGGTTGCTGTTGTTCTACCCATTATGCTATAAAGTCAGCCAGGGCTTGAGACTTAATAGCTTTCTTGGCCTCGAACTTGATGTCGCAGTACAGCATCTCCATTGCCCACTTCGCCACTCGGCCTGATGCGTCTCGATTGTGGAGAATTTCCGACAACGGAGCATCAGAAACGACAGATACCGAGTGGTCTTGGAAGTAATGGGCCACCTTCTTCGCAGTCATGTAGATCCCATAGATAAGTTTCTGATAATGGGGATACCTCTGCTTGGAGGGGGTCAGGACTTCAGAGACGTAGTACACTGGCGGCTGAACTTTATACGCTTTGCCTTCTTCTTCTCGCTCGACTGTAAGAACAGTACTCACGACTTGATTTGTAGCCGCGATATATAGAAGAAGGGGCTCTTTACTGAGCGGAGCAGTAAGAACCGGCTGGGTGGAAAGTAGGACTTTGAGGTCGTCGAATGCGACTTGGGCTTCGTGTGTCCACTCGAAGGTATCTGACTTCTTCATGAGTCGGTACAGAGGTAGTGCTTTTCCGCCGAGTCGACTGATGAACCTGCTCAAAGCCGCTAGGCAACCTGTGAGCCGTTGAACATCGTGTATTCTGACCGGCCTCTCCATTCAGATGATGGCCTCGATCTTTTCGGTGTTAATGTCGATTCCTTGTTCGGAAACGAAGAAACCGAGTAACTTTCCGCTGGAAACACCGAACGAACATTTGGCTGGGTTGAGCTTGATATTGTACCTACGAAGGTTGGCGAATGTTTCTGCCAAGTCAGTCAGCAGGTCGGAACCTTTGCGTGACTTGACCACGATATCATCCATGTATGCCTCCACATTGCGACCGATTTGGTCGAGGAGACATTTTTGAATCATGCGCATAAAGGTAGCTCCTGCATTCTTCAGACCGAAAGGCATAGTGATGTAGCAGAAGCACCCAAACGGGGTGATGAAGGCTGTTTTCAACTCATCGGGACCATACAGACGGATCTGATGATAGCCCGAATAGGCATCAAGAAATGACAAACGCTCGCATCCCGCAGTCGAGTCGACAATTTGATCTATGCGGGGGAGCGAAAAATGGTCTTTTGGGCAGACCTTATTGAGGTGCTTGAAGTCAATGCACATTCGGAGTGACTTGTCCTTCTTGGGCACCATGACGACATTAGCGAGCCACTCGGAGTGGTGAACCTCGCGAATGAAGTTGGCTGCCAGTAGCTTGGCCACCTCTTCTCCGATTGTTTTCCTCTTGTGCGCGGCGGACCGGCGCAGGCGCTCTCGGACAGGCCGAGCGGCGGGATCCACATGCAGTCGGTGCTCAGCCAACTCCCTGGGTACACTCGGCATGTCAGATGGTTTCCATGCAAAGATGTCCCAGTTCTCACGGAGGAATTGGGTGAGCTCGGCTTCCTATTTAGGATCGAGGGTGGTGGAGATGTTCGTCGGGGCGGCTGAGTCGTCCGTCGAGTGGATGCTGACCTTCTTCGTCTCCCCCGCCGACTGGAACGCGGACTCAGAAGCTGGTTTCTTCGAGCGCATCAGGTCGGCAGGGTCGACTGTCTTCTTGTACTTGTCGAGCTCGAGTACCGCCATCTGCTGGTCAGCGATTCTTGACCCTTCCTACAGACACTCCTCGGCACGCTGGCGATTGCCTGCGATGGTGATAACGCCCTTTGGACCGGGCATCTTCAGCTTCAAGTACACATAGCACGGACGTGCCAGGAAACTCACGTACGCCGGGCGGCCCAAAATTGCGTGGTAAGCGCTCTGGAAGTCTACCACCTCAAATGTGAGCTTCTCCTTGCGAAAGTTCTTGTCAGAGCCGAAGATGACTTCCAATGCGATCTGGCCGAGTGACTTCGCCTTCCATCCAGGGACGACTCCATGGAACTGCATATTGCTCTCGCTGAGTCGGGACATCGGAATGCCCATTCCCTTGAGAGTGTCAGCGTACATGATGTTCAGTCCGCTACCGCCGTCCATGAGGACTTTGTGCAGTCGGACTCCTTCCACCACCGGGTCGACGACCAGAGCCTGTCTTCCTGGGGTGGGGAGATGCGTTGGATGATCCGACTGATCAAAGGTGATCGCAGTCTGAGACCATTTCAGAAACTTGGGAGCAGTCGGAACAGCCATGTTGACCTCTCTGTTCACCAACTTCAGACGACTCTTGTTTTCGACGTCAGCAAAAATCATGAGGGTTGCATGGACCTGGGGAACGGATCCTCCTTGTCCTCCTCATCCTGTTCGGGATTCTTCTCACTCGGTTGCCCTTCGGTGAATCCTTGGATCAGGAGAGGACACTGCCGAGTGGTGTGCTTCGCGTATACGGGGTTGCCCTCTTCGTCCATCTTCGTGTGAATTGGGCAAGGCTGGTCCAGGATGGGATTGTTGAACGGCTTCTTCTTGGGGGTAAACTGTGCTTTCCCTTTGCCCTTGAACTTGGCGCTGGTCACAGCTGCAGCTTCTGCTTGCGGTGTGGGCGGAACCTTTTGTTTCTGTTTCCGAGTGTTACCTTCATCGGCATCGCCAACTGTCTTGTGTTTGCCGCTCCGGATGCGGTCCTCTTCTTCGCCGTTAGCATAGCGAGCTGCTATCTCCATCATCTTGCTCATGGAGATGTCGCCCGTTCGGCCGAACTTCAAGTACAGCTCTCTGTACCGTACGCATGCCTTGAATGCGCAGACCGCTTGATGCTCGGTGACGTTTTCCACCGTGTGGTAGAGAGTTGTCCATCGCTGGATGAAGTTGCGCAAGGGCTCATTCGGCTTTGGGACACACTGCTGAAGCTCCACGAGGCCTGCAGGGCGTTTGCACGTCCCTTCGAAGGTTCTGATGAACACTCGGGCCAGATCTGCCCAACTGTAAATGCTTGAGGGGGCCAACTGGTTCAGCCAAGCTCGAGCCGAGCCGTCGAGCATCAGGGGGAGGTGCTTCATAGCGACATGGTCATCTCCTCCTCCGATCTGGACTGCCACTCGGTAGTCATCTAGCCATGTTTCGGCCTTGGACTCCCCCGTAAATTTACCGATTCCCGCTGCCAATCGGAAGTTGGGCGGGATGTCAGCCGAGCGGATGGCTCGACTAAAACACTCGGGGCCGTACACGATGGTCCTGCTTCCACTCGGACGATCCATATCGCGACCATCGCGGTGGGCTCGACCCTTGTCGACTCTTCGCTAGGCGATTCGCCCCCTCGCGTCGGGTCTTGGGTCGTAAGTGTCGTCGACCGAACGCCGATCATCATGATGTCAGGACCCATAGGGCCCACCCCGCGGAGGGGTGCGTGAGCGGCGGCGATGCTGATGAGAACCAGGGTTGTGAACCGATCGATGCGTGTTTGCATGGACGGAACTATTGTGGATCCGATTGTGTGATTGGGAGACTGCCGAATTCTGCTGCTGCGCCGTGTGCAACAGAGCTCGGATTTGCTCGATTCCCCTTCCTGCCTCTGAATCAGTCGGCTGGAGGGAATCGGTAATCTGGGCAGCCGCGGCCAAGTTGAGGAGAGGTGTGCGGAACAGCTCCACGTTGCTCCGCCGAGTGTGCCGACTGGCAGAACGACGAGGCGGACGGCGTGCACCGGATGCTTCACCGATTTCGCCTCGGTCGGCTTGACGGGGATCTTCGTGGGAGTTGGCCATGTGTACTTCTGCTGCAGGCCCACGACCCGCGTACTCGGAAGGGAGCTCAGTCGGAACTGAGCCCGAGCACTGGGAATGCGGGGCAACCACAACAGACTCCAGAACTGCCACCTGAGAGGACGCGATCTGACGCGCTCGGGCATGTTGCACCCAACGTTTGAGACGTGGACTGCGAGACCGCTTGTTGCGGCGCATGATGGAGGTGCACGTCGATAATGGAGTCGATTGTTGGAGAAGGAGAACGCCGCGAGCGCCAGCACGGAAGTGCGTGGCCCCACGACGGGGAAGCATCTCGACGTCGAGAGGCGCCTCCCGAAGCCACGCCGAGTCGTCGATGGTGAAGGAGAGAACGCCGAAGAGGATCTGGCGACCCGTGCATGAATCTCCACCAGAGGACATGACGAAAGGAAGTAGTCGCAAACTCGCCGGAAGTCGCTTAGACGCCTGGCCCACGGTGGGCGCCAACTGTCGTGGGTATAAGCCTGACAGTAGATGTGTAGGGTACGAATGAGATGGGCAGAGTCCTAGCTACGACGAGGTTGTATGAGTTCAGGCCCCTCTGCGGTGGAGGTAACAGCCCTACGTCTCAGTGCTCTCGGAGCTTGTTACCGAGTGTAATATGGAGTACAATGTTTTGCTAACCCCTTTACCAGTGGGGGAGGGCGGCTTATATAGAGTGCGCTGCCCTCCACAACGGTTCTGATTCAGGGGTGGAGTAGTGGCGATTGAATGCATACGTTACAGGTAACAGATGCTCTAAATGCTAGTAAATGCACCAGGAAACATACAACAGTTTCCCTCCAGAGAGGTTACGACGTACCGAGTGTATCCAGTCGGTAGGCCCGGCCGAATGTTAGTCTCCGACTGGATGATTCTGGGCCTGTTACCGACTGGATGATGGGGGCATCTTAATTCAGTCGGGGCATACTTAAGGACCTGTCCCTTGTGTGGGGTAGTCCTTGGGTAGGACATGTAGGGCAGGCCTATGACCCTACCCTAGGACTATGACCCCATCACTACACCCTCGAACAACTAGCTACATAAATCCAAAATGCCCAAACAAGGCATGATACAATACAGGGCAAGATGCACTACAACATACTACTATTAACACTTAGCATGGAAGCATGGATCACTAGCAAAATAACTGACAAAATGGCATCTCACAAACAGCTTCAGACTTAGTGAAAATATCAGTTTATGACAGTGCAGCTTTCGATCTGAACGCATATTGACAGCAACAAAACTATATGTTACAGGACTCGAAATGGCATGAAAATTCACAGCATGCTAGAGAATCTTAAGGACTACAACTAACTGCATTGCACCATCCTCAAAAGAGCTACAGATCACCAGACTAACTCATGACAAGACAGCAACAAAATATAACAGATTTCAGACTTAGAAATATTTCAGCATCTCCAAATCAACACTATTTCCTAGCATGTTGGCAACAAGAGAACCACACCTAAACATGGATTTCCATTGAAACCAACATTACCAGAGGCTAGGCTACACCTCCAAGGGAATATCTCGAGTTGACAACTCCTTCATATCATGCACGGATTAAATCCCACAAAATGAACAAAATGCAACATGGCAAAATATCACGTGCACTAACTTGCTCAAAAGCTAAAACTAAATGTACAGCTAAATTCTATGGATTTTTCTATCCCGAAAACATATATAACATGTGGGGTGGCAAAAAAAATAACGCTACACGAATATGCGAGAATATGTCCTAAACATGATATAACGAACTAGTGACAGAACCTACATGCGCAAATGCAAACAACTACTCTAAAATACATGGAAAAGGGTCCCTAAAAACATGAGCATTTAAACTACGGGATTTGAGCAATCCAGACACGCACGAAAATAAATACGGGATAAGCAACCTATTAGGATAGCACGCATTTCTAGGCATATGGCAAGTCAAATCACTTCAAACATGCATGCAAGTTGCAAATTATGAAACTACGCGAAAAATTACACAAGTTTCATATATAAAATGTTCTGATCAGATCCACGAGATAAAAGTTACGGGCGTTTTAATATCCGATAATTTTCTGGAATTAATAATTCCGAAAATCCCTAAAAAAATATAAACTACTGGGCCTAATCTGAGGGCGCAAAACTACTAAAAAATCACCTAGGGAGAGGAATAGGCGGCAAGGGATCTCACCTTGCGGCCATGGGTCGGCCTGGTGGGGAGGAGGAGCTGGGCCGCGAAGCTGGCGAAGGAAGGCGGCCCACGGGGCGAAGCGGCTGGAGGAGTCGGTCCATCTGGCCCGCGCAGGCGAGCAGGAGGCGCTGGGCCTCCTGGCGCGCCACTGACGCAGCCCAGTAGCGCGTCTAGGGCACCAAGCACCTGGATTGAGCCTCCCGCTCGATCTGGCGAACAGAGGCGGCGGCGGTTGCTACTCCCACGGTGGCGCTGGCGGGGCACAAAGGCAGGAGGCGGCGGGGACTACAGGGCGGCGGCGGCGGGTCTGGAGAGGAGGCGCGGTTGGGCAGGGGTGGCGGCCGGCCTAGGGCGGCGGGGCACAGCATCTCGGGAGCAGGGGCGCTAGCGCGGGCGGGCGGCGGCGACGATCCAGGCCCGGCAGGCTGGATCCGGGCTCGCGGGCCCTGGCGGCTAGAGGCGCTGGGAGAGAGGAGGGAGGTTGCGCTAGGGTTTGGTGGGGGCACGGTTTTCGAGGGAGAGAGAGTGGCTGTCCAAAATGGAATGGGGGTCTATTTATAACAATGGGGGGGCTAGGTTTAGCAGTTTTTCGCCTCGGTTTCAACCGCGCGATCTAAATCGGCCGGTTTCGAACGGGGGAAAGGCTAAGTGGCCGTGTAGAGTAGGCTAGCCGGAGATGAGAGGGAAATGGGCACCCGACAACGTGATTTTTAAAACACCAAAAAACATTCGACGATAGATTGAAGACGGTGCCGCTACGGTTGACCGTTCGGGTAACACACAGACTCCGATTGTGACAAAATTTGGCAGGCGGCCTACCTATATATAAATAAGAACGCACACCAAGTTTCAACCCAATCAGAGAAAGTTTTAGATACACTTTTAAAAACAAGGATTTAAACGATGCCGCGGGCGCCTGCGTGTGTTGTCGGGCTCAACACGGTCAACGACGAACATGTAGAGAACATGCAACTAATAACGGATGCAAGTATGAGAACAGGCGGCAACGGGATGCCGATGCAATGCAGATGATGCGAATGATGCAATGATGATGCAATAAATAAAATATTCACACGATGAAAATGGAATAAAGGGGGAATCTTTTGGAACGTTTATCTCGGGCTGTCACAACCGACCTCGAGATGAAGGAAGTGCTCGCCATGAATGATGAAATGAGCATCGCAGTGGAGATGTTCAATTTGGCAAGCAAATGCGCCAAGGCTGAAGAAGGACGCCTGTCGATCCTTGGGCCCTAGGCGGCGGACCCAGAAGAGAAGAAAGCCAATGCCAAGGAGGTGAAATACAATGCCCCGGTGGTGCTTGCCGCCGAGCCTGAGGCAAAGCATGTCCGAGGGGGAGAGCGCCCGTCCGGAGGGGGCCGACGTGCATCTTCCATGGCACCAGTGGCCATTATACCTCTGAGTGTCAAGAACTCTATCTGGTCCGTGCCGAGCACTTCAACAGGCGCCCCCGCCGGTTCGACAGAAGCCCCGCGCACGGAGGAGGTCACAATGGGGGCCGCTGGGATGACCGTTAGCCGCGTCAGGTGTGGCGTGACCAGCCTTAGGAGGACCCCTAGCGTGACCAGCCTCAGGAGGACCGGTGGCGTGATAACCCTCAGGAGGGGCAGTGACGCGGTCAGCCTCATGAGGCTCGCCCTCGGGAGGCCGGGCTTCCCCCGTTGCATCCGCCACCCAGGAGGAGGGATGAATACAGGCAGGACGACGAGGCTGGGGGGTTCGAGGAGGCCAGGGCGGTGGCCTCCATCCTGGGTAGCACCCATACCTCAGCCTCCAACCGCGCCTTGAAGCAGTTTGCCCGGGAGGTGAATGCCGCCCTCCTAAGGCCAGAAGCAATACGCCCCGTTAGCTGGTCCCAGACCACCATCGCCTTCGACCCAAGCGACCAGCTCAGGTGCTCGTTCATGGCCGGCAAGCTCCCAATGATGTGCACCCCGACCATCAGCAACGTCCTCGTCATCAAGACCCTCATTGACAGTGGAGCAGGGCTCCACGTCCTCTGAGTTGAAACCTTCGAGAAAATCCAGCTGTCGTATGATCAGCTCATGTCGACCAAGCCTTTCTCAGAAGTAACAGAGGGGTCCAACGTGCCCATTGGGAAAGTGCATCTGCCAGTCACCTTCGGCGAGCGCAAGAACTACCACACTAGGATCATCGTGTTCGACGTCGCGCACATTCACCTGCCATACAATGCAATCCTCGGGTACCCGACGCTCACCAAGTTCATGGCAGTGGTCCACCATGGTTATAATGTACTAAAGATAACAGGAAGCAGCGGCGTCATCACCATCACTTGCCACGAGAAGGATGTCGACTGTGCAGCGGCGGAACGCTCGGAAGATGAAGAAGACGAGTTGCCTCGCGAGGGCCCGCACAAGAAGAAGAAGGAGCTCCTCCCCACGGAGTTCCTCGGGGCTTCGGGCTTTGTGCCCGGGGACGGGGCCATGCCCCCATTGCATAGGTATGCGTGCTCGACGCCCCCCTTGGGTCAGGGCTGGGGGCTCCCACCAGGGAGGTCCTTGAGCTGACCAGTGAGGCGGGGGCGGCATCCGAGCACATCCCGAGGACGCGCTCCGGAGCACGTCTACCCAGCTCCCGTGAATCCATTATCAGAGCGATCCAAGAACTTCGAGGGGCCGAGGCCATGCGACGCGGTGACTGCCTTGCACCACCAATCGCAGCCGTCGTCGTCGTACGGTTGACCAGCCCCACATCGGCATCAACGCGCCCGCAACCAAAATAGTCGCGACATATAGCCCCTTCTGGCCTACGCTGGCTGGCTACCAGTTGGAGTACCCAGGCGCCAATGCATTCATGCCTTTCAGGCTGGGGAACGCGGCTGCCATCTAGGAGAGGCTCCAGTGGGCCATGCTCGTACCCCGCCTGCCGGGGCGCCACGAGGAAGAGGAGGAGATGCTCGGGACAAGCCAAGGCCCTGAGCCTCGGGAGGCGGCGGACCGGTGAGGGTCGCGACCACGGAGACAAGAGGTCAAGCGACGATGGCACCTTCGGCACTTCATCGGCACGACCGCCACGTGACGTTTTGTTGGCAGCTACAAGGTAACTTTTTGGTTCACCCCGTCCGAGGGCACCCCCGGGGCCATGCGGCCTTCCCGAGCTCAGGACACTCCTCGGGCTGCAACTTTTGTTTATGCATCGTCTGGTTGTTCAGTTTCACCCATCCGGAATCCTCACGTTCTGCCTTGCTTATATTGTCGGGGTATCACCCGCCCACTTGGGGGCTCGGGTCGTAGTTTGTCCATGTAGATACGTAGCCTCGCTCCCAAGGAAGAAGAAGTCACCAGGGTTTGCCAATGACCCAAACAAAATCAACTCATTCCACCAATAAGTCAACGATAGGGACACCCGTGAGGCCATAGAATCCTCGGGACCTCCCATATACACCCCCACCGTGACACTCTCACGTAATAACGAGCTGCGGCTGTATACGCCAAGGGCCCCCTGAGGACATGGAGGGGTCCATCCCACGCCTAGTGGAAGCCCTATGCTCCGCGTTGGGGGAGAAACTCAGTTCACCAATGACTCGGGGGTAGGGACACTCGAGAGGCCAAAGCGTCCTCGCGACCTCCCATATACACCCCCACCGTGACACTCTCATGTAATAACGAGTCGAGGTTGTATACGCCCAGGTCCCCCCGAGGACATGAGGGGTCCATCCCACGCCTAGTGGAAGACCTATGCTCCGCGCTGGGTACATGCTACTGCAACAAAAGACCTTCCAACGGCGCCAGAAACCCGTGCTGACGGGAGACTGTTCTTGATACTCCTCAGCAACGGCACGAGGAATCCTTCTGCTACGGCTACGCCTTTAGGGACTTCCTAGGAAAATATGCAATGGATTTCCCCGTGGCCTTGGAGTTTTGCGTTGGTGTTCCCTCGAAGCGGAAAGGGTGATGTAGCACATCAGTGGTAAGTATTTCCCTCGGTTTGGACAACCAAGGTATCGATCCATTAAGGAGTATCACAAGTACCTGCACAAACACAAAAAGGGTTCTCCGAACGCTATGAAGGGGTTGTCAATCCCTTACAGATTGTTTGCCAAGTGAGAACTGAAAGCAACAAAGTAACAAAGCAAAGTAAAAGCGAAAGTGGAAAGGATCGGTGTGAATAGACCCGGGGGACGTAGTGTTCACTAGTGGCTTCTCTCATGAAAGCAAGTATACGGTGGGTGAACAAATTACTGTCGAGCAATTGATAGAACCGCGCAAAGTCGTGACGTCATCTATGGCAATGATTATATCTATAGGCATCACGTCCAAAACAAGCAGACCGATACTTTCTGCATCTACTACTATTACTCCACACGTCGACCGCTATCCAGCATGTATCTAGTGTATTAAGTCCAAAAGAACAGAGTAACGCCTTAAGTAAGATGACATGATGTAGATGGACAATCCCATATCTACGACAAAGCCCACCTTGTTACCCTTGATGGCAACTACACGATGTGTGCCTTGCTGCCCCTACCGTCACTGGGAAAGGTCACCACATGGTAAGAACCCAAAACCAAGCACTTCTCCCATTGCAAGAATCATAGATCTAGTTGGCCAAACAAAACCCAAGACTCATATAGACTTACAAGGATATCAAATCATGCATATAAGAAATCAGCAAAGACTGAAATATATATCATAGATAATCTGATCACAAATCCACAATTCATCGGATCTCGATAAACACACCGCCAAAGAGGATTACATCGGATAGATCTCCATGAAGATCATGGAGAACTTTGTATTGAAGATCCAAGAGAGAGAAGAAGCCATCTAGCTACTAACTACGGACCCGTAGGTCTGAAGTGAACTACTCACGAGTCATCGGAGGGGCGATGATGTTGATGTAGAAGCCCTCCAACTCCAAAGTCCCCTCCGGCAGGGCACCGGGAAGGGTCTCCAGATGAGATCTCACGGAAACGGAAGCTTGCGGCGGCGGAAAAGTGTTTTCGTGGATTCCCTGATTTTTTCTGTATTTTAGGGAATATATAGGCGAAGGAGCTAGGTCAGGGGGCGCCAGGGAGGCCACAAGCCTGCTAGCCGCCGCCCCCTGGTGGAGGCTACAAGGCTTGTGGGCTCCCTGTAGTTCTCCTGGCTTGGCCCACAAGCCCCCTGATCTTCTTCAGTTCGGGAAAAATTTATTTCGGGGATTTTATGCCGTTTGGACTCCGTCCCAAAATCAGATCTGAAAAGAGCCAAAAACAGAAAAATAGGAACTGGCACTTGGCACTGAATTAATAAGTTAGTCCCAAAAAAGATATAAAAGGTACATAAAACATCCAAAGATGACAAGATAACAACATGAAACCATAAAAAATTATAGATACGTTTGAGACGTATCAAGCATCCCCAAGCTTAACTCCTGCTCGTCCTCGAGTAGGGAAGTGATAAAGAATGATTTTTTGATGCTTTCATGCTACCTAGCATAGATGTCCTTTGTAACTCCTCTGATGTGACGTGAATGTTCAGATCCATTAGATTCAAAACAATAGTTTGCCATTAACGTGGAAACAATAATAATTCAAGCAAACTAGCAAGGTAATCATGGACTTTCAAAATAACAAGGCCAAAAGAAAGTTATCCCTACAAAAGCATATAGTCTGGCTATGCTCTATCATCATTGCATAACGAATTTAAATCATGCACAACCCCGGTATTGGCCAAGTAATTGTTTCACACCTTTACTTTCTCAAACCTTTTCAACTCTCATGCAATACATGAGCGTGAGCCATGGTTTTAGCACTATAAGTGGTGTGGAGTGTGGTGGAGGTTGCAAGAAAAACAAGGAGAAGATGGTCACATTAACTAGGCATATCAATGAGCTATGGAGATGCTCATCTATAGATATCAATGTGAATGAGTAGGGATTGCCATACAAATGATGCACTAGAGCTAAGAGTATGTGAAAGCTCTTAAAGAAAACTAGTGGGTGTGCATCCAACCTGCTTGCTCACGAAGACCTAAGGCAATTTTGAGGAAGTCTATCATTCGAATATACAAGGCAAGTTATATAATGAAAATTTCCCACTAGCTATATGGTGGTGACAAAACGAGAGACTCTCAATCATGAAGACCATGGTGCTTAATATGCACAAGTGTGGAAAGGTGGTAGCATTGTCCCTTCTCTCTTTTTCTCTCATCATTTTTTTGTGTGGGCTCATTGGCCTCTTTATTATTATTATTATTATTATTTTAATTTTGGTGGGCATCTTTGGCCTCTTTTATTTTCCCACATGGGACAATGCTCCATCAATGATGATCATCACACTTTTAACTCAAAACTTAGAGCAACGATGACTCTATATGGAATGCCTTCGGTAGTGTATCGTGACAATGATCTAGCATGGCATAGACATTAATGGAAACATCATGCTAGCTATCTTAAGATCATGCAATGGCAATGTAGAAGTGATGGCACATGTCATGGTGGTAGTTGCATGGCAATATATCTCGGAATGACTTTGAAAAAGCCATAGTAGGTAGGTATGGTGGCTGTTTTGAGGGAGGCCAATGGTGGGTTTTGTGCACCGGCGAAAGTTGCACGGCACTAAGAAGATAGTGATTGTGGAAGGTGAAAGTGCATCTAAACCATGGACTCAACATTAGTCATGAAGAACTCATATACTTGTTGCAAAAGTTTTATTAGTAATCGAAACAAAGCATTCAATGCATACTCCTAGGGGAAGGGTTGGTAGGTATAAACCATCGCGCGATCCCGACCGCCACACAAAGGATGACAATCAAAAGACTAATCATGCTAAGACTTCATCACATAGCGGTTCAACATATGTGCATGCTACGGGAATCACTAACTTCAATACAAGTATTTCTAGATCCACAACATCTTACTAGCATAAGTTCAATATTACCAAAACCACAACTCAAAACTAATTGAAATGAATCAAACTTCTCTAACTATTCAATGCACATGAAGGTGGAAGTTTTCGTATCCCTTTGGATAACTACCCCTTTTGAGACTACTTTCAAAGCATAGATCAACTACCAAGCCACGCACCGCGGTGCTCTAAAAGTTATAAGTGAAGCACATAGAGCAAAATCAACTAGCTCAAAAGATATAAGTGAAGCACATCTGAGCTGAATTGTCTACCAAAGGATATAAGTGAAGCTCGACAAAATCACGGTGATTGCAGAAAGGATTATTGTGACACAACAAAAGTAAAAGACTCCTACGATACAAGACGCCCCAAGCAAAACACATAACATGTGGTGAATAAAAATATACCCCCAAGTAACGTTACCGATGGATTGAAGATGAGAGACGGGATGCCTTCCCGGGGCATCCCCAAGCTTAGGCTTTTACGGCATCCTTGAATCTCTTGGGGTGCCTTGGGCATCCCCAAGCTTGAGCTCTTGCCACTCTTTATCTTTTTGTCCATAATAACATCACCCAAAACTTGAAAACTTCACAACACGAAACTTGAATAGAAACTCGTGATAACATTAGTATAAGAAAGCAAACCACCACTTCCTTGGTACTGTAGCAAACTTAAATTATACTTATGTTGATGTTGGGTTACTGTATTATCAATCTTCCATGGCTAATACCCCCCGATACTATCCATAGTTTCATCAAAATAAGAAACCAACACAACAAAAACAGAATCTGTTAACAGCAGACCAGTCTGTAGCAATCTATATACTTCGTATACTTATGTCACTTCAAAAATTCTGAAAAATTATGATAGTCTGAAGAATTTGCATAGCAATCAGAAGAAAAAAGAATCAACTCAAAATCTCGTACAGAAAAAAATGAAAATTCTTTTCGTGAGCAGAAAGTTTCTGTCTTTTCCAGCATGACCAAACGATCATCCCCAAGACTAATCATAATGGTTTTGCTTGGCACAAACACAAAAAGAAAAACAAAAAACACAATTATAACAGAATTATGAAAGTGTGGAAAACACAAACCAGAAAGGAAAAGGATAGATTCGTTGGGTTGCCTCCCAACAAGCGCTATTGTTTAATGCCCTTAGCTAGGCCTAAAAGCGATAGAATCTAAGTCTAACATACTCCCTATGCATAGGCATTTTATAGGAAAACAAATTGTCAAGACAACCAATAGCTGCCAAATGCAAGGAAGAAGAAAAAGACAAGAGCAATCTCAAGATCACGAGAGGTGATTTGGTAACATGTGGGATCATATTCAAATTCAACAATATAGCTATCCCATAGGATATTCTTTTCATGATCCACATGCATGCAGAGTTGACGCTCTTCAATAATAGTGGGATTATCATCAACTAAAGTCATGACTTCTCCAATACCACTTTCAATATTGTTCCAAATGTCATTTTCGTCATGAGGTTTGAACAAATTTTCTAGATCATAAGAAAGATCATCACCCCAATCATGATTATTGCAACAAGTAGTGGACATAGCAAAACTAGCATCCCCAAGCTTAGGGTTTTCCATATTTTTAGCATGATTGTCACTAATAGGATTTATAGTGAAACCATTGCAATCATGCTTTTCATTCAAGGAGACCTCATGAATCACTTCATAAATTTCTTCCTCACAATTTTCATATTCACGCATCTCAAGCAAAACTCCATAAAGATAGTCAAGTGCCCTCAACTTACTAGCAATTGGATCAACATAATTGGATCTCTTAAAGAGATTAGCAAGTGGATGAGGATCCATATCACTAGATTTTCAGCAAGCGAAGATGCAAGCATATTGAAGGCACATGGCACACAAGCGAACAGAAAGAAAGCGAGTGAAATGGGCAAAAGAGAACGGCAAAAAGGAAAACGAAAACGGCAAAAGAGAAAGGCAAAAGAAAACGACAAATGTGAAGTGGGGGAGAGGAAAACGAGAGGCAACTGGCAAAAAAGTAAATGCAAGAGATGAGTTTGTGAGACCTACTTGGATAGATCTCTCCTTCTCCGGCAACGGCGCCAGAAATACTTCTGCTACTGCAACAAAAGACCTTCCAACAGCGCCAGAAACACGTGCTGACGGGAGACTGTTCTTGATACTCCTCAGCAACGGGACTAGGAATCCTTCTGCTATGGCTACGCCTTTAGGGATTTCCTAGGCAAATATGCAAAGGATTTCCCCGTGGCCTTGCAGCCTTGCGTTGGTGTTCCCTCGAAGAGGAAAGGGTGATGTAGCACAGCGGTGGTAAGTATTTCCCTCGGTTTTGATAACCAAGGTGTCGATCCAGTGAATGAGTATCACAAGTGCCTGCACAAACACAAAAAGCTTGCTCCCAACGCTATGAAGGGGTTGTCAATCCCTTATAGATTGTTTGACAAGTGAGAACTGAAAGCAACAAAGTAACAAAGCAAAGTAAAAGCAAAAGTGGAAACGATAGTGTGAATAGACTCGGGGGGCATAGTGTTCACTAGTGGCTTCTCTCATGAAAGCAAGTAGACTGTGGGTGAACAAATTACTGTCGAGCAATTGATAGAACCGCGCAAAGTCGTGACGTCATCTATGGCAATGATTATATCTATAGGCATCACGTCCAAAACAAGCAGACCGATAATTTCTGCATCTACTACTATTACTCCACACTTCGACCGGTATCCAGCATGCATCTAGTGTATTAAGGTCAAAAGAACAGAGTAACGCCTTAAGCAAGATGGCATGATATAGATGGACAATCTCATATCTGTGACAAAGCCCACCTTGTTACCCTTGATGGCAACTACACGATGTTTGCCTTGCTGCACCTACTCTCACTGGGAAAGGTCACCACACGGTAAGAACACAAAACCAAGCACTTCTCCCATTGCAAGTATCATAGATCTAGTTGGCAAAACAAAACCTAAGACTCGGAGAGACTTACAAGGATATCAAATCATGCATATAAGAAATCAGCAAAGACTCAAATATATATCATAGATAATCTGATCACAAATCCACAATTCATCGGATCACGACAAACAAACCGCTATAGAGGATTACATCAGATAAATCTCCATGAAGATCATGGAGAACTTTGTATTGAAGATCCAAGAGAGAGAAGAAGCCATCTAGCTACTAACTACGGACCCGTAGGTCTGAAGTGAACTACTCACGAGTCATCGGAGGGGCGATGATTTTGATGTAGAAGCCCTCCAACTCCAAAGTCCCCTCCGGCAGGGCTTGTGGGCTCCCTGTAGCTCTTCTGGCTTGGCCCAAAAGCCCCCTGATCTTCTTCCGTTCGGGAAAAATTTATTTCGGGGATTTTATTCTGTTTGGACTCCGTTCCAAAATCAGATCTAAAAAGAGCCAAAAACATAGAAAAAACTGGAACTGGCACTGAATTAATAAGTTAGTCCCCAAAAAGATATAAAAGGTACATAAAACATCCAAAGATGACAAGATAACAACATGAAACCATAAAAAATTATAGATACGTTTGAGACGTATCAGTACACATAGGGGCAATCAACTTAGTCCACCAATGACTACGGCCTCAGCAGGCACCAATGCAGTCCACCAATGACTACGCCCCCAACTGGCACCAACACAGCGTGTCAATGGCTACACCCTCGGCCAGCAAGGAGATCAACACAACCCACCCACGACTTCGCCCATGCCCAACGCGTGGGGAAAACTACTGAAGGTACGGAGCCGCTCGCACGTCAAGGGGGACCCCTGAGCATCGTGACTCAGGGGCCTAACTGTGCCCGTAGCGCTCCCACCTTTGGGCCGTCCTTGGACGGTTCAATCACGTGAAGGTACGCATGGGGCCGGCCCTGGCGACGTAGAGCCAAGTGCGCTCAACAAATCACTTCGGATCCCTTAGGAAGAACACTAGAGTCACTCGTACGTCAAGGGGGGACTCCTGAGCATCGCGACTTAGGAGCCTGAACTGTGCCCGTAGCCCCTTTCCCGTTTGAGCCTTCCTTTCCGGTCGGTTCAACCGCGGGGAGCTACGCGCAGGGCGGGCCCTACAGATGGAGAGTGCTGAAGGAGGAGCATCAGAGTCACTCGCACGTCAAGGGGGGCCCTTGAGCATCGCGACTCAGGGGCCTAACTGCGCTCGTAGCCCCTACCCCCTTTCGGCCATCCTTGGTTTCCGGCCGGTTCAATCGCGGGGAGGTACGCGTGGGGCGGGCCCTTTCTATGCGGAGTGTTGAAGGAGTTCCAAGTTTCGAAATCTTCGCCGCGTTCTCCTCATGAGGGCAGCTCGCGTGTCAAGGGGGACTTCTGAGCATCGCGACTTAGGAGCCTAACTGCGCTCGTAGTCCCTTCCCCCTTTGGGCCGTCCTTGGTTTTCGGTCGGTTCAATCGTGGGAAGGTACGCGCCTGGCGGGCCCTGCTGACGTAGAGTAACACACCAAACATGACAGGAACAAGGCGGGAAAACATTCAAGCATTTAATTATTATAGACCACGAACAAGTTGAAGAAACGCAAATAAGTTTAAAGCCTCCGTGAAGCACGATGTGCATTGCAGGAAAATAACAGGGATAAGGAATCAGGAGGAGCCACCGCCGGTCACCCCCTCCACAAGAGGCTGGTTGTCGACATCAGAGGCATCGTCTTCCCCCTCATCCGCTCCAGCGGTACCTGGAGACGAAGGAGCCGCGACGCGGGCGAACCTCCTCACCAGCGCTTCCACAGGACCCTTCACAGCCTCCGCGGCCTGGTCGCGGGCCTTGGCGGGGACCGACACGATCACGGAGCTCAGATCGAACCCGGGGTCACGAATATAAAGGTGACTGAAGACGCGAGTCGCGGCCGCAAAGAAGAGGTCGCGGCACTCCCTGTCCAAGATCTTGTCCATCTGTGTGACGGCACACTCCAGCGCGGTGACGAGCCCCTTCATGAGCGCGACAAAGCCGTCCTTTAGGGTGGGCAGAGGCTCATCGAACTCGTCTCAACAGAGGGATCAGACCGCCTGGCGAAGCCTGAGCTCGACGTCGGGGAAGCAAGCCAGCTCCGCGGCCTCCTCTCCTCGGCTGCGGCGAGAGCTTTCTCCTAAACCTCAAGTAGAACCTTCCTCACGGTGACATCCTTCTGCCGCTCCTCCAAGCACGCCTGCTCCGTGCCGAGGAGGCTCGCCCCCTGGGACATTTCTTCCTCCCGGGCGGCGAGGTTGGCCTCGCGGACCTTAGGTTCCTCACCCTTCAAGCGATGCTGCTCGGCCAACTCAGCTTTTTCCCCCTGGAAGGCGTTCAGGACGGCTTCTACCTCTTCACAGCGCTCAACAACGTCCTTGGCCTCCTTCAGCGCCTTCTCATGCACGGCGCGGGCGGACCCGGCTTCCTCCTCGACCTTCCTCATCTCGGCTGCGACTTCAACCAGGGCGGCGAAGGCTGCATTCAAGACACCTTGGGCAATCACCAAGGTCTTCTGGACCTCCTCCTGAAGGGTCTCTAGCGCATGCCCAGGTGGTGCCGCCAGAGGGGCGACGCTGTGAGTAACAGGGGGCCCTGAAGACTGCTCAACAATTGTGGGCATCAACACCTCACGAGCCTGAGGGCAATCGTAAACTTGCCCCCCGGGCAAAGGTATCCCCAGGGTCACTTCAGGATGCTTCGGGGGCTCGGGGAGCTCGACGACTGAGGTCACGGAGACCGCCCCACGAGCCTCCTCTTCCCCACCTGCGGACGGCGACACGCCGACGAGTGAAGGCGGGGCGTTAGGAGTCGCCATCGGCTCGATGACTGTCTTCTTCCTTTTCGCCCCCGGTGAGATGACATCCGTGGATGTCAAGTAAAAAGGGGAAAATCAGCCAAGCACGGACAAAAGACGCACAAGGCATGCCCAAGCGGGTAACTTACTCTTCGACATCGCGCCATCTCTTCCTCCTCTCTACCCCAGCGATAGTAGAGGAAATGGGTTCCCCCATGGAGGGAGGTGATCTCGGCGCCTTGGATCTCCCACCGACAGAGGCGAGGTGCGCCAAGGACGGCTCAGCACTGAGCTTCCGGGAAGCGAGCACCCATGCAAACCGTGTGGCGCACGGAGTCAGCACTGGCTCCCTGGAGGCCCTGGCTAAGCACGAGGGAGTCCCGGTGGAGGTATCACCAGTGGCGTCATCATCCTCAAGCTCGTGCAGAAGGACGGATTGCGACGAGAGAGGCACGCTCGCTGCATGGTCGTCGACGGTCTTCTCCGAGTCCCCTTCACTGGAGGTGTCACCGGATGACAGCTCCACCAGACCGGAGCCCTCAACCGGGAGGAGCCCCCGCTTGTTGAAGACAAGCTTCGCAGCGACCAGGTGGGCCCGGTCGTCATGACGGTAAAACGGACCCACGGCTTCGGGAAGGTCGCCAGGGTCACCACCCAGCAAAACCGCCACGGCCCTGCTTAGGTCCTTTGTGGGGAGGTCCCGAGACCGAAGCCGGAGCTAGTCGTCGTCAACCCGGTACCCCCACAGGGTCCTGGTGTGCGCCTCGAGAGGCGGCAAGCGCTGCTCCAGGAACTCCTTCACTATCATTCCCCCAGTCGGCCTCTTCGCGCTGATGTTGCAGGAAAAGCGCTGCAGCACGGGCACAGCCCGAGGGTCGGAGAGCTTCATCGAAGTCCATGCGGAGGTCTTCTCCGACAACTCCTTTGGCTCTTCCAGCAGAGGGTTGGCATCCTTGAGGCACATAAGGACCCAATGATGCTTGAAGTTCTCCACCTTCTTCCCTGCCTTCAAGAGCACGTTGCGGCTCTTGGCCGCTACGAAGGAAATGTACGCCGACAAATGAGCACCGTTGTGTAGGCGCATGCTGAAGAAGTGGCGGAGGAGGAAAACCGAAGGTTGCATGCCAACGGAAGCCTCGCGGTAGAAAGCAAAGACGGATATAAGCAAGATGGAGTTGGGATGGAGATGAAGGGCTTGGATCCCATAGTGGTCCAAGACAGCGGTGAAGAACCGGGAGAAAGGCGGCACCATCCCAGCGTAAATACTATGAAGGAAAAAGGGGTATACCGCCCCGGGCGCGTGCCGCTACTCTACGGCGTCGGGCCAGATCAGGGTCCGCCCGTGTTCGCTGGACTCGGCCGTGGTCCATGGAAGCACGGGGATGAGATCAGAGTCCTTGGAGAGGGGGCAGTCTAGGAGCGGAGAAGCCGGGGATGCACCACGACCCTCTGGCTTCTGCTTGCCCGTGGGCTCCATTGCTGAACTGGCAAGGAACTATGCGGCGCTGGATCTGGGAGGCGCCGGTTGGAGACGGAGGCCGAAGAAGGGTGAGTACGGAAGAAGGAAAGTAATAAGGCACCGAAGCTACAAGCAGACCACCTAATAAGGGGGCAGAGATAGAGGACAAGGAGGACCCGATACAAACCACGTGACGCACGTCGGCCTGGCCCACACGCATTTGAGGGCCAACGGCACCTCATGCTGCCCCCCGAGGCTCCTCCCCGAGGCCAACCCGAGCACTCCACGGGCTCGGGGGCTATTGTCGGCGTTCTGGGAATGGGGGTACCCAGACCTGCCTGCTTGTGGACCAGGACGGGCCCACCTCACCGGAACAAACCAAGCCTCACGAGGAGGAGCGGCGTCAAGACCCGTAGGGGGCCTCCTCAGGACCCCTCCTGAGCGGCGGATATTCCGAGGCAAGGTCGGGCCTTAGGAGTCAAGGGTAACGCCAGGAAAGGACAGACGAGCAGCAAATGGCAGGACGGGGAAGTTTCCCCTATGGTGCCAAAGAGACGCGAGCGTACGGGGGTTCTAAAGGCATCTTCCAAAGGTTTCCGTTCTGGTGCAACAAAGTCGCACCTGCCCGCCTGTAGGGAAAACGTCACCCACGGGCCCGTCGCTGTAGCATGGACAATTACTTTGCAGGCGAAGACCACCTTTGGGTTGGGGAGCATGTTCCCCTGTTCCCCTTCAACATTGGCCGTTGTGGGATCCCTTCCCGCAGAAGCTATGACGAAAGAGGACTCAATCCTCCGCTATAAATAGAGAGGGTAGGATACTTGAGAGAGAGGATCCGATCGGTAGAACAATACACCTAGCCACTTGGCCTCCGGAGGCTCGAGAGCACTATACTAATTCATCCACCACCTCCGCGAGAGGCAATCAACCAAAAGCAGGAGTAGGGTTTTACGCTTCGTGGTCGCCCGAACCTGGGTAAACTGTTGTGTTTTGTGCAACCCTCGCCATCGAGTGAGTCCATCGTCATTTCCATCAAGTAGTGGGCTAAGCGAGGCTGAGCAGGGAGAGACCTTCATACACGCCCCAGTGTACAGATCCTTAGGGTTTTGCGGAGTCCGAAATCCGACAATTGTTCACTTGGTCACAAGTGAGATCCAATCCGGCTCGGCCTATTGGTAGAGGCCTCTAGCAAAGTGTGTCGTCTCCAAGTGTGTAATGAAGATGGTTAGGTGAACTTGTCCTTCATACTTTTGTTCCCTTTACCACATGATATATGTTGTCATTCTCAAGGTGACAAGGTCATCCATATTGTAGAACGACCTCTTTCTCAATCTGGTCAATCTGACCTACACTTCAGACAATCTCATAATCCTCATCGCATGGTGTTGGGGATATTATCCCGCCATGAGATCCGCCCCAAGAGGCTGGGTCATGATGATGGCGGCTAAACATTCATGTTCAAGACGAGCCATGAATTAAGAAGCAGAAGGCACAAGGCAGGGCCAGAAGAGCCGACTGTAGCTCAAGACATGAAGATGGTGACTCATGGCCCATATAGAAGAAGAGTCGCGAGAAGTTTCCTTGTGATAGAAGTAAGGCGAGTTAGAGACATGTCAGGTCATGAATCATACGTGACTCGGAGTCTTGTAACCCTAGGGCCTCGACCTGTATATAAAGGTGACTCTCTAGGGTGGGTAGACTTAAGTTATCACCAATCGATAGCGAGGTCAGGCAAATCCGCACCCTTGTAATCGATTTCCACATCAATATAGACAAAGCAGGACATAGGCTTTTACCTTGACCAGAGGGGCCGAACCTGGGTAAAATCATCTTTCGCTCCGAATCAACTCCTTTGAGTCGCCACATAGTTGCGATGGCCTCATCAATAAGTCCTTTCATGAGGACATTTGTCATGACAAAACCACGACAGTTGGTGCCCATCGTGGGGCTTGCGCACGGTGGAGTTGAATTCTCAAAGGGAGCCCTTACCAGGGTTCACGAGCTATGCGGTTGGTCTCATGACTAAGAGCCACCGCGGAAGACACTACATCGACAATTCAAGCTGGGATCCTAAGGCCGGTTCAATCGAATCAGGTTACCGGGTACCCTTTGACAAGATTCACGTTTTCATTGGCAAGATCGGAGCACCGGTCCCCAAGACGGACATCTATACCAACATCATCGAGCCAGCTCGGTTTGCCCAACCCGCCAACCCTCAGATTGTGCAGCGTCACGTCTTCGTCGGCTTTAAGAAAGGGGTTGGCCTCCCGGATGAGCCGGTAACCCCCGGAGATACCCTTGTCAACTAAGACGACAAGTCATCCATGGGAGATACAGATTCAATTTGTTCTCTTTAAGAGGGAAGGCTTGGGGGCTTTCCTGAGGCGGCGATTTTCGAAGGGCCACAGGAACCAACACGCCAAGTCGCCATCTACATGGCGGGAGCAATGGCGGCTCAACATTAGCCAGATGGGGCGACTGCCAATGGAGCGAGCGGGTCTGAAAAACGCCGGCTCAGGCCATGACAAATCTGATGGTTGAGATGTCAAAGCTCATGACAGTCGTTGTGACGGCTGATAACCAGGAGGAAGTCAATGCAGAACTGGACAAACTACGAGAGGAGATGGCCCAGATACAACGTGAGATTGATGCTGAGAAAACTGGGATGGCGGATCAGCATGCTCGGATTAGCGAGCAGGTAAAACACTTGAAGATGGAGGCGTGGCTACTTGAGCGTCAGAGGGTCACGTCTGATGCGGTGCACCAGAGGAGGCATCAGAGTCGCATCCCGGCCAATCTTAACCCCACTCAGCTATTTAGAAGCCCACATACACCTGGCATGGAGCATAACCTGCCTCGTCAGACTAATTCGCACGTCGAGGTCGTCCAGCGACCAACTCAATTCCCACTAATCTAGCAGGCGGCTCAGCACTTCCAAACACCCTAAGGTCACTTCTCGAACCTGGTGGATAACATGCTGGCTGCAAACCGTCACTTGGAATATCTTCCTATTCATGGAACACCTCACTTGAGCTAGAAGCAAGGAACGCCATTGAGATGCTAAAGACGGCGGTGGTCCAGCACACATAGTTCTCATACAGTCGAGATCGAGTGCACTCCACGCCACAGGCAAGCCATACGAAGGGCCGCCTAGATGATCCCCGGCGGTTTCCAGCAGCCGTCGCCGACAGCAACCTCTAGTTAACCCAATCGAGCTGCCAACGTCAAATTCTCATGCATTTGTCAACGCTGGACGTGCCACCCGACAGGCAGAAACGGGGGCGGCGACAGCACTGGCGCGCTAAGAAGTTCCGACTTATGACCAGTCGGCCCGTGCGTACAGTGGATCAGGAGGAAGGAGCGTAGGTGTCCCTTTCCCATCGTTTGCTCATCATAATGAGTGCATCCAAGGGACTTCAAAGGACCTCGTAAGGTTCCTAATAATACACCCGATCTTGAGCCGCGGGCCTGGGTTGAGAGTTATGAGCTGGCTATGGACATGCTTGTTGCTAGTGATGATGTCTGCACCAAGTATTTCACCATGATGTTTGAGGGGTCGGATCACACAGGGTTGAAAAGTTTACCACCCAACTTCAACAACACTTGGGTAGAATTGAAGGAGCGTTTCGATAAGAACTTCTATGGAACTTGCAAGCGTCCAATGATGATTGTAGATTTACAACATTGCATTCGGCGGGCAGATGTGTCAGCCTACCATTGGATAAGGCGGGTCACAGAAATTATTCATTCATCGAATGACATCATGGTGGCTCAGGCCATGTTAATCTTGCAGAAGAACTGCCACTTTCAACCTCTTGTGCGGAAGCTCGGCCGCCTTAAACGAAAGGTGCACGATATGGGCGAGTTGATGGACACCCTCACCAGGTATGCCGATTCAGATGACATGAAGGATGTAGGTTCCGATGATGGGAAGGTGAGGAAGTTAAAAAGGGAGACGGAGCTAGGAGTCACTTTCAAGCTCATGGGTGCAACGACAACCAAGGAGGCCAAGGAAAGAGGAGGCATCTAGATGGTGCATCTGATTTCATTGCCAATGCCAGCGCCGGGCCAAGAAACCAGCGCCGGAACAGTGGTCAAAATCGGGGCTTTAGTGGGAGAAAACCGCAATTACGAAGAGCTGCTTAAGGGACCTTGCCCTAAGGGTAGGACCCCGGATGACCCATCCAACCATTCTTGGGAAAACTGTTTCGTAATGTAATAATTTCGTCTTCAAGCATCCAGAGATCACCAAGGAGGAAACGGTGGTGGCCATCCGGGTCAATTTGGTGCAGGTGGGTCACGAGGTGGCTCGTTTGGCGATTTTCTTAATTCGGGTCCTCAGGGGCGTGGCGGCTCACATAACAATAGTGGACATCCGTCTGGCCAGGGTAATTAATAGTATAATGACCAAGGCAGTTTCCAGCATCCAAACAATTAGGGTGGCTTTCAGAGCAATCATAAGCAGTTGAATGGCGGTCAATACCATGTTTTCACCACTAACACCTATAAAAGGGATAAGAAAATCAAACACATGGTGATCAACATGGCTGAACCAGCGGTTCCTAGGTACCTCAATTAGTCTGAACAACCTGTCACGTGGAGTAGAGCTAATCATCTGCCCCAGATCGATAACCCTGGCACTTAGCATTGGTGGTGGCGCCTCAGGTTGGAGGATACACCCTCTCTAAGGTCCTCATGGATGGAGGTAGTAGCATCAACATCCCATACTACGATACCTTCCGGCGGATGAACTTTACTGAGAAAGATTTCATGCCTTCAACCATGTTTTTTCATGGCATTGTACCGGGTAAGTCGACATATCCAGTTGGGCGGATCCAGTTGAACGTGGCTTTGGGTGAGTAATCCAATTACATGAGTGAGGTACTGATGTTTGAGGTGGTCAAAATTAAGCCTTATCATGCTCTCTTTGGGCGGGCGGCTTATGCCCGATTCATGGCCAGGCCATTCTATGTGTACCTCAAGCTTAAGATGCCCGGTCTTAAAGGCACGATCACAGTCAATGGGGACCGGAAGATAGCGCAGGAATGCGAAGAAGGAGACGCCGCATATGCTGAGTCGGCATGCGCTCCTGAAGAGTTGAAGTTCCATAAAGCCAATGTGGACCCAGCGGACATGTGCCCTCTCAAAAAATGAACTGTTGATTCCGAGGTGCCGCTTAAGTTCAAACCGGTAGATGATACCAAACAAGTTGATTGCACCCAGGCAACTCTTGTAAGCAGTTTACTATTGGGACCGGTTTGTATCCCAAATAGGAAGGCGTGCTCAACGAATTCATCCGTGAGAACTGAGACATCTTTGCATGGAAACCTTCTGACATGCTAGGAGTACCGAGAGAATTCGGTGAGGACCATCTCAATGTAGATCCAAGATGAAGCCGGTTCAATAGTACCTCCGTCGTTTCAGCGAGGAGAGGCGTAAGGCAATTGGGGAAGAAGTCGTCCAACCTTTCACCGCTGGGTTCATCATCGAGGTTTTCCATCCTGAATGGCTGGCTAACCCGGTCTTAGTTCTCAATAATAACAACACTTTTTGCATGTGCATCGACTATACAGACTTCAATAAAGCTTGCCCCAAACATCCCTTTTCCCTTCCCCGTATCGATCAAATCATTGACTCTACGACGAGTTGTGAGCGGTAGTGTTTTCTGGATGCATACTCTGGTTGCCACCAGATCAAGTTGGCCAAGGAGGATCAGGAGAAAACGGCCTTTATAACTCCCTTTGGTGTTTTTGCTATGTTTCAATGCCCTTTGGGCTTAAGAGTGGGGGTGACTTATCAACGTTGCATTCAGAACTGTTTGCACAGTCATATTGGGCGTAATGTTCATGCTTACGTTGATGATATTGTGGTAAAGTCCCAGAAGAAGGAGACACTTTTAGGCGATCTCAAGGAGACATTCGACAACCTTTGGGACTATCAAATGAAGATTATCTTGACCAAGTGGGTCTTTGGGGTTCCTGCAGGAAAAAGTTTAGGTTTCGTGGTGTCCGAACGTGGTATCGAGGCTAACCCGAACAAAATCAAGGCGATAACCTTGATTGGTAAGCCGGCTAACATCAATCATATCCAGCACATGGCGGGTCGAATTGCAGCACTGGGTCGCTTCATAAGTCGCCTTGGTGAGAAGGCTATCCCCCTCTATGAATTGCTCAAGAAATAGATCATTTTGTTTGGACCGTTGTGTCTAATGAGGCTTTTGAAGCCCTTAAGAAGCAACTTGCTGAGCCACCCGTGTTAGCTGCCCAACTGATAAGAAACCAATACTCTTATACATTGCTGCTAACTCCAAAGCAGTATGTGTGGAGGTGGTTGTTGAACGCAAGGAAGAAATCAAGGAGTATCCGATTCAACGGCCAGTGTATTTTGTTAGTGAGATACTAACCTTGTCCAAGCAACAATACCCGCATTGGCAGAAGCTGGTCTTTGGGATTTTTATGGCAAGCCGGAAGTTGAAGCACTACTTCCAGGAGCATCCAATCACTGTGGTCAGTTCGGTGCCAATTGGAGACATTATACAGAACTGTGAGGCCACTGGACGACTTGCTAAGTTGGCGATTGAGCTTGGTCCCCACCATGTGAAGTATATGCCTTGCACGGCCATCAAATCTCAAGCTCTAGTGGATTTCATTAACAATTGGACCGAGTTGCAGATTCCAGAAGATAGGGCTGATAACACATACTGGACTATTCAGTTTGATGGTTCTAGGAATTTGGAGGGCTCAGGAGCAGGAGTGGTGCTATCTTCCCCGCGAGGCGACAAATTCTGCTATGTTTTGTGTCTCATGTTTCCTTGCACCAATAACATGGTTGAATATGAGGCATTGCTCCATGGGCTAAGGATAGCAAAGGAGATGAACCTCACTCGGGTCAGGTGCTTGGGCGACTCAGATTTGGTGGCTCAACAAGTATCAGGAACTTGGGATTCAAAGGACCCATCGATGGCGGATTATAGGCGTGCTGATCATATTGATCATCAATAGAACGAGGCGGCTGATGCTTTATCACTATTTGGATCACAACGCAAGCCTATTCCCCCAATGTGTTCTTGGATGTCTTGCATAACCCTTCTGTGAAGTTGTTTTCTGAAGAGGACACAACAGTTGCTGACCCAGAATCCCAACTGGTGGCGGCTCTCTGGGCGATCCCTGACTGGACAGTTCCTTACATGACTTATGTGGCCCGAGGCGAGTTGCGAAGTGATGAAATTTCTGCTTGACAGATCATACGGCGGTGCAAGTCCATGGTTATCCATAAGGGTGAGTTACACAAACGAAGCACATGTGGAGTTTTTCAGCATTGTGTTTCCCCGGAGGAAGGGCGCGATATCCTCAATGAGATACATGATGGCGATTGTGGGCATCATGTCGGGTCACGATCCTTAGTGTCAAAGGCTTTTCGCCATGGTTTCTACTGGTTGACGGCTCATACCGATGCAGAGGATATAGTACGGCGATGCGATGGGTGTCAAAAGTTTGGCCGCCAAGTGCACGTGCCGGCTCAGGAAGTGCGCATGATCCCAATCACATGGCCTTTCACGGTCCGGGGGCTTGATATGTTCACCCCGTTCAAAATGTCTTCCGACAAAAAGACTCATCTATTGGTGGCGGTTGACAAATTTACCAAGTGGTTTGAAGTAGAGTCGGTCAGCAATTGTGAGGCAGAGACAATAGTCAAGTTCCTCAAGAAGAAGATTTTTAGTTTTGCTTATCCCCACAGCATCATTACTGATAATGGTACTAATTTGTCTAAGGCAGGAATGAGGGAGTTTTATCAGCGGGAGCACATCCGACTTGACGTATCCGCGGTGGCTCATCCATAGTCCAATTGTCAAGCTGTGCAGATTAACGAGGAGATCATGCGTGGGATCAAGCCCCGAATCATGGTTCCTTTGTAGCGCGCTTCGGGTTGTTGGGTCGAAGAACTTCCCGTGGTATTTTGGAGCATCAGAACAACACCGAGCAGATCCATTTGTTACACTCCCTTTTTTCTCGTCTATGGGGCCGAGGCGGTTCTTCCAAGCGATATAAGGCATGATTCTCTGAGAGTTGCCGAATATGTAGAAGAATATAATGAATAAGCACGCCAGGATTCCTTGAATGCTCTTGAGGAAGAGCATGATTGGGCCGCGGCACGATCACCTATCAACCAACAAGACCTGCATTGCTATCACAGTCGACGGGTCAAGAGCCAGATTTTCCAGCAGGGCGACTTCGTGCTTGGACTCATTCAAGATCACACAGGTATGCACAAGCTATCACCTCCATGGGAAGGACCTTTCATCATAAGCAAAAGCTTCGCAACAGCTCTTACTACTTGATCGATCTTCGCCCTGATAGGCCATCCTCGGAGGAAGAGACGACTCGCCCGTGGAACATTGCTCACCTGCGGCCTTACTACACTTAGAGCCGTCGACTCCTTATTCATGTACATAGTTTAGTATTTTGTACTATTTATATCACAACAATAAAGCCGGCACCCACAAAATTTTGGGTCTTTGCCGTTTCAGCCTATATATTGAGCATGAGTCTTTACTGTTTACATAAGCAATCGAAGAGGATGAGCCGCCACCAAGGAGGATATTCAAACATGGACGCTATTAGTATCAAAGGGGACGGGTCGCCCTATTGCGATCGTTCAAACATAGATGCTAATAAGACAAAGAGTACCAAGTGACATGACGCACGGGTCAAACATAGGCGCCAATTTATGATCATGAAAGATAAAAATCGGCTTACTTGGGGGCTACTAGTACCGAGGTTGTTTAGAAGTAATACCATTGTATTCTGTAATCCTATGCCCATTTTTACTTGATCATAGGTCATTTGGAGGCTTCTAACTCATAGAGTTCCGCCTTAATACCCTCTTGGCTAGCGAAAAATTAACGCATTACAATGGTTATACCGGACTGTATGTTCGAAGCGACTCCCCTTATTGATCCCATGTATTCTTGGCGAGTCAATCCATTTTGGACCCTAAACTTACCATGGTTAAAACATTGAGGTGTCAAGGAGAGTCGGCATATGGAAAATAGACAAACCATGGGTTCATTGAACCCGCTTCACTGAAGCTTGACTTGAGCCTGATCCGCGAATCTAAAAACATAAAGGTTTTTGCAAAAACCTCTTAGGGTACGACTACATCCTTGCAAGACCGTCTACCCGTCGTGACTCACTGAGCCGGCTTATTTGTCACCTTATATGGTGTTATCTTTTTCAAGAAGAGATCCAATAGTCTTACTGACTCACCCAAAAATTGGTGATTCTAAAGTTCTTCTTCTCAAAGAGGGGAACAAAACACATTTACTATACATGGACGGCTTAAAAAGGGGACATGTATTCAAAGGTAACGCCAAGAAAGTTTCGGCATCCATACTAGTGCAAACATATAGGAGTTTGTTACACATAAAAATATTACATGGCTCACGAGGGCCAATCTTTTCTCCATATTAACCCGGTGGCAAGCTTCCTCCGGGTTCAGTTTTGTCTCCAGGTTTAAGCTTCGGGAGTCGTCTTGTTTAAGATCCCTCCAGATCACCCTGTGCCGAGCTTTTGGGGTCTTGGATCTGGAAGTTGTCCATATCCCAGGTGCAATTGATTAAAGCATAAAATTCATCTTCCTGTATCAAGACGGTCGATGGATCAATATCAGAGGCAAAAAGGTGCTTACGGCATTGAGAATTAAGGTCCATTGGTGCAAAACTGGGAGGTGGCACACGCTTATGGTTTTCATCATAAGCCGCCTGATATTTGGTCAGATCAAGACCCTCGGCAGGCCAGCTCATTGCGGGATGAACCTCCCTTACGCACTGTGTGTAATCCTCCTGAGTAAATTCTGAGCCATCGTCTTTATACTCAGCAATCCTGCCTACTATTTCGTCCGGCTTGAGTTCTGGAGCGTAGGCCAAAGACCGGCTCATTGCAGTGATTATCCCTTTCACTGCAGTTGATTTCTTTATTTATTATGTGTGCTTGAGTATGGTCGAGAGCCGCCTCATCATATCACTGATAAACTTTACCGGCTCTTTGTCAGACCACACAACTTAGATGGTGAATAAGCCGCGAGCATAGAGTTGCTCCATCAGGGTATATAGTGCTTTCAGATTTAACACACAGTCATCTTGAATATTGGCGGATCGAGGTCCTGCAAGGATAAAGTGAAACATAAGTTGCTTGGCGCTTTGTGTTTTTTACAATGGTTGCAATGGACAATATACAAAATACTTACCGAAGACATCACTGGTCATCTTGGAGATGTGTCGCCATAGACCAGTCAATTCTTCTGTAACCAGTTTCCGCTGACCCTCGAAGTTTTCAACACGTTTCAACAGAGCAGCTTTGTCGGCTTTGGCCGACTCTCTGTATAATATTTGCTCAGCCTTAGTTTTTTCAAGTTCTGCCAAAGAGACCCGAAGTTTTTCTGCAGCTGTAGCCCTAGCATCTTGTTGATGTGCCAAGCTTTTCTTCTTGCCAATTAAGGATGAGTCAGTATGGCTTATAGATTCCTATATAATCAACAAAAACGGATAATTTAGCTCGAAACCAAGCCGTTCGTACATACTGATCATACTAATCAAGTCTCAAGCAGATTGCAAGCAATATAATTGACACTTGGGGGTTAATGCACCTTAGTCTTCAAGTTATTAACAAGACTCGACTCATCTTCAAGAAGATGACCCAACCCTTGGGGGCTACACGTTGAAGTTTTCAAGTTATTAACAAGACCTAGCTCATCTTCAAGAAGATGACCCGGCCCTTGGGGGCTACAGGTTGAAGATTTTTATTAACAAGACCCGACTCATCTTCAAGAAGATCACCCGACCCTTGGGGGCTATGATGACCCACAAGTATAGGGGATCAATCGTAGTCCTTTTGATAAGTAAGAGTGTCGAACCCAACGAGGAGTAGAAGGCTCTGATAAACGGTTTTCAGCAAGGTAATAACTACAAGCACTGAAAGTAGCGGTAACAAGTGATGGTGTAGTGAGGTGAAACGTAGCAAGCGAAAAGTAACAAGTAACAAGTAGTAGCAATGGTGCAGCAAGTGGCCCAATCCCTTTTGTAGCAAGGGACAAGCCTGAACAAAGTCTTATAGGAGGAAAAATGCTCCCGAGGACACACGGGAATTTCTGTCATGCTAGTTTCATCATGTTCATATGATTCGCGTTCGTTACTTTGATAGTTTGATATGTGGGTGGACCGGCGATTGGGTACTGCCCTTACTTGGACAAGCATCCCACTTATTATTAACCCCTCTCGCAAGCATCCGCAACTACGAAAGAAGAATTAAGACAACGTCTAACCATAGCATTAAACTAGTGGATCCAAATCAGCCCCTTACGAAGCAACGCATAGACTGGGATTTAAGCTTCTTTCACTCCAGCAACCCATCATCTACTTACTAATCCCCAATGCCTTCCTCTAGGCCCAAATATGGTGAAGTGTTATGTAGTTGACGTTCACATAACACCACTAGAGGAAAAACAACATACAACATATCAAAATACCGAACGAATATCAAATTCACATGACTATTATCAGCATGACTTATCCCATGTTCTCAGGAACAAAAGTAACTACTCACAAAGCATAATCATAATTATGATCAGAGGTGTAATGAATAGCATCAAGGATTTGAACATAAACTCTTCCACCAAGTAATCCAACTAGCATCAACTACAAAGGGTAATCAACACTACTAGTAACCTTACAAGTACCAATCGGAGTCGTGAGACGGAAATTGGTTACAAGAGATGAACTAGGGATTGGAGAGGAGATGGTGTTGATTTAGATGTTGATGAAGATGCCTCCCCTCCGACGAGAGGAGTGTTGGTGATGACGATGACGATGATTTCCCCATACGGGAGGGAAGTTTCCCCCGCAGGATCGTCCTGCCGGAGCTCTAGATTGGATCTGCTCAAGTTCCGCCTCGTGGCGGCGGGGAAACCACGAAAAAGCTCTCGATAGATTTTTTTCTGGAAGAAACCCTTCATATAGCAAAAGAGGGGGGCCAGTGGGCCGTCAGGGAGCCCACAAGCTTGCTAGCCGCCACCCGGGGGGGGGGGGGTGGCGGCTACCAGGCTTGTGGCGCTCTGGTAGCTCCCCTCTGGTCTTTCGCCCAGTATTTTTTATATAATCCCAAAAAAATCCACGTAACTTTTCAGGGCATTTGGAATTGTGCAGAATAGTGGACTAAGATTTGCTCCTTTTCCAGTCCAGAATTCCAGCTGCCTCAATTCTCCCTCTTCAAATAAACCTTGCAAAATAAGAGAGAAAAGGCATAAATATGGTACCACAAAGTAATATAACAACCCATAAAGCAACAAATATCAACATGAAAGCATGATGCAAAATGGACGTATCAGGCTACAGGTCGAAGTTATTTAGTAACAAGACTCGACTCATCTTAAAGAAGATGACCCGGCCCTTGGGGGCTACAGGTTGAAGTTTTCAAGTTATTAACAAGACCCGGCTCATCTTTAAGAAGATGACCCGGCCCTTGGGGGCTACAGGTTGAAGTTTTCAAGTTATTAAGAAGACCAGACTCATCTTCAAGAAGATGACCCAACCCTTGGAGGCTACACAGGGATATATGGGGTAATTTATTACACAACACAATACCTCGTATCTCCTTTCCATCATATTTACCAGGACGAATTCATTGTTCCAGCTCATGGAGAGACGGTTCATATATCCCGCATGCAGTTCTTCAAAGTTTAGTTTCTCAATATTCAGAAGCTCAAGTTTAGCTTTCCCTTTTTCTATTTCGGTTGAGACATCCTTGGCAGTATGTTTAGCCGGCACATTGAAGACGGGCGTCGTGTGACCCTTCCCAGTAATGAAGACAATTTCTTCTTCGATCATAGCATCTTTGGTTGTCTTCAGAGGGCTTGGCAGGTTGAGATTTTCTCTCTGACTCGTTTCCATGGCTGTATTGTCAATTTCTGCCGGGTCAACTTGAACATCAGGGAAATCTTCCATAACATTGCTCTCAGGAGGTTCATTGCAACACCCAGTTTTTGGCCTTCCTGAGTACTTAACTTATTTCAAAAATTTAGGACCAATTAATTTTTTTTGTGAATGCTTGTGATGCTTGGAGTGACTATTGTTTGCCTGTTTGCTTGAATGCATGTGATTGCTCCCCATTAACTCTTGCCATCCTCCTAATCAACTTCTCATCCCATGATCTCCTGCCTAATGATCATGCCATGTGTTTAGGACAAATACCTACTTTTACCAAATATTATTTTTACCCCAAAAAGCATTTCTCCGAATTAAATTTTCAAACCCCTGAGATGAGGTTTGTACTACAAGTCCTCAGATTAGGGAATTTCTTTTGCACCAATCTTTTGCACCAATTATTATTTTAAGAGTTATTTTAATATTTTATTTAAAAGTCTTTCTGTGAGGCCAGAAATGGTCTTCTATGAAGGAAAGTTATTTTTATTGCTTTCAAAATATTTAAGAAAATTTAGGGAAACTGAGTGGATACATTTTTTTCCATATTTATGAGTTTCAACACATGGTCATGTTCAAAATATTGGGCAAACCCCTCCAAAACCATTCCTGCCTATTTCAATCTTTTGAAATATTTGTATTACAAATATTTTCAATAAATTCCAGTAAATTCTAGCATGTCATCTATGATATTATTGATGATCTTGCCAAATTTCATTTCAACCCAAGTTGATTTGGCTCCCCTAATCACTCTAAAACCCTATCTGTCCAGAATCAAATTTGAGGAACTCCACATTGTGAAGTGTCTCCAATTGTGCTCAAATTTGGTGAACCTGTTCTAAGACTCCAATAAGGCATCCACACCAAGTGGTACACCAAGGAGAATAAAAGAACTTGTCCTAAGACCCTCAAAACCCTCTCTGTTGATTTCTGACTTTGGTAAACCATACATTATATAGTTTCTCCAATTAACCTCAAACTTTTTGTGCATGCCTTAATGCTCAAACAATGCACCTACACCAAATATTGGATTTATGGGAATTGATTTGAATAGGGTTGTAGGCAGAAAGTCATTTCTGCCCTTTTCATGGGTTTTCCATGTCTACATTGGAAAACATCTCCAACAAATCCCAAATTTGGTGTGCAAGCTTATTTTCATATATTCTTTGACCCTGTTAAAATTCATAGCCAGAGGAATCGATTTGGTAGCCCAACCACAGATCAAACACCTTGTGTGCACTCATTAAATTGGCTTCTTTTGCCCCTTCCACTTTTACCCTTGAGCTCAACTTTCTACAACAGCTATATCTAGTTACAATTTACCTCCAGTAAGTTTCCCATGGACACTGGTCAATTACTGGTCAATTAAGAACACTGCTAGACATGGTTTTACCTCCCATCCCTTCCTGTGAAAGCCACTTATGCCAGCCCCAAGTTTGCTGCTGGAAACTAAACCAGAGTCCAAACCTCATCAAACAACCTCCACTAGCTACCAAACTCCACAGTCTCTTTGCTGTAGGTGTGCCCTGCGTGCTAGACATGTTTGACTGGCCATTTGGACCCTGTAGACACAGGTGACCGTGGTGACCACCACTCTGACCTGCAGTATGGGTGCTCTGCGCCTTGTCCTCTTCCTGCAGCCTTATTTCAACCGTTGTAGCATGTCTGAGAGCACCAAGGAGTTCCATTTGACTGGTCCAAGCCCTTCCCAACACCTAGAAGCCTCCAAGACGCCCCAGGGACGCGTGTCTTCATGCATGACAAAGAGCTCCGGGATCTCTCAAGCTCTCCTTGTAGACTCCCCTCTATCTACCCTTCTTCCCAAGCATTGTTGCCCCATGCTCCTCTCTCCCTCTGCCAGATGCACTCCGGAGCCTCCTTGGCCCTCCTCCTCTAGGCAAGCGCGACAATGGCCGAACCTGCCATCAGCCTCCACGCAGGGCCGCGCCTAGACGAGCCCTCCCCATGGCATGCCCCGGCGCCTGGGAGTTTTCCTCCGTGTTCCCTGCAGTTCAACGGCGGTCCATGCGCCAGTCAGCACAACCGACGTCGCCAGCATCCTCGCGGTCAAGATCTTCCCCCCCCATAGGCGTCCGATGGAGCTAGGGCTCCATGCCGACGCAGCAGCCTTGCGCCGAGGGAGCCGCCGACCGGGGTGCAGCCGTGCATGGCCGGAGCCGGCACGAAGGGCGCGGGCATGCCATCTGGATCGGGCCTCTGCTCCTCCCTGGCCGAGCGGGAGGTTGAAGAAAGGCTGCGGACCCGCTCTTCAGTAGGACGGCGAGGCCGCCAGGTGGGTCGCGCCACATAAGTGGCTGCGCCTCGGTGGGATGCCGTCTCCCTGCGCGGGAAGTGCATTTCGCGCTAGGGCGCCTCCTGCGTGGCTCGGCTGTCCAAGCCAGGCTAGTGGGCCGGCCCTAAGGCCTAACTAGCGCCTAGTGCGGAGGATAGCCAAGTCTGGAGGCCCACTTTCCCTTTTTCATTATCTGCAATCTTCAAAAATCCATTACAAATTCATTCTAACTACAATAATGTTGATTCAATTTCTGCAGGTCCCAAAAATAAAGGCCTATCAGTATCTGTGCTTTGCATTTTTTTCCAAGTACTTTTCCTGTGGTGTTATTTTTCAAATTCCAATCTGGATATGAATTGTCCCACCTTTCAAAAATCCCATAGGCTTCAAAGCAACTCCAATTGGAGTGATTCAAATTTCCAAAGCCTTCTTAAATCATTCCCTATTTTTAGAACCCTGGTCAACATTTTTGTGTGACTTATTTCTGTTGCAATAAATGAATAGCTTCCTATTGCTATTTATTCCACATTATAAAATTTCTAGCATATTCATACCAACTCCAAATTCAGTGAAACCACTTCCTAAATATTTATAAAATCATTCTCTGTTAAATGGGTGTCTCCACTCATTTTTAACAGAATGATTTCTGTTAGCTTCTTCAATGATCACCTATTGCTCTTTCCATCCATTCAAAAATCCTTGATGATTCAAATCTCCTATATCAAGATTCAGGTATTTTTCTTATGTCCAGAGAGGTCCAAGAAAAATAAAACTTCTATTTATAGAACACTTTTATTTCTGCTTGATGTGTGGCTTACTGTGGTTGTTTCCGACGATAGTGACGGGTAGACGAAGTATTCGGAGATGGAGCGGAAGACCTCGAAGATCCCGAGGACTTACGTGAGCAAGGCAAGCAGCCCTTTGACCATGACTGAGCACATGTTACTTTGCATGTTATAAAAGCAAGTATTCCCGTTGCATATGATCATAAGTACCGGTAATCATTTGAAATGATTTTACCGAAGGCTCCTCCGGAGCACATGCATTAAGCTTGACTCTACCCTTAGGGTTATGCTAATACCATGTTGACAAGTAAAGGTAGCAGTAGTACTATCATGAGCATGATGTTGTCATAAAGCAAGAGTTTATGAAAACCCCGTCGGGTGCCACTAATGCCCGAGGGTGATGATGAGTAGGTGGTCACTTTTGGTGAAGTGAAGCACCCAGTATTTGTGTGACTAAGGTTTCGGAAATGGGATTAGATTTATGATGTGTCGACCTTCCCAACATTACCAGTACGACCACGTTACCCTTTATGGGACGTGGCTATGTTAATTACTCTGGTCGGTGCTAGCAAAGAGCCACATTACTAGTGGCGGGGGTGATGTGTGGTCACTCTCGTGATGGGGTCGTGCCGGGTAGGACGACTATGCCATTTTTATGAGTTCCAGTCACACCGTTGGTCCCCGCATGGTTGGTACTGTCCGGAGTTGGTGCTCGTAAGACGTACAACATGTGGGCTGGGTACCAATCGAGTGGACCTCTTTGTCTAGTATCGTCAGGGGAAAGGCATTGATCGGGTACTTACCTCGGGTATGTGATATACCGTGAGTCGTGGATGACACGAAAGTTTCCTGGATCTTGTGGTTCCAGCGTACTACCTCTGCAGTGTGTAAACTATTTGAATAACCGTGTCCACGGTCAAGGATAGTTGGGTAATCCTGTTTAAACTACGTCCTGATATTTCCGCATAAACCAAGTGTGCGTGAGTGAGTGTGTGGTAATAAGAAAAGTGCTACTATGATGACAATGATATGACCAAGTTTGGTGACTTGGCATATAGGGTGAACCCGGATGGTTCAGCCCTCAACAGATATATTGATATCTGTAACCTGTTCTCCAAGAGTAATTCTTTAACTTGATGCATATTCATGATCATTCCACCCAGACAAGTTGCACTAAAGATGCATGATATTGTTATCCTTCACTTTTGTTGTTCATATCATGGGCTGTTTGCGAGTACAATCAAAGTACTCATTGGCTTGCCACTGGTTATTTCATTGACCAGGTATGAAAGAGCAGGATATGGTGAAGATTAACTCGGTGACGTTCTTGCGAGCTAGGACGCTTCCCAGTCAGAATGCCTGTAGGTTAAGGCTGATGGCATGGGTTCACGATTTCAACCAATAATACCGCTATTGGTCCAGTTTGGGGTGTTGGCCTATAAGGCCCCTATATATGTAAGACTCGACCGAGGTGGTCATTTATTGTATCAAACGGTATGTATGGATGTAAGACTCTTTTATTCGGTATATGTGTTTGGTGAGCATTGATCTCTGGGATCACTGAGCACGGTGGTCTCGACTTGTAAGTCGGGCCCCCCACACAGCTGGTATGAGAGCCCATCCTGACTGTAGGAAGCTCTTTGTTAGCACGGACGTTAGTTTAGGATAAAACTGCTTTCCAGATTCTTCAAAAGTACTTACGAAACCTATATATTTTCTCGACTCTCCTAAATCTTCAAAGAAATCGAAGGTTATGCTCTAGCCTTCCACTCTTATTTCCTTGACACTCCTCGTCTACTTTTTCCAAAAACTTGTAAATGGTCGCTAGTACCTTATGCCCTCTGACCACGGGATAAATTGAAATCCTCGTGGGCAGCCCCGAAGGAAGTAACCTTTCCAGGCTAACACCTGTGCTGGAAGACAGATAAGACAACTCTATGACCGGACGACACCAACAGAAGTACCTCCATGAGGAACAAGGACACCGAGGCTTAGAAGATGGTGAAACCCTGGGCACCGTTCCAGAGTGATGCCACTTTCACCTATGATAATCTGGACATAATATATGCAAACCTTGATCTGCATCACTAATAGAGCGACCCTGTCAGTTATAATGAATTGTGTCGACCACCACCGGTGGATGAGAACCTCGCCATTTGGTCCACCTCACCTTAGTGAGCAGGAAAACGGTTCTCTTCATCCCCCGCTCTAGGTGTCGATATCGCAATTAATATGATTGACAGATCATAACTCTATCATGTCATGCAAATATCGGTACATGAAGATGTCCACTTGAGACTCTCGAAACCTCAAAAGACGAGAAGACACTGACAAGATCATGAAGATAACAGAAGACCCTGTCAATGAGAGCAATGAAGAACTACGTTCCTCAGCAACTTCCCAGACGAGAAGACAACAAGAGTTCTTTACAACTCAAGTGAATTGCTTTGGCAAGCGACAACAAGAGGCGTGACAACACCATGAGAAGGTCCAGAAGACTTAGTAGACTCATCTCTGGGGCACGAAGCAAGCACGACTGTCGAGTCCTAGAACCCTAGGTTAGGATGAGTTGTAGATCCCCTATGCGAAGTCAAGTCTGTAAAATGGTTCGGATGGACCATATTATGTGTTGTTTGTGATTTGATATAATCCACACTTATGCTTAGGCAACAAGCATGCAGTTATATCACTCGTCTTATTTTGATGTTCAAACGATTTTGGCACCTGTTTGAGTTGACTTTAGAACGCTTGTTTGATTGCACAAATACCCTTAGACACTCCCCTCCGTGCTCTCTCTCTCTCACCCTTCTCGACAACTGAAGACGGCAAGGAAAGATGCACCAATGATCCACTTTGAAGGATGGCTGACACTGAAGACACTGACTGTGCTATGTTTAAACACACGCAACCCGTAATAGTTATGCTTTCCCTCAAGGTTGGAAAACCACACTAGACAAGACTAACATCCACAAGCCTTTCAGGGTCCAAAATTTTCTGGTCACGTGTCTTGTACACGGACATGCCAGAACACGTGTAGGTCCCTGATAAACTCCGCTTAGCACCGGGTTACGTATGGAGCGAGTGATCACCGTGAACAACTATCCTCCAATCTTAAGCTAGCACTATGACCCTCATGCCGTAAGAGGGTCATTCACTGATATGTAAGGGTATAGACTAAAGACTGTCGTGGCGATGATGACAGGTGACTTGAGGATATAGCTAGACTATTTTGGTGGATCGTGAGACCCTTATAAAGGTAAGTGGACTTGGTGGAACAAGTTGGTATAGTAGCATAACCTACATAATCTGGAGTAAGATTGGAATTAGTAGGACGATTCTGATCGCGAACAACAATATTCTCGGTGGTATACGTGATTTTAGCAAGTAGTTGGCATGATTTGATGCATTTACCATAATGACTTGGAGTACCAAGTAGACTTATTATTGAATTTGAGTCTTGGATTTAATAAGTAATCTCAATAGGGTATTGAGGATGACAGAAACCACATAGTTCGGAGTAAATTGGATTAAGCCGGTTAATCTCGATCATGATACCATGTTTCTCGGTGGATATAGAGTGCGTATACTAGAGTTGTCAGATTGGTTTACGACCTATGGCCTTGGATATTAGATGGCCATGAGTATCGAAGTTGGTGGATATGCTATGACGTAATCCTTGCAGTAAAATGTGAATTATGAAGACTCTAAAGAGATTATGTAGAATCCCATCAATATTGGATTTGTAGGAGTGACATGTCCAATGATGATTGATTAGAATGATGAATGACTTGATCGGATTCATAGAAAGGAAGTAAAATATTGGATTGGTATACTATGTGTTTCCTTAATATAGGAATGTAGTACCCTGTCCATTGGATAACTTAGATGGACATTTGGATTTGTTGTGTCTTAAAATCAATCATAGGAGCTTGTATGTCTCCCCGAGGTTCTTGCATGAGAAGCAGGTGCAATGTATGATACTTGTAGTATTTGGGTTAGTTCTTCCCTCAACCCTGGTATTGACTAGCATGAGTGGTATGGGGTTGAGTTATATGAGGTGGTACTTTGATAAATAAGGTGATTGTCTAGAATAAGAGGTCGGACTATTGGCATCTAAGGAAGGTGCTTAGAATTAAGATGATAAATGTTCGCCCACATCCTAAGTTCCTTGAGATCCTAAAGCTTCGCTGAGCCACAAGATGGACGGAATACGACCATAGAAAAACGACTCTAAGTCATTGAAATATGGCCAGTACCCGCACATAGAAAGTTCCGTTCTCCTCACATAACTCATGAGCACTGTGCTTATGTCCTGTTTGGGGAAAGTATGTGGTCATCCTCACCGACGATACACTTACTCACCCAGTAAAAGGAAGAACACCTTAGTCGTGTTTGGATGAGCCCAGGAACGTCGATTGTTATGCCTCTCGAGGGTACAGGGATATCTCGGGAACGTAGACTTCTTGGAGCCATCTCAAGACGACGGAAGTCTATCCTAATCAAGTCAGGACGAAGAACCGTCGTGACAAGGAAGCCACGACAACGTCGATGAAGCAACATAAGTCAACCACTGACCGCGCACCGACCACATCAACGACGTCAAGAAGCCTCGACGATTCAAGATGATGAAGCCTTTGGATAAGAGAAAGAATCAGACGACCTCCCCTTGGTCCAAATCAAGGACGAGAGTACTAGTAGGACGTGGTGAAGATCTGCTAAAGGCGATTCACCCACCCGCTGAGTAGCAGACCTTGGGAATGGATGACTGGTCTATACTTTTGGGTAGCCAGGTCATCCAGAAACGCTCGCAAACCCCAAGATGGCAGGACCTGTTCTGGGCTCTATGCCTCCGAGCTTAGACTCATGGGTAAGGCCCAACCCGGACCCTTTCACGAGAAGCCTTCGAAAACTATTTGCGACCATAGCTTGAAAGCCGAAAGGGAAGTCAAGGACTTCCCCATAAACAGGAATCTATACAAAGACTTTGGCAGTGCGTTCTAACATGAGACATCTTGATGTCACTAACCAGCATGCGAAGCCCAGGACCAGATCCCAGACACACCATCTTGCCACGTATTCTGACTTCGAAATACACTTGCAAGCCAGAACATTGCACAGACTTAGCTCACCAAGCCCTTGACCTCGGTCAAGCATAACTTATTGCCAGATCCCGCTCACAATCATGCAAGGACGTGCGGACATTTGAAGATGTATCATCAAGCACCTCAAGACCACGACAACAACATGGGGACATGAAGACTACCTCCGACTCAAGATTTTGTATCTCACCAACCCCTAGCCTAGAAATCTCGGGGACGAGATTTTCTTAAGGGGGTAAGGTATGTAACACCCAGTTTTTGGCCTTCCTGACTACTTAACTTATTTCAAAAATTTAGGACCAATTAAAAAAATTGTGAATGCTTGTGATGCTCGGAGTGACTATTGTTTGCCTGTTTGCTCGAATGCATGTGATTGCTCCCCATTAATTCTTGCCATCCTCCTAATCAACTTCTCATCCCATGATCTCCTGCCTAATGATCATGCCATGTGTTTAAGACAAATACCTACTTTTACCAAATATTATTTTTACCCCAAAAAGCATTTCACTGAATTAAATTTTCAAACCCGTGAGATGAGGTTTGTACTACAAGTCCTCAGATTAGGGAATTTCTTTTGCACCAATCATTTCATTTAAAACCTATTATCAAAATGTCCTCCAAAAACCACCATATTATTATTTAAGAGTTATTTTATTATTTTATTTAAAAGCCTTTCTGTGAGACCAGAAATGGTCTCCTATGAAGGAAAGTTATTTTTATTGCTTTCAAAATATTTAAGAAAATTTAGGGAAACTCAGTGGATATATTTATTCCATATTTATGAGTTTCAACGCATGGTCATGTTCAAAATATTGGGCAAACCCCTCCAAAACCATTCCTGCCTATTTCAAGGTTTTGAAATATTTCTATTAGAAATATAATCAATAAAGTCCAGTAAATTCTAGCATGTCATCTATGATATTATTGGTGATCTTGCCAAGTTTCATTTCAACCCAAGTTGATTTGGCTCCCCTAATCACTCTAAAACCCTATCTGTCCATAATCAAATTTGAGCAACTCCACATTGTGAAGTGCCTCCTATTGTGCTCAAATTTGGTGGACATGTTCTAACACACCAATAAGGCATCCACACCAAGTGGTAATCCAAGGAGAATAAAAGAACTTGTCCTAAGACCCTCAAAACCCTCTCTGCTGATTTCTCACTTTGGTAAACCTTACATTAGAAAGTTTCTCCAATTAAAATAAAACTTTTTGTGCATGCCTTAATGCTCAAATAATGCCCCTACACCAAATATTGGGTTTGTGGGAATTCATTTGAATAGGGTTGTAGGCAGAAAGTCCTTTCTGCCCTTTTCATGGGTTTTCCAAGTCTACATTGGGAAACTTCTCCAACAAATCCCAAATTTGGTGTGCAAGCTTATTTTCCTATATTATTTGAACCTGTTAAAATTCATAGCCATAGTAATCCATATGGTAGCCCAACCACAGATCAAACACCTTGTGTGCACTCACTAAATTGGCTTCTTTTGCCCCTTCCACTTTTACCCTTGAGCTCAACTTTCTACAAAAGCTATATCTAGTTACAATTTACCTCCAATAACTTTCTCATGGCTACTGGTCAATTACTGGAGAGGATCCCTTTGTAACTTCTCTCATTTTTACCCTTGGAGCACTATTTTTACCTCTCTTCTCATACTTCTGCTTAACCCAAGACCCCAATTCTTTTCAGAGCCTCTCTGGTGTCAATGCATCATTTCAAACAAAGAGATGGCATGCTCATGTGGAGAAAATGAGCAACACCTCCTCAAGTTGATTTCTCGCTGAAATGTGGCTTTGTACAACAAGTATTAGCTATACTTGCTTTGTTGAGCTGAAACTTTGTAGTCTTGTAGTCCTTCTATTAAGAACACTGCTAGACATGGTTTTACCTCCCATCCCTTCCTGTGAAAGCCACTTATGCCAGCCGCAAGTTTGCTACTTCAAACTAAACCAGAGTCCAAACCTCATCAAACCACCTCCACTAGCTACCAAACTCCAGAGTCTCTTTGCTGCAGGTGTGCCCTGCGTGCTAGATATGTTTGACTGGCCATTTGGACCCTGTAGACACAGGTGACCATGGTGACCACCACTCTCGCCTGCAGTATGGGTGCTCTGCGCCTTGTCCTCTTGCTGCAGCCTGTTTTCAACCGTTGCAGCATATCTCAGAGCAACAAGGAGTTCCATTTGACTGGTCCAAGCCCTTCCCAACACCTAGAAGCCTCCAAGACGCCCCAGGGACGCGTGTCTTCATGCATGACACAGAGCTCCGGGAGCTCTCGAGCTCTCCCTGCGGACTCCCCTCCATCTACCCTTCTTACCAAGCATTGCTGCCCCATGCTCCTCTCTCCCTCTCCTAGAAGAACTCCGGAGCCTCCTTGGCCCTCCTCCTCTAGGCAAGTGCGGCAATGGCTGAACCTGCCATCGGCCTCCACGCAGGGCCGCGCCTAGCCGAGCCCTCCCCATCTCTCGTGAAGCATGCCCCGGCGCCTTGGAGTTTTCCCCCGCGTTCCCTGCAGTTCAACATCGGCTCGTGCACCAGTTAGCACAGCCGACGTCGCCAGCATCCTCGCAGCCGATATCTTTCCCCCCCCCCCCGTAGGCGTCCGACGGAGCTAGGGCTCCATGCCGACGCAGCAGCCTTGCACCGAGGGACTCGCCGGCCGGGGAGCAGCCGTGCATGGCGGAGCCGCCAGGAAGGGCGCGGGCATGCCAGCGGGATCAGGCCTCTGCTCCTCCCTGGCCGAGCGGGATGTTGAAGAAAGGCTATGGGCCCGCTCGTCAGCAGGACGGCGAGGCCGCCAGGTGGGCCATCCCACATAAGTGGCTGCGCCTCGGTGGGATGCCGTCTCCCTACGCGGGAAGCACATTTCACGCTAGGGCGCCTCCTGCGTGGCTCGGCTGGCCAAGCCAAGCCAGTGGGCCGGCCCTAAGGCCTAACTAGCGCCTAGTGCACAGGATAGCCAAGTCTGGAGGCCCACTTTCCCTTTTTCATTATCTGCAATCTTCAAAAATCCATTACAAATTCATTCTAACTCCAATAATGTTGATTCTAATTTCTGCACGTCCCAAAAATCAATGCCTATCAGTATCTGTGCTTTGCACATTTTTCCAAGTACTTTTCCTGTGGTGTTATTTTTCAAATTCCAATCAGGATATGAATTGTCCCACCTTTCAAAAATCCCATAGGCTTCAAATCAACTCCAATTGGAGTGATTCAAATTTTCCAGAGCCTTCTTAAATCATTCCCTATTTTTATAACCCTAGTCAACATTTTTGTGTGACTTATTTCTGTTGTAATAAATGAATAGCTTCCTATTGCTATTTATTCCACATTATAAAATTCCTAGTATATTCATACCAACTCCAAATTCAGTGAAACCACTTCCTAAATATTTCTAAAATCATTCTCTGTTAAATGGGTGTCTCCACTCATTTTTAACAGAATGATTTCTGTTAGCTTCTTCAATGATCACATATTGCTCTTTCCATCCATTCAAAAATCCTTGATGATTCAAATCTCCTATATCAAGATTCAGGTTTTTTTCTTATGACTAGAGAGTTCCAAGAAAAATAAATCTTCTATTTATAGAACACTTTTATTTCTGCTTGATGTGTGGCTTACTGTGGTTGTTTCCGACGATAGTTATGGGTAGACAAAGTATTCGGAGATGCAGCGGAAGACCTCAAAGACCCCGAGGACTTACGTGAGCAAGGCAAGCAACCCTTTGACCATGACTGAGCATATGCTACTTTGCATGTTATAAAAGCAAGTATTCCCGTTGCATATGATCATAAGTACCGGTAATCATTTGATATGATTTTACCGAAGGCTCCTCCAGAGCACATGCATTAAGCTTGACTCTACCCTTAGGGTAAGGCTAATACCATGTTGACAAGTAAACGTAGTAGTAGTACTATCATGAGCATGATGTTGTCATAAAGCAAGAGTTTATGAAAACCCCGTCGGGTGCCACTAATGCCCGAGGGTGATGATGAGTAGGTGGTCACTTTTGGTGAAGTGAAGCACCCGGTATTTGTGTGAATAAGGTTTCAGAAATGGGATTAGATTTATGATGTGTCGACCGTCCCAACATTACCAGTACAACCACGTTACCCCTTATGGGACGGGGCTATGTTAATTACTCTGGTCGGTGCTAGCAAAGAGCCACATTACTAGTGGCGTGGGTGATGTGTGGTCACTCTCGTGATGGGGTCGTGCCGGGTAGGACGACTATGCCATTTTTATGAGTTCCAGTCACACCGTTTGTCCCCGCATGGTTGGTACTGTCCAGAGTTGGTGCTCGTAAGACATACAACATGTGGGCTGGGTACCAATCGAGTGGACCTCTTTGTCTAGTATCGTCAGGGGAAAGGCATTGATCGGGTACTTACCTCGGGTATGTGATATACCGCGAGTCGTGGAGGACACGGAAGTTTCCCGGATCTCGTGGTTCCAGGGTACTACCTCTGCAGAGTGTAAACTATTGGACTAGTCGTGTCCACGGTCAAGGAAAGTTGGGTAATCCTGCGTAAACTACGTCCTGATATTTCCGCATAAACCAAGTGTGCGTGTGTGAGTGTGTGATAATAAGAAAAGTGCTGCTATGATGACAATGATATGACCAACTTTGGTGACTTGGCATATAGGGTGAACCCGAATGGTTCAGCCCTCAACAGATATATTGATATTTGTAACCTGTTCTCCAAGAGTAATTCTTTAACTTGATGCATATTCATGATCATTCCACCCAGACAAGTTGCACTAAAGATGGATGATATTTTTATCCTTCACTTTCGTTGTTCATATCATGGGCTGTTTGGGAGTATAATCAAAGTACTCATTGGCTTGCCACTGGTTATTTCATTGACCAGGTTAGAAAGAGCAGGATATGGTGAAGATTAACTCGGTACGTTTTTGCTAGCTAGGACGCTTTCCAGTTAGAATGCCTGTAGGTTAAGGCTGATGGCATGGTTTCACGCTTTCAACCAATAATTCCGCTATTGGTCCAGTTTGGAGTGTTGGCCTATAAGGCCCCTATATATGTAAGACTCGACCGAGGTGGTCATTTATTGTATCAAACGGTATGTATGGATGTAAGACTCTTTTATTCGGTATCTGTGTTCGGTGAGCATTGATCTCTGGGATCACTGAGCACGGCGGTCTCGACTCGTAAGTCGGGGTCCCCACATTCATCATGAGTTTCAGCAGGTTTAACTGGAACATCACGGATAGAAATATCTGCTTCCCACACTTCAGGTCCTTCACTATTTGGGGTTGACCCACCGGTTTTCCTTTTCTTTGCTTGAGCCCTAAAAAACAAAAGGTTAAGGTATATATAATGAAATATAAAGTATTGAAGCAAGTGCTGGATAGACAAATAATGATGTATCCTAGGAGACGAACAAGAGGTGGAAATTTTCAAGACGTCGAATCGTCAAATGAAGGAGGAGGCACCTATTATGGTGAAAATCTTGTGAGTTTGAGCAATCAACAAACATGATACATTTGATAAAGAAAGAAGAGGCACCTGAGTGTGTCGTTCATGATCGGAGGCTTTCTCGGGCAGACCCGCCATAAGATCACCTGAGGAGCTACGGGTGTGGCACTTTAGAGTATATAAAGCCTTCTTCAAAAGGAAGTTAGGATCCAAATAAGCATCTGGATGAGTCATAGGAACTTTCCCACAAACCCGCCTTGGAGGCCTTTCCAAAGAAATATTTGAGTCAAAAGATATTGAAATTACCTCGGCATCCTCAGCATCACTTTCAACGTCATCCCCCCTAAGATTAAACTGAATGGTAAGAACATCACGCGTGACACTAAGGGGATAGACTGGACATTTACCTCAGATAGTTCTTCAATGTTCTGTGACTCGCCTACAACAGATGACTGCTCGCAGGTGTTCTGGTTTTCTTTTTCTTCTTCGCAGCGGTTTTGACCTATTTGACGGGCGGCTTCATTGACCTACGCTTCCAGAAGGGCGATTTTTTCTATAGCAGTAAAAAAGACGGAGTTAGTTCTCCAAGGAATAAAGGAAATACCAAGGAAGGCGGGTAATGGCTAAGGATATTTACCTCACAAGCCGGATTCTGGATGTAGAATGGTTTCAAACCGGCTTTTGAACACATTTCTTTGGACTCTCCACATAGCCTCTTTACTATGCTATTGACTTCTTCGGAGTGAAGCATTACGTTTGTGAAGCGTTGAGCGTTGTTTAAGTCGCCGTCATATTGGCACATCAGTCCATCTCAGTGGCTTAAGGGCATAATACGCTACTCCACCCAGCATCGGATCAAGTCAATTTCGGTCAAGCCATTGGCATTCAAGGCTCTAAGTTTTGACCACACAAAAGTATGGGCGGCTTGTTCTTGAGAGGTCAATGCACCGGGGAGTTGAAAATCCAGTGGAAGGCGCTCTTCTCTGAACCACGACAGAGGGTTTTCTTCTGTAGGTGCGGTATTCTTGCAATAAAACCAAGTTTTCCCCAGCCCTTGGGGTGACTAGGCAGGGTGAAAGTGGGAAAACAACACTCGTGCCGCCCTGGATTGTAACTCCGCCGAGCTCTATGTTGCGACCATTAGCCCATTTTGTGTGGCTGTTTAAGTAGAAGAATTCCCTAAATAAGGGAATAGTAGGTTCTATCCCAGGTACACTTCGTAGAAAACTTGGAACTGTCAGAAATTACTAACTCAGTTGGGACCCAGGTCTTGATTGTGAAGGTTGTAGAAGTTCAGAGCGTCTCGAAAGAAATTTGAACCACGTGGAGAAAAGCCTCTTTCTAAGTGATCGCTGAAGACCACAACCTCTCCTTTGGCGGGTTGATGTCGTACTTCTCCAGCGGCGTCTCTTCATCCAATCGTCTCGTTAGAAGACAAGACTCCTACTAATACGCACCGCTAGAGGGCGGTATCACTAATTTCTGATGGCAGCCAATCACATTTCGATGGTTTCGACATGCCAACAGATCCAGGGAGGAAATGGGTTGCATGATTACATTGGCTGGTTATCTCGATGAACAAAAATTGCTTGAAGAAGCGAAGGGCTTCAAGAAACAAATAATAAGGAAGTTTGCAAATATTTGATTTCGCCTTCATGTAAGGGCGGTTCACCGAGATGGCGAGTTACAAAACACCAAAGAAGCCGGTGTGAGGGTGAAAACGACTTACGAAGGAACCGTGATGTGAGATTCCACTAAGTACTGGACAAAAAATTTTCTACCAAAGTGTGCTGAAAAACGGATCTGCCAATGGTACGCGAAAAAGGAATATAATAGTCCTAGACGATAGTAAAATATGGGCAGAAACAACTAGTTATCATAAGGTTCTCACGGTGCATCCACGGAGGTTTATATGAGAATAATATCCCTACATCTCCCGCAAGCTATCGCTAGAGAAGGTTTTCATCGAAGAATCAAACGGATCTATATGGCGACGAACACAAGGTGAACCCTATGAACTCCATTGAACTACAGCGGATGATCTAAACAGATATAGGACAAGAAACAAAAATGTTACCTGATGACGTTGATGGCGGCGTAGAAGGCTCATGGTTCGGAGTAGAAGGCGCGTGGCGGCGGAGCCCTCGTACCGGAGCGCTTGATGATGGGACGCGCGGCGGCGGCACGTTGCAGGTTCGGGCTCGAGATAGATATTTAAAGGCCGAAACAGAAATGGAAACGACATGCGCGGAAATCTAGGAGGCGCAATAAATTTCGGAGTTTATGTCGCCTCGATTATCGGGCCAAATGGATAAGTTAAAAGAACCGTTGGAATGATGTCATAAATATCCCTAAAATCTCGGGATGGCTGACATCATTAAGAAACGGACAAGAAGTTCAGGAGGACATTTCAAGCCGACGTTTCTACCATTGGAAGACAAAACTTGGGTTGTGTGTGATCCGCCAAGATTACGAGAAAGGTTTATTGGCATGAACACATTCAAATCAATCTGGGGCCTAATGTTGGGGATATTATCCCGCCACGAGACCCGCCACATGTTGGCAGCTCAACATTCATGTTCAACATGGGCCATGACTTAAGAAGTAGAAGGCACAAGGCGGAGCCAGACGAGCCGGTTGTAGCAAAAGACACGAAGATGGCGACTCATGGCTCATAGAGAAGAAGAGTCGCGAGAAGTTTCCTTGAGATAGAAGTAAGGCGAGTTAGAGACATGTCAGCTCACGAATCATACATTACCCAAACTCTTGTAACCCTAGGGCCTCGACCAGTATATAAAGGCGAGTCTCTAGGGCTGGTGGACTTAAGTTATCGCCAATTGAGAGCTGGGTCAGGTGAATACGCACCCTTGTAATCGATTTCCACATCAATATACATAGAGCAGGACATAGGCTTTTACCTCGATCAGAGGGGCCAAACCTGGGTAAAATCGTCTCTCTCTCTCCCAATCAACCCCTTTGAATCGCCACATAGTTGTGATGGCCTCATCACTAAGTCCTTTCATGAGGACATCTGCCGTGAAAAAACCACGACACATGGCCAGGATTATCCAGGTCGGATCACCCAAGTGGCCCAGAGTATCACTACTAGGAAAAGGCCTGCTAATGGCGCACCTATTTTGGCTACTAATGGCGCACTATAGGTGCGTCACTAGCATCACGCCATTAGATTTTTTTACTAATGGCGCACCACAAGTGCGCCATTAGTATCTGGTATACTAATGGCGCACCAGGCAGTGCGCCATTAGTATTGCTCATGGTGCGCCATTAGTATTTGGTATACTAATGGCGCACCAAGAAGTGCGCCATTAGTATAGCTCCTGGTGCGCCATTAGTATCTGGTATACTAATGGAGCACCTCCTGGTGCGCCATTAGTATAGCTTATGGTGCGCCATTAGTATGCCTCCCAGGGCCATATTTACCCATGTGCTCTGGCTTACTAATGGCGCACTAGTTGACGATGCGCCACTAGTGTGCTTTTGAAGTGCGCCACTAAAGTGCTGAATGGTGCACCACTAGTATGAATATTAGATATTTATTTTATTTTTTCTGATATTTGCACAGATTACAAAACATATTATTGCACAAAATATAGAGAGCAGAACATATAAACAACAGATTTATCGAATACAATAGAAGATTAGTCTCCGAATACAATTCATCATATTAGTCTCTAAATTTAAAATACCGAACAAAGTTAGAACAACTAAAGTCTCGAGACTGCGAGTAGCGAGTTTGTCTTCACATTACAAGTCGATATTGATCATCAAAACTACCATTACATTACAAGTCGATATCTAACTTCCGCCTCCGCCCTTGTGGTGTACCCTTTGTACTCTGTCCATCAGAAAGCTTTTGACTCACAGAATTATCATCACTACTTGTGTGCTGCAAATCTTCCTTGCCTTCTACCTCAGGTTGTGTAAGGACCATGCTACTTGCAACAACAGCACTATCCTCAACAGGAACTGCACTGTTCCTCAACAGGCCATTCTGTCCATCACAAGCATTAACTAAACATGAATAGATTGTACCATGCCACTTTGAATGTTGCACCATCTAAGCAGCAACACAAGCATTAACTAAACATGAATTTAATCTCTAGAAGACACTGACATGGTCCTGTAAGATCAACATGTAAAATACATGTAAAATTCTAAAAACCAAATAAAAATTAAGGAGAACTGATAAAACGTGAATGAATAGATTGTTACATGGATAATATATATTCTGACATCCGGTTAGAGTAAGTTCTACAAGAAAAATATTCATCATATATAGGAGGTGGACAACCTTGGAAGTGTGAGCTTCTCTAACTACTAATAATAGTGCTTCATGTAAATAGCTTCGAGCGGCGTGAACATTTCTGTACCATCTTCCAACATGGCCACATTTATGTTGGTGAGAGCTGTACCCGGATGTGAATACATAAAGCGCACAGTTGGCATACGTTCAGGAAGATATACCTTTGGGAAGACAAGCCAACCAAAATAGATAACAGAAATGGCAAAGTGGATGAGTTGTGAAAGATGGTTATTATCCAACAAACAGGTAGGTTGTAGAACAATGATGCTACTAAACAAACAAACATAGACTAATTATTTTAAGCAAAGAATGAGGCTGATCCATTCATCCCAATGTGTACAATATTAGTAAGAAAATATGAAAAGCAAATGTTTAATGATGCACCGAAAAGGGCTTGATGTACCCAATATACATAAGGCAAGGCATATCTAACCTTGGAAACACCTCGCTCAGGACAATAACATAAAAGAAGCTATAACTGTAGCTATCCATTGCATATTGTTTGCTTCAGAAGAATTGATAAAATAAGCTGAAAAAGTATATCCTTTAAGAGGGAATCACACAAAAAAAAACAAGAACTTACAAGGTGCCATTTGTTCATCCTACGAAGAACAGCAACATCAAGTTAATATAACATCCTTTTCTTTGAGAAGCAAAGAAGAAGTAACTACAATTTATTCCATTGGAATGTTATAGTCCTCTTCACTTGCATGTCATGTTATTTTTGTTTGAGAAAACTGCAGGCTAGTTTCAGAGTGCCAATGTGCGATATGTACCACAACAACCTACTACGATCAGAGTATCATGCATCCATCGACCCACAAAAGGAGTAAACACGAGAACCGATATTGAATATGGATGAAGCAATCACCTCGAAGATGTGTGGCTTGAGGTGCTAGAAGCAGATCCATCACGCGCGTGCCCCTCTCCTCCCACAGATTCATCACGACAAAGGCTCGAGAGAAGGAGCGACAACGGTCGTCCCCTTCTCCCTCAGCTAAAAACCCAAGCAAACATCTAGAACACGGGTCGTTCCCCTGTTCAACGGAGGGCACGAGGAGGCCATGCCGTCACGGATCGACAACAAGAACGCATGTAAGCAACTCCCCTGAGCATCAACATGGTTGAGAAGAGATGGATCTGGGTGGTGGTCTCCAGTGGGGAGCGAAATAGAAGTTGCACGTGACCATAGTACGTGTGTTGGAAACGGCCATTACAATGAAATATAATCAGCGCCTATTGTCCTGAAAAGTTTCGCCCGGTTTTTCGTGGAGCAATGAAGCACATACGTGAACAATTTCTCAAACAAGGATAGATTAAATATGTGAATCAGATGTAGTATCAAGAGAGCAAAAAAAGCACTCTCATCAAAGGATTCACTTACAATCGAAAGTAGAAGCAACAACAGATCTTGTCTCCATCAGCTCGGGACCAGATACCTGCACCATAAAAATATTGAGAAAATGATGGCATAAGAAGATTACCCAGCAATAGAAAAGCAAAGTAAATGTAGATAACTGTATCTAACCTGAAGACCCATATCATCAGGCCAGCTCATAAAAGCTCCTTGTAAATAGGAAGCATTGTTCTCGGAGCATCATGCCAGTTTTGAGAAATTGTGTCACTTCAATCCAATCATACATGAAGACAACTGAGCATATTTATAGTACTATTACAAAGTAGCGCTACTATTTTGAAGATTTTAATCTTCACCTTCAAGCTGTTACCCAAACTTAAAGAGAATGACAGTTTAGTTAGGGCATCAGCCTTTTTGCGCTGCAAACTGAAACTGCTAGCTAGTTTTCAAACTCGAAAGAAAAGAAAAGATAAGCACATTTTATTGCGTGCGTTCATGCTGGCAGTACCCATATTGACACTACCTGGTATTCCCATGTGATAAAAAGATAGAAGGAGAGACTATGGTTTACCAGCACACAGAAAAGAAAAGGTATTCCTTTGTATTTTTGCTCTAGGCTATACTGCGAATTTCCTCCTAAAGTCCACATACCTTCAATAGAAACACTTCCTTTGTTAACTTATGGTCACATAGATCCAGGGTCTTGTTGTACGTCGCTTCATGGAGTTTCCTTTTCATAAATTAAAAACAGGACACTTCAGACGCAGCAATGCATACTGCATAGAAAATTCGTGTGCAAAAACGATATGTCAAATAGCTAACAAAGAATAGAAAAAATCATTACCCCCTAACCCTGACAAGTGGCCTTCCAGAAACGACAATAGCGAAGTATCCAATTTCTTCGGCAGAGATTTCTGAAACTTGCGAGATATACTTAGCCATCCAGTTCTGTTACTATCTCATCCGGTCTCTCAAAAATCCTTATTTTAGTATTAAATATTGGCTCATAAGGTAGCTATTTCCCTGTCCATCGTTTGATTTGACCTAGAAATGTATGATTCTTGCTACGCCAAATAATCCTGCACAAAAAATCACAAGTATATTACCATAAGAAGGATCGATAGAACTGACCCAACTAATGGACATAATATTGAAATTTAAAAAACTTCAACATATTAATAACATCTTGTAATACATATCTAGTAGCTAGTTACGGATGTCACACATCAAACGGGAAAAATTTACTCACCGAACCTCTGCAGCTCGATTGAATAATTATAAAACCCCTTGTAGGCATAGATAAAGGGTCATCTCCAGAAACGAATATGGATTCTGTCCATATCACCATACAAATCACAAATGACTGAAAACATGAAGTGGTTAATCGGGAAGGAGGAAGCTTCATCATACCTGTTAGCTTGTCTTCGGTGTGATGAGCTGTAGGCCGGCAAGGGCGGTGCCGATCTGTGCAAGGTTGATCTAGAACATGAGATCTCATCTGGATCCAATAGCATAGGATTCCGCTGGAGGTGCCTGATGGCGGCTGTGGCTGTCGTGTCTGAGCCTGTCCTCAGCCTCACGGTAGTGCCTGGCCTACGAGTCGCCGTCGAGGCGCAGCCTCTCGGCCTCGGGGTCGAGCGGCTCCTCGACCTCCTCGACGCGGCTGACGCTGGCGTCCATGCGCGCGCGTCACTTGAGCACGAGGACGGCACGGGAGGGGGCGGAGTCGTCGGGGCCGTAGAGGCGGACGCGGAGCGCGGTGGTGGCGGCGGCGAGGGGCCGGGCGGGGGCGTCGAAGAAGGCGTTGCGCTGGGCATCAGTGCGGAGGATGCGGGGCGCGAGGTAGGCGGAGAGGCGGCGGTGCGCGGCCGCATCGGGGAGGTGGAGCTTGACCTCGACCTCCATGGGAATGGGGTTGGGGATGGGGCTAGGGTTTGGGGGGCGGGGGATGGAGGCCGATGCGCTGGGCCTTGGTGGGCGCGGCGTCGGCGTGCGGGTGGAGGATGCGGAGGAGCGGGTTGGCGATGGGGTCTGGGGCCTGCGGCTGGATAGCAATGGCGCAACGCTCGGGCGTGCGCCATTAGATGTTTTTATAGCAATGGCGCATCCCCACGCAGTGCGCCATTAGTAGTTTTTTTATATAGCAATGGCGCATCTCAGAGAGATGCGCCATTAGTAATCTTTTTTTTGATAGCAATGGCGCACCCCAGAGAGGTGCGCCATTAGTAATATTTTTTTTGGATAGCAATGGCGCTCGGGGGGAGGGAGGGGGTGGGTGGTGCGGTTGGCCGATTCTGTTCGGGGGAACCGAGCGAGGAGACAGGGAGGGTGCGGGGGGTCGGCGGCGGCGGTGGAGCGGGGGAGGGTGCTGGGGGTCGGCGGCGGCGATGGAGCGGGGGAGGGTGAGGGGGGGTCGTCGGGGGCGGTGGAGCGAGGGAGGGTGCGGGGGGTCATCGGCGGCGGTGGAGCAGACCAGGGAGGGTGCGGGGGGTCATCGGCGGCGGTGGAGCGGGGGGTCGTCGGTGGTGGTGGAGTCGGGGAGGGTGCGGGGGGTCGTTGGCGGCGGTGGAGCGAGGGAGGGTGCGGGGGGTCGATGGCGGCGGTGGAGCGGGCCGGGGAGGGTGCTGGGGGTCGGCGGCCGCGGCGGAGCGGGGTAGGGTGCGGGGGTCATCAGCGGCGGTGGAGCCGGGGAGGGTGCAGGGGGTCGGCGGCGGTGGTGGAGCGGGCCGGGTGGGTGCGGGGGGTCGTCGGCGGCGGTGGAGCGGGCGAGGGTGCGGGGGGTCATCGGCGGCGGTGGAGCGGGGGAGGGTGCGGGGGGTCGGTGGCGGTGGTGGAGCGGGCCGGGCAGGGTGCGGGGGGTCAATGGCGGCGGTGGAGCGGGGGAGGTTGCGGGGGGTCGTCGGCGGTTACTAATGGCGCACCACCTACAGATGCGCCATTAGTAACCCTGGTTACTAATGGCGCACCAGTTGGTGGTGTGCCATTAGTAGTTTTGCAAAAAAAATTATAGTAGTGGCGCACCACCTACAGATGCGCCATTAGTAACCCTGGTTACTAATGGCGCACCAGCTGGTGGTGCGCCATTAGTAGTTTTGCAAAAAAAAATATATAGTAGTGGCGCACCGATTGTGTGGTGCGCCATTAGTGTCCATCACACTAATGGCAGACCTCCACATGGTGCGCCACTACTATATAGTAGTGGCGCACTACTTGTCTGGTGCGCCATTAGTGTCTATATCATCTATAGCCCTTTTTCTAGTATTGTATATCTCTCCTGATAGGGGGGTAAAACCTATCTTTTCCTAAACCTACCTTCTTAACTACCCAGTCATGGAGTAGCGTTTGGCCATCCCAAAGCAAGTTTGTAACCATCCCGAGTACATGCGCCAACACAGGTCTTAGGACATAGAATGTATGTTGCACCACACACTCACAGATGACCTATCGATGTGTCTCATAGTTGGGTCTATCCAACTCACACCTTAGCTCGACTTAGATCCGACTACGTCGAATCTGACCAGATCTTTCTGAGTCCACATTATCCGGCAAGCATCCAATGCTACATGGTTAGTGAGACCAGACCATCCAGCATGTCAGATACTAGTCTTATTTGTTGCACATCCACAGAGCCCTTTCGATTAGGGATCATTTAAGGCACTCATCTTATAGTGCATAGTCTCACAAACAAGTCACGTACTTGTTAATACAAATTATTGTTAATGTCCAAGGACTATCTTTATTTATACATATAGAAAATATAATCATACATGATTGGCTCTAGGGTATATCTCCAATAGTCTCCCACTTGCACTAGAGTCAATCAAATAGACATCGAATGCCCATAGCTCTAATGCCCCCTTATGCTTGGGTTGTGGAAGCGGCTTAGTCAAAGGATCTTCAACATAAGCATGTAGTATCACCATTCTGTACGAGCTTTTGTATCAGGTGATATTTTTAGTCTATGTGCCTAGTCTTATGGTGTTCTCTCGGCTCCTTGGCCTGTGCGATGACACTAGACTTAAGGTTTGACTAGACCAGGAACACATCAAGATATTCCAAGGACGTCCTAATCCGAACACCTTCCTTTGCGGCTTCATAAGTTGCAATATATTCGGCCTCCGTTGTGGAGTCAGGCACCGTATGTTGCTTGGAACTCGTCCAACTCACTACTTGATTCATGAAATACACGAATCTAGTTTGCGATTGACAATCATCCCTATTGGTTTGGAAACTAGCATCAGCGTAACCCTTTACACTGAGCTACGCCTCACCTCCATAAACTAGGAACATCTCTCTAGTCCTTTTCAGGTGCTTGAGAAGCTTTCACCGCTGGCCACTGATTCTCACCTGGGTCGGCCTAGTATCTACTTGTTAAGCTTATTGCATAGGCAACATTAGGTTGTGTTCATGGCATGGCATACATGATGGATCCTATTGTCAAGGCATATAATATCTAAGTCATCCAGTTTCGCTCATTAGAAGTCGCAGGACTCGGAGTCTTGCTTAGCCTTATACCATGTCAGTTGGGCAAGAACCTTTCTTGGCCTCACTCATGTTGAACCGCTTCAACACCTTGTCTATGTACATGTTGTGGCTTAAGCTGAGCATCATCCTCGATCTTTCTCTATAGATCTTGATGCCACGAATGTACACTACATATCCAATGTATTTCATCGAAAAAGCCGTTTCGACATCATGTTATATATCTCATAATCAAAATATGCAACTATAAGTAGTATGACCGTAACCGATTTTAGCATCGCTACCGACGAGTAGGTCTCATTGTAGTCAATTCCTTGAACTTTTCCATAACCCTTAGGGACAAGCCGAGCTTCATGGATCTGAACATTTCCATCCACATCAGTTTCACCTTAAAGACCTATTTGCAACCAATGGTTATCACGCCAGGCAGTGAGTCAACCAAGTCACGGACTTGATTGTCATCCATGAACTTTACCTCATTCTCATTGCCTCTAGCCATGCCTCAAAATCTGGGTTCACCATCGCTTCCGCATACGTGTTCGAATCTTCGCTTTCTAGCAACAACACATCATGCAATTAGCGCAATCTTTGTGACTTATATGGTATTGGTGCCGACTCCACTACAGGTTACCTGACTGACTCTGGTATGATCTCATCACCAGCCGAGTCGTCCCCGAGTGGCTCTCAAATTTCTTTGAGTCATGCCAATAAGTGTATCTAGTGCCCCTTAGTAATTTTGGTGTATTGAAGACTTATAGGTTAAGAGATAGATATGTTTGTGAGTGTACACAAGCTCTATAAGTCGATGAGGAGGTTGAGTTATTCAAAGAATATAAACCCCTAAAAATGTATGTCTTCGAATGAAGACTTTGGTATTTGCTCTAAAGACTTTGAAAGTGAGGATATTGGTGTGTTCGTGAAGAAATCGATGTGAAGACTATGAAGCGTGAATACTTTCATTTTCATAGTTTCATTTTCTGTATTTTGTGTCATAGGACCAAGATCTTGTTAAATGGGGACGAGACAAAACTAAGGAATAGTTTCCAAGTGATGCTCATCCCAAAGCCTATGTATACAAACCCTTCGGGTGAAACCTTTGGAAATCTTCAACAGTCTAGTCAAATTCTTCAGTGCCAAAGACAAAGATCTTCCGGTCTTTGAGGAATTTGCTCTAACTGAGGAGTTAGGTTGTTGCCAATGTGAATTACCTACCGGTGAGGAAAATGAGTGACATGACGACTTTCATAGCTAAACCCTTCCGACCAAGGTTCAGCTGCGCGCCAGCTGTTTGCAACCTTATCCACCTAACGGTCATATCATTAGGGAATTTATGTCAATTCATGTCGGGATTGCTCCCCCACCCCAAATAACCACTAGTTGGTTGCGTTCTCCACAAGAGAAAATGACACATGTCATTTGAGAGCAACCCATTCCTCGAAGACTTTGAGATAAAACATCAGTGAGGAAAAAACCCAAACACCCAAACCAAAAACCCCAAACCCAAAGTGATTGAGCATCACTGAAGAGATTGTTCTTGTGTGGAATTGACGCTTGTTACCATGAGGATTGTGCATCCTCCATATGGATAGGCCTTATGGTCTAGAGTATCTAGTAGTGAATTCTGGATCGTCGAGTGATGAAGTTTGTGAGGGTTTGGAAGTCTTCCCTGAAGACTTACCACGAGTGTTGGGCGAGGATTGTTTGTCCTTAGCTCAAGGAGAATACAGTAAGGACTTAGTGTCCTGGGACTATGTGTCCTTTGGTTTAAATAACAAGCCGCTCCAAACTAGGCATATGACTGTCACAACAGTTGGAACTGGGTCATCAAATCATTGTCTTCATCGAGCATCGGGTTCTAACTCATCAACCCTTTCATTTTCTCAATTGTATGTTAACGAATTTGATCTTTAATGTTTGAAGAATTTGACTGAAGACTTTCTCAAATCCCTCACCCCAATTCTTCACTTAACTTATTCTTCATCTGCATGTCCTCATCACGCTACTTCTGCAATACGAACATTTCATTTCACTCTGACGACTATGCTTTCGTTGTTTTGCACATCTGTTTGAGCACTAAGTTCCCTACACCTAGTTCGTGACTCAGGACTTTCCTCACAAGGAATTTCCTGAGTGATGAATTTATAAAAATTGCCTATTCACCCCTCTCCAGTCAATATAATGCACTTTCAATTGGTATCAGATCAAGGTACTCCCTTCTTCTGTGTGATTTTGGTTTAACCACCTAGAGTTTTAGTTGTGCCAACCACAAGTATGATCAAGGTTACTGCTAGTTGTACTACCTTTGAAGGAAAGGACTTACCCTACTGGAAGAACAAGATGCGCATGCACTTTGAAGCAATTGACAATTATCTCTGGTATATTGTGGAAAGAAGTGTTCCCACTGTGTATGAAACCGTCAACGCTGCCCATGTGAAGAGATTCAAGCAACTCGACTCTCAATCGAAGAATATCATCTGGAGTATGGCAGAGTGAGTGTTTTTGCTACTGCAAAGCAAATCTCGAAAAGGCTGTCCAAAGTCAATGAAGGAGTTTCCACTCAACATGACTCTCGAGTTGATGTTCTTCACAATCTCTTCAAACACTTCAAGAGGCTTGATAATGAAAGCTGCCAAGAAACCTTCGACCGCCTCATGACATCTCCAATGAACTACAGGCTCTCTTGATTCGTCATTTGATACACTCGTGAGAAATGAGATCTCTATGGATCAAGCTATGGAAGACCTCATGCACTGGAGGCAAAGGCTGCTTCCTCATCTGAAGAAGAAGACTCTGATTGTATCCTTGGTGACACTGAAGAACTTGGTCAAGAACTTGCTATGCTCGTGAGGAAATACCAGATTCTCAAAACAAGGCCAGTTCGGAAAGTCTTCAAGAAGAGATATGAGGAAATCAGATTCTTCATCTAAGGACTGCAATAAGAGGACTTGCCATAAATGCAAGAAATATGGTCACTATATCGCTGATTGTATTTGCTGGGTGAAGGAATCAAAGAAGAAGAGGAAGTACATTGTTGACAGTTCTAATGACTCGAAGAAAAAGAAGAAATCTTCAAAGTCCCCATCCTCAAAGTTCTCATTGCACAAGAAGAACAACTTCAGAAAGGCTCAGGCTCTTATTGGCAAAGAAATTGGTTCTGAGGAAGAATCTGAAGAATGTGATGAAGAGGAAGGTTGTGAAGAGGAGTCAGAGTATGGTGTGGCAAGCCTAGCCCTTGCTACCACATTCGTCAGCAAGTCCATACTCGACCTCGAAGACAATGACAATGTCAACAACATTGATTACTATGATGACGACTTCGCTCCCACCTATTGCTTCATGGAAAAAGGTTCTAAGGTACCCAGTCACACTTCCTATTCTGACTCTAGTGAGTGTAAACCTGATAACTATCAAAAACCCCGTTACTACAAGCGTGCTAATATTGCCACTAAACACCAAACTGGTATTGAAAAGTTTCAGAAACTGTTAGACTAAAGTGATGACATTTTGTATGAGGAAATGGATCAGACTCAAATCTTGACTGATGATGTCAAAAGTCTTCAATCTAGGTTTGATAGTCTTGAGAATCGTCTTGTCACCCTCTTGGCCAATCATGAGAAACTTTCTTATGAATTTCTTAAAAGAAAGCAAGATCTTGAGAAGTTATGGGCGTCTCGTGATGATCTTTGACTTTAAAATGATTATTTGCTTGCTCAATAGATCAGTAGCGCTCAGGAAAAATTCATTCCACCATGCTTGAAATTCATCGAATGTGAATCTGCTAATTCTTCACCTGAAACTTCAAATGCTTCCATTGCTGCTAATTATTCAACTGTATATGTGGTTACAAATTCCTCACTTGAGGAAACCACAAATGTCACTGGAGAAAATGCAGGGTTGAAGGAATTGTATGTGACATGCATTTACAAAAGCCTTAAAGGGCATCAAATCCTTTGCGATGTGCTCAAAAAGCAGATCCTGAACAGAAACCCTAGGAAATAGGGTATTGCCTTCGAGAGGAAATTGAATGTTGATGGGTCATGCTAGGAACCTGAGCAGCATCCCGAAACCTCATGGGTTGCTGAAAAAGGACCTCCTGTTGATCCATCCACTCTTTTAGGCTTTGGATGTGAAACTGTATATTCCTGTGATGAGTCATTTGACTCAAACTATAAACTATTCAAAAATCAAAATGATGAAGTATTTCCTAGATATTTTGGAACTAACCACATGAATGGACCATCCTTGAGGAAAACCCGGGTTCCCAAAAGAAGCTTGGAAAGTCTTCAGGTGAATGTGCTTGAAACGTCTCCATCGTATCTACTTTTCCACACTCTTTTGCCCTTGTTTTGGACTCTAATTTGCATGATTTGAATGGAACTTACCTCGACTGACGCTGTTTTCAGCAGAAATGCCTTGGTGTTAATTTTTGTGCAGAAATCAAAGTTCTCCAAACGTCCTCAAAATTTACGTGGAGCAGTTGTGGAAAATATCAAAAATATCTGCGCCAAGTTCCACCTCAGGGGGTGGGCCAGTGGGCCACAAGCCCCTGCTCCGCCACCACCCCCCTGGTGGCGGTGGGCAGGCTTGTGGGGCCCACAGGCACCTGCCGCCCCCCAACTCCAGCTCTATAAGTTGCCTTTCGTCCCAGAAAAAATAAAAGAGAAGTTTTCGTCGTGTTTTCAATACGGAGGCGCCGCCACCACCTGTTCTTCATCTGGAGGGCAGATCTGGAGTCCGTCTTGGGCTCCGGAGAGAGGGAAATCGTCGCCATCGTCATCATCAACCTTCTTCGCTCTCCAATTCCATGAAGGTCTTCGTCATTCGTGAGTAATCTATTCGTAGGCTCGCTGGGCGGTGAGGAGTAGGATGAGAACTATCATGTAATCGAGTTAGTTTTGATGGGGATTGATCCCTAGTATCCACCATGTTCTGAGATTTGATGTTGCTACTACTTTGCCATGCTTAATGCTTGTCACTAGGGCCCGAGTGCCATGATTTCAGATCTGAAATTATTATGTTGTCACCAGTATATGTGTGTTTTAGATCCGATCTTGCAAGTTGTAGTTACCTACTATGTGTTATGATCCGGCAACCCCGGAGTGACAATAACCGGAACCACTCCCGATGATGACCATAGTTTGAGGAGTTCATGTGTTCACCAAGTACTAATGCGTTGGTCCGGTTATTTATTAAAAGGAGAACCTTAATATCCCGTAGTTTCCTTTTGGACCCCGCTGCCACGGGAGGGATGGACAATAGATGTCATGCAAGTTCTTTTCCCTAAGCACGTATGACGACACACGGAATGCATGCCTACATCACATTGACGAACGGGAGCTAGCCACATATCTCTCTGTGTTATAGCTATTGCATGATGAATATCATCGAAACAAATAACCGACCCATTGCCTACGAGTTTGTCCTACTGCTGTTACTTGTCTTGCTCTACTGCTGCTGCTACTACTATTGCTACTGCTGTTACTTGTCTTGCTCTACTGCTGTTGGTACTACTGTTGCTACTGCTGTTACTTGTTTTGCTCTGCTGCTACTACTGTTGCTATTACTGTCGCTTGCTACTGTTTCTACAACTGCTGTTCCTTGCCGCTGCTATTGCTCGTTACACTGCCGTTACTCGCTACTTTGCTGTTACTACTTTGCTTGCAGATACTAATCCTTTAGGTGTGGTCGAATCTGACAATTCAACTACTAATACTTGAGAGTATTCTCTCGCCTCCCGTCGTGCGAATCAACAAATTTGGGTCGAATACTCTACCCTCGAAAACTGCTGCGAACCCATGCCCTGGTGGGCCATCAACAACATTCTTCTAGTTCTGCTACCGGGGAGTGCTAGCAGCATTCTTCTAGTGCCGTTGCAAGGGAAGGATTGTTGTCATAAGCATTCGTCTAGCTAACACCAGAGATTGTAGATTAGCATTTTTCTGGCGCTGTTGCCGGGGAGTGCTAGCAGCATTCTTCTGGTGCCGTTGCAAGGGAAGGATTGTTGTCATAAGCATTCATCTAGCTAACGCTAGCGATTGCCAATCAACATTTTTCTGGTGCCGTTGCCGGGGAGGTATTGCTATATTCCCTGTGTCACTTGGGATTTAGATCTGCTGATCACTATGAAGAATCTGAAGGATCCAAAGACCAAAGTCTTGCCCTCAACTACGAGGGGAGGTAAGGAATTGCCATCTAGCTCTGCACTTGATTCACCTTCAGTTATGAGTAAGTTTGCGACATCACCTCCTGCTAGATATCTTGATATGTCGCCTGTGCTTGATGATGCTTGTGATACTACTGCTAGAGATGCTTTGGTTGATACTATACCTGATAATGCTAGAGATGCTATGCTTGATACTATGCCTGATGATACTATGCTTGATACTATGCCTGATACTGCTAGAGATGCTATGCTTGATACTGCTTTGCCTGATGATGCTAGAGATGCTATTTTGCCTGATGATGCTATGCTTGATACTGCTAGGGATACTCCTTTGCATGATGTTCCACTAGGAGTGCTCCTTCATGCTCATATTGCTAGAGTTACTACCAATGCTCGTGATGCTTCTGATACTGCCGATAGTATTGAGATAGAACCTGCTTTTGCTCCTGTTAGATCTAGCTCTCCTAGATATGAATTTCCTGATATACTTGAGGGTTATGTTATGGAGGGAGAGATAGCTGAGGATTTTCTTGCGTGTAAGGATGCCTATGACGCTGAGAATTTACTTCTCAAGTGGAAGGAAAAATCCGAGGAAGCTAGGATGAAAAATGACCCGAAGTTTGCCACTTCGCCTATCTTTGTCATAGATAAGGATTATGAATTCTCTGTCGACCCTGAGATAATCTCTCTAGTCGAATCTTATCCTTTTCATGGTTATGAGTCTGAGATGGTCATAGCCCATCTTGCCAAACTATCCGAAATAGCCAACCTCTTCACTAATGAGGAGAAGATCTGCCACTACTATATCCTTAAGTTGTTTCCTTTCTCTCTAAAGGATGATGCTAAAGCCTGGTTCACCTCTCTTGCTCCTGGATGTGTGCGTAGTCCCGAGGAGATGGTCTATTACTTCTGTGAGAAATATTTCCCTGCCCATAAGAAGCAAGCTCCCTTGCAGGAAATATACAACTTTGCTCAACTCCAAGAAGAGAGTCTTCCACAAGCTTGGGGGGAGGCTCGTCCAGCTATAGAATGCTTTGCCTGATCACCCTCTTAAGAAGAACGAGATACTTGATATCCTCTATAACGGACTTACCGATGCCTATGGAGGCCACCTAGATAGTTGTGTCGGTTGTGTTTTTAGGGAACGAAATGTAGAACAAGCTGAGACCCTACCGAATAACCTCTTGATCAACGATAATGCTTGGACTATTCCCGAACCACCTCCTAAGCCAACTCCTAAGAAAAGAGGTATCCTATTCCTCAGTCCCGAAGATATGCAAGAAGCCAAGAAATCTATGCAAGAGAAAGGCATTAGATCCGAAGATGTCAAAAATCTACCACCTATCAAAGAGACCCACGGTCTCGATAACCCGATACAGGTAGTGGAAGTCAATTCTCTGCGTAGGTTTGATGAGAGTGATATTCCTTTTGATAAACCTGCTGGCCTATGCTTTGATGAATTTGACAACTTTGTTGCCAAACAACAGAGTTTCAATGATTATGTTACTAGACATTTGGAACAAAGTACTCGTATGCTTAGCCATTTAAGTGCTTGCGTAGACAAAAATGTCAATGATCTGAAGCTTCTGAGTAAACATGCCTCTATGATTACTACTCAGGTAGAACAAGTACTTAAAGCTCAGAATGACTTGCTCAATGAATTAAATGACAACTCTGTCAAAGTCATTACTAGAGGAGGCAAAATGACTCAGGAAACTTTGTATCCTGAAGGTCATCCTAAGAGAATTGATCAAGATTCTCAAGGAATCAATGCTGATACACCTAGTCATCCTAAGGAGAAGAAGAAGGATGATAGGAGCCTACACGCCAGTTCACCAAATACTGTCACACCTGAGGAACCTAAGGATATTTCTGCGTTTGATGCAGAAACACAATCTGGTGATGAACATGAACCTGGTGACAATATGGACAGCGATGTTCATAATAATGCTCAACCTAGCTATGATGAGGATGTGGAGATTGAACCTTCGGTTAATCGTGATAACCCAGAACCTAAGAAATACGATAAGAATAACTTCACTGCTAGGAAGCATGGTAAAGAAACAGAGCCATGGGTTCAGAGACCTATGCCCTTTCCTCCTAAGCCATCCAAGAAAAAGGATGATGAGGATTTTGAGCGCTTCGTTGAGATGATAAGACCCGTGTTTCTGCAGATGCGGTTAACTGATATACTCAAGATGTCTCCGTATGCCTATTACATTAAAGATATCGTGACTAATAAACGAAAGATACCAGATCTTGAGATCTCCACCATGCTTGCCAATTATACTTTCAAAGGTGGAACTCCTAAGAAACTTGGTGATCGCGGAGTGCCCACTATACCTTGCTCCATTATAGGAAACTACGTAAGAACTGCCTTATGTGACCATGGAGCCGGTGTTAGTGTTATGCCGCTCTCTATTTATCGTAGACTTGAGTTGGATAAGTTGACACCCACTAAAATTTCTCTGCAAATGGCCGACAAATCAACTGCTTTCCCTATCGGCATTCGCGAGGATGTGCCTGTTGTGGTTGCTAACACCACTATCTTAACAGACTTTGTTATCTTGGATATTCCCGAGGACGATGACATGGCTATCATCCTCGGAAGACCCTTATTAAACACTGCAGGGGCTGTTATAGATTGCAACAAAGGCAATGCCACTTTCCATGTCAACAGTAACGAGCACATAGTGCACTTTCCAAAGAAACTATATCGAATACATTGCATCAATGCTATCGAAAAGACTTCATCGATTCTTATTGGGAGCTTTGAATGCCCTATTCCTCGTGTCAAGAAGAAGTATGGTTTGCTTCTTGGGGAGATTCATATCCCCATTGAGGTGACTTAGTGGCTATTCAAAAATTCTCCGTCCTCTCTTGCGATTCGAGAAGGTTTTGTCATAAGGACTTGATCAATCCCATTGACGGATTTCTTTCGATGACCATGAGACGGATGAATCAAAGAGTCACATACCTCTGTTTTGAGTTTTCCTTTTCTGTTTCTTAGAAGAAAAATGATGGAACTAGTTTAGCTTTTCCTGTTTTCTGTTTTAGCGTACCGGAGAAAAATACCTCGAAAATATAAGTTCTCCGATGGTCCTGAAAATTTAGTATGATTTTTTCTGGAATTTTTGAAAATTTCTGGGCTTGAGAGCTGGCCAGGGGGCCTGACCAGTGGGCCACAAGCCCCCCCACCGCCACCTACCCCCTGGTGGCGGGGTGCAAGCTTGTGGGGCCCACAGTCACCCCCTCAACTCATTCCAGTTCCCAGCCTCTTCTTCCACCTCTAGAAAAAAATGTTTCGCAGCTCAAACCCGTGTTCTTGCTCATTTGGCTATGATTTTCGATCTCCTTGCTCAAGGCACCATTCTCCGAACTGTTTTGGGGAAATTACTCCTTGGTAAGTGACTCCTCCATTGGTCCAATTAGTTTTTGCTCTAGTGCTTTATCCTTCGCGTATTCTTTCTACCTTGGTGACCCTATTCTTCAGCTAGAAAAGTAGATTTTAATTGGTCCCAAGTAGTTTTAGCGCGTGATACGGTCTCTAGGCACTAGTAGGAGTAGTTGCTACAAGGTGTGGTGGGTCTTTATTCACTTTTCCCTTGAACTTCAAAAATTTCAGCATAAGGAAATTATGTTCAGGAGGAAGTTTCATGGTGGTTCCTCAAGTAAGAAGGGTCCTCGTCTCTCCTTTCGGGAGCCCGAACCTTTTCAACTAAGGGACGCACCAGTGCAACCATGTGAATGGCCTTCCGATGAGTTCATGATCGAAGCAAGCTTCAAGGATGAGTTCGATGCACTTGTCCGCAATGCCGGGTTAGAAGAATTCCTCTCAGATAAATGTGAAAAGTATGCTATGCTCACTGTCTCTTTCGTGCGTAGATTTAAATTTTTAGCTGGACGTGAATCATCCATACTGTTTGATTTGTACGATAAATCCTATACCATGGATCTGGAGGATTTCAATAGGATTTGCAAGATACCTGATTAGGGTAGTGTTAATGATCCTCCTAAGTCTTCGGTCAGAGACTTTGTCTCCAGTATAACTGTGGGAGAAACCAGAGATATCACGCAAGCCACCATAGGAAGCATCCATTTCCCTGCCTTGCACTACCTTGCTCTCTTCATAGGTAGGTGTATTAACGGCAAGGGTGCACATTGTCACCTATGCGCTTCCGACCTTACTATCCTTAAGAGCGCAGTAACACGTGACAAGAGCTTCAATATGGGAGCTATAGTAGCAAGGAGGCTGAATAAAAATGCCAGTGAGGGGGATTTCTTTGGTGGAGTTTATGCTACACGGTTAGCAAATTTTCTAGGGGTATCCATCCGTCTACAAGACCCTCCTCTCCGTACAGCCTACCTTGATCGTGTCGCTCTAACACGCTACCAGTTCCTTGAGAGAGATCATGGATCTCTTCTGTACCGCTTGATATTTAACCGGCAACGTGTTTTCCATATTACCCTTCCTGCTCCTGCTTTCTTTGACTTTCAGGTAAAACGAAGATACTACATAACCATAGGAGAGGCAGAGGAGTATGAGAGGGAGGCGACTGCCGCTCGACTTCGTGAGGCAGCTATTCAGGCAGTGGCTGCAGCACTCCCGTATAACACCCATTATGACTTTGGGTTTCGCCAGGATCATCCATGGGAGTAGACCAAGATAGGCCAAAAGCCTAAGCTTGGGGGAGTACGTGTTCTCACCGACTTTACATTCATGCTTATGCTTTCACTTTGTTAGCCGGTGTTTACACTTTGCCATTGTATTATCCATGCTAGTTTCTTTTTGTTTTCTTGTTTTCTTGTTTTGTGTCCTTTTGAGAAAACCCAGAAAGATTTTTCTTTCTTCTTTTGCTTGTTGAGAGTTTTCCCGTGTAAATAGTTTTCTTTTTCTTTGTGTCAAGGTAGAAGATATTGGTTACAATGCTTAGTGGTTCTTGCATGCTTACCTGTTTAGCTTTTAAAGAGCCATATTATTTTGTCTTCTCCTTTGTGTTTGCCTGCAGATTCAGCTTAGTCCAATGCGCTTATTATCGTTTTCATCGTTTGATCGTGCAAATGAAAGGCAACCATGATGATATATGATGAAGTGAGTGAGACTGAAAAGCTGGTATGAACTCTATCTATTTTGTTTTTGTAAATATGACTAGCTTGTCGACCCGGATTTAGCTTTGTTGTGAGAGAACCATGTTTGCAATGACAACTTAGAGATCATAGTTTCTGATGCCATGCTTATTTAGCTGAGAGCTTATAATGGTTTGTCTTGAATGCCAACATAGATTTTGAGATGACTATGATGTAGTATGATAGGATGGTACTCTCATTTGAATGTTTCAAGTGGCTTGACTTGGCGCATGTTCATGCATGTAGTTGAAACAAAATCAACATAGCCTCTATGACGTTCGTGTTCATGGTGATTTATATCCTGTTCATGCTTGCATTCAATGTTAGTCAAACTCATTGCATCTTGATGACTGTTGTCGCTCTCTAGTTGGTCGCTTCCCAGTCTTTTGCTAGCCTTCACTTGTACTAAGCGGGAATACTACTTGTGCATCCATTTCCATAAACCCAAAAGTTTTTCCATAAGAGTCCACCATACCTACCTATTTGCGGTATCTACCTGCCGTTCCAAGTAAATTTGCTTGTGCCATTCTCTAAACCTTCAAGAAATAATCTGTTTTGCATGCCCAAACCGCTCATGTGGTGACAGAGGGCTATTGGTATCTTCCATGCTAGGAGTGTTATCCTCGACATGTGTTTATTCACAGTCATTCACGAGAAAGGGGCCGGTATTTGGGATGCCCAGTTCCACGTTTATATCGAAAACATAACTGTAAAACAAGACTCTCCCCGGATTGATGTTAGTATGGACGGTACCTGAGGATTCTGCTAGCCGTGGAGTGTGATTGATTGGTGGTGGGGGAGTTAAAACTTTACTTTTCTGTTTGGGAACCGCCTATAGCATGAGTAGCATGGAATATATTGAGAACTCTTGGTCATTGTGTTGACAATGAAAGCATGCCACCCAAAATTATTATCTCCGTTTTCAAAAGCTTGAGCTCTGGCACCTCTGCAAATCAATGCTTCCATCTGCGAAGGGCCTGTCTATTTATTTTCATGTCGAGTCATCCTCCTCTTATATAAGCACCAATTAGAGAGCACCTCTGTCAATTTTATGCTTTTATTTTGATTGATATTGAGTATGACTATGACTGGATCTTCGTTGCCATGAATTACAATGTTTAGTCAGCCCTTGATCTTTGAAAGTGCTCTGCATTTATGTTTTGCGGTCTCAGAAAGAGCTAGCGAGGTACCACCTATTATATTGCTTCATGCTTGTTTTGATTGAAGTGTTGGTATTTGAAACTCATTATTATTTGCTCGTTAGGTGATTATGCCATTGATATTAGTTTACCGTGAGACCTTTGTGTCATTTGCTTATGTGGTTAACTTGTGATCTTGCTGAAATTCTGGTTATGAGTTAGACATAGTTGCAACAACAAGATCAAACATAGTTTGTCAAAGTTTTTCTTTCTCTCTCAGTTTGTCAACTGAGTTGCTTGAGGACAAGCAAGGTTTTACGCTTGGGGGAGTTGATACGTCTCCATCGTATCTACTTTTCCAATCTCTTTTGCCCTTGTTTTGGACTCCAATTTGCATGATTTGAATGGAACAAACCTAGACTGACGTTGTTTTCAGCAGAATTGCCTTTGGTGTTGTTTCTGTGCAGAAATCAAAGTTCTCCAAACATCCTAAAAATTTACGGGGAGCAGTTTTGGAAAATATCAAAAATATCTGTGCCAAGTTCCACCTCAGGGGGTGGGCCAGTGGTACACAAGCCCCTGCTCCGCCACCGCCCCCCTGGTGGTGGTGGGCAGGCTTGTGGGGCCCACAGGCACCTGCCGCCCCCAACTCCAGCTCAATAAGTTGCCTTTCGTCCCAGAAAAAATAAAAAGAGAAGTTTTCATCACATTTTCGATACGGAGGCGGCGCCACCACATGTTCTTCATCTAGAGGGCAGATCTGGAGTCCGTCTTGGGCTCCAGAGAGGGGAAATCGTCGCCATCGTCATCATAAACCTTCTTCCCTCTCCAATTCCATGAAGCTCTTCATCGTTCATGAGTACTCTATTCGTAGACTCGCTGGGCGGTGATGAGTAGGATGAGATCTATCATGTAATCGAGTTAGTTTTGATGGGGATTGATCCCTAGTATCCACTATGTTCTGATATTTGATGTTGCTACTACTTTGCAATGCTTAATGCTTGTCACTAGGGCCCGAGTGCGATGATTTCAGATCTGAAATTATTATGTTGTCACCAGTATATGTGTGTTTTAGATCCGATCTTGCAAGTTGTAGTTACCTACTATGTGTTATGATCCGGCAACCCCAGAGTGACAATAATCGGAACCACTGCCGATGATGACCATAGTTTGAGGAGTTCATGTGTTCACCAAGTGCTAATGCGTTGGTCCGGTTCTTTATTAAAAGGAGAAGCTTAATATCCCGTAGTTTCCTTTTGGATCCCGCTGCCACGGGAGGGATGGACAATAGATGTCATGCAAGTTCTTTTCCCTAAGAATGTATGACGACACACGGAATGCATGCCTACATCACATTGACGAACAGGAGCTAGCGACATATCTCTCCGTGTTATAGCTGTTGCATGATGAATATCATCCAAACAAATCACCGACCCATTGCCTTCGAGTTTGTCCTACTGTTGTTACTTGTCTTGCTCTGCTGCTGCTGCTACTACTGTTGCTACTGCTGTTACTTGTCTTTCTCTGCTGCTGCTGCTACTACTGTTGCTACTGTTGTTACTTGTTTTGCTCTGCTGCTACTACTGTTGCTATTACTATCGCGTGCTACTGTTGCTACTTGCTACTGTTGTCACTACTGTTGTTCCTTGCCGCTGCTATTGCTCGTTACACTGCCGTTACTCGCTACTTTGGTGTTACTACTTTGCTTGGAGATACTAATCTTTCAGGTGTGGTTGAATCCGACAATTCAACTACTAATACTTGAGAGTATTCTCTCACCTCCCTTCGTGCGAATCAAAAAATTTGGGTCGAATACTCTACCCTCGAAAACTGCTGCGAACCCACGCGCTGGTGGGCCATCAATGCCATTCTTCTAGTTCCGTTACCGGGGAGTACTAGCAGCATTCTTCTGGTGCCGTTGCAAGGGAAGAATTGTTGTCATAAGCATTCGTCTAGCTAACGCCAGAGATTGCAGATCAGTGCTCATGACACCACCTATGACACCATCAAATTCCTCAAGTGGACCAAAGTCTTCACGAGGATCTAATTCCTCATATGGTCAAAACTCTACTGGTACTCTCACTAATGCTTATGATATGCAGGGAAAGTAGAAGGGACATGAATATGTGCACTATTCATGAAATCAATATATTCTTAAGTCCTGAAATAATTTCTCTGCTTATTCATTTGAGTAATCTAGCCCCCTCCTGTGAAACGAAGTGGATTAGCTTCAATGCCTCAATTCTCTTATGTTGCTCGCAGGATGATAAACTCTTTGCCACCCCTCCATATGTGGGCGGTGAAGAAATTTAACTATTCACTTCTGCAAGTCAGGTCTCCAGATGAAAGTTACCGTATGAACAATTTGCTGGAGACCTGCGGAAAGTGCTTGTTGGGACGCAAGCTAATTATGATGAAATATTTATCTTTTGCACGTCCTCGTTATGTCTTAATTTTACTCTATGCGATGAAATTCAAGTTTGATGACATTGGTATCATATTCTTCACTATGAAGCATATGAGATGGTAAGTAGTACTAATTCATTTGCAGATGAAAAAATAAAACAACAGAGTGGGTTCTTGACAGTGCAAGTACAAATCATATGACTGGTGACAAAAGCTTATTGATGAACACCCCACTGACTCCATCACCACTGAAGCATATCACCTACATAGACAAAGGTAAAAGCAAGGTATTAGGACTTGGTAAGGTGGCTATTTCTAAGGACCGACAGATGGACAAAGCCATGCTTGTCGAATCCCTTGTGTTTAACCTCATGTCAGTCGCAATGCTTGTGATCTTGATATGATTGTCATCTTTGGCAAATTTCAGTGTGTAGTCATCATGGAATCTGACAAATCCAAAGTCTTCGAAGGATTTAGGAGAGGAGACTTGTATATTGTTGATTTCTCTAAAGGTCCACAGCCTGCCAAGTGTCTACTTGAAAAAGCCTCAGAGGGCTGGCTATGGCACCAACGACTTGGTCATGCAGGCAGGAGGAATTTGCGCAAAGTGATGAAGATGAAGCAGGTCATTCACATCGAAAGTGTCAAATTCCTCAAGGACCATCTCTCCGGGGCTTGTGAGTGTGGAAAGATGACTAGATCCAAGCACCCCTCGAAGACTATTATGACCACCAGTCATCCTTTGAATTGCTTCATATGGGCATCTTTGGACCTACTCATTATGCTACTCTAACCAATGCAACATCTCTATATGGCTTGATGACTATTCTCGTTATACTTGGGTGCACATTATACTTTACAAAACTGAAGTGCAGGAAGTCTTCAAACGACTTTTCTCAAAGGCCTCAAGGAACTTCGGCGTCAAGATCAAGCACATGAGGAGTGAAAATGGGGCAGAATTCAAGAACAGCAGTCTTGATGACTATCTTGATGAACTTGGTATTACTCATGAATTGTGTTCTCCTTATACTACTCAATAGAATGGCGTCGTGGAGGGAAAGAACTGGACTCTGATTGATATGGCATTGACTATGCTCAAATAATATCAGACTCCTCGTGGCTTCTGGCCTGAGGCAATCAATACTATCTGCCACATCATCAACATGGTATATCTTCACAAATTCATCAAGAAAACTTCATACAAACTCCTCATTAACAAGAAACCCAATGTCAATTATTTCAAAATCTTTGGTGCAAGATGTTAGATTAGATATCCTCACCATAGTTCAAAGTTTGCACCAAGAGCACATGAGGGTTTTATGCTTTGTTACGGGAAAGACTCGCACACCTATAGAATCTTCAACAGCTACCACAACAAGGTTGTTGAAATTGTAGATGTGCGGTTTGTTGAAACTAACGGCTTGCAAAGAGAGCACCTGCCTCATGTGCTAGTTGAAATGCCCCCAAAGGAAGCTATTAAGCTCAAGGATATTGAATATATCATTCCTACTAAGGAACAACCTCCTGTTGAAGAAGTCGTCCCAAAAAACAAACAAATTCGGGCTAGTGCACCTCAGGAAATTTCTACAGATCAAATTCCTTAACGCAATCAAAGTCTTCAACCCGCGCATGTGAGGATTGGAAATGAAGTGGAAATTAACAAAATCCTTGATAACATCAATGCGCCAGGTCCCCTCACACGTTCAATAGCTTCAGATTCGAGTAACTTTTGTGGGCATTCTTCCTGTGTGCCTGTCATAGAACCCTCAAAAGTTGATGAAGCCTTCATGTAACCTGAGTGGATTCAAGCTATGCATGAACTTCATCAATTCAAGCTTAACAACGTGTGGGAACTCGTCAAACGGTGTGATCCTCGCAAGCACAATGTCATCGGTACCAAGTGCATATACCAAAACAAACAACGTGAGGATGGTCAGGTAGTGAGGAACAAGGCACGACTTGTAGCCCAAGTCTACACACAGGTTGAAGGAATTGACTTTGGTGAAACTTTTGCACCTGTTGCTACACTTGAAGCTATTCGTATATTGCTTTCTTATGCTAATCAGCACAATATCACATTGTTTCAAATGGATGTGAAAAGTGCATTCCTCAATGGTAAGCTTGAGGAAGAAGTGTATGTTGCTTAGCTGTAACATCCCAAGACCGACGCTCGAGAATATTCCCCTATTATTCCATTGTCATCGTGTGATTTATTTGTTTGCTACATTCATCATCGCATCATGTGCATTGCATCAGCACTCTGTGGTCACCAGTTTTCAGAACTTGCATCCGTTATTAGTTGTTGGTTCACTCCGTTTTTTGTCCTTGACCGTTTTGAGACCAACCACAGACGCACGCACCCATGACATCATTGATATATTGTTTTTAAAAGTGTGTACAAAATATTCCCAGATTGGGTTGAAACTTGGCGTGCAGTCTTATTTTAATGTAGGCAGACCGCCTGCCAAATATTTTCGCAATCGGAGCTAGTTTGATACCCGTACTGTTTATTATATAGCGGCACTATATATAGCCGATTTAATTGTCGGACGCTTGGTGTTTTAAAACTTGTCTCACAGGCCGCACCATTTCCCTCTCATCCCTACATATCCCAACTACACACCCACTAGCCACTTCCTCCATTCATGGTCGTCGGATCGCGATCGGAGAGATAAGGTCCATCCCACCATAAACCAAACCCTATATAAGAACCACCCCATGGAGAGAGCTCTCTCAGTCCACTAGGGTTTCCCCCAAGCCAATTTGCAGCCACCCCCTAGAAAACCTCACCTACTAGCTACACCTCCTCTCTCTCTCGAAAATCCATCTTTGGGTCAGATCTGGACCATTGGATGCCCATCCAATGGCCCAAAATCGCCCCAAATCCCACCTACCGGACATGTCCGCTTCCAACCCGGACATGTCCGAGTGACCATAGCGCAATCTGGCCTCCCATGGCTGTCGTAGCCGCCCCATGCCCAAGCTCCACCATGTGCCGCCTCGTCGCCGGCCATCGGTGGCCCCAACCGCCGACCAAGACTCGCCGCGCTTGCACCCTCCGATTGTCCCCGTCGTCGTCGGCCTCCCGAGCCACTTGCCTCAGCGTTGCTAGCCGCCGGCTCGCCCCGAGCAGCAACAACTCCCGAGCTCATCAAGTCGCGCCGCCGCCCTCTACGCCGCCAACGGCGCTCCGACCAACACCGGTCCGATCCCCGCCGGATCCACCTCCGTGTGGCCCCTCCCCGCCGGTCCCGAGTCTGAAATTGTGTGCAACTTGCCATTTTGTGAGTTATTTCCCTAGTGATCCATGCTTCCATGCTAGTTGTATTTAGTAGGGTATTGTTATGCATCTTGCCCACTACTGCCACATGTCTTGTTTAAGCATTTTATAATTATGTAGCTTGTTGTTTTGGGGTGTAGAAAATGTCGTGTTGCTGCTTTTGGCAGATTGTAGCTATTTCTTGTTTTGCTTGTAATTGTTGAACCGTTGCTCCGTTTGGAACTTGTCATATATGAAACTTTCTTAGCATCTCATGTAGTTTTTTTATATATTGCTGCCTTCATGGTTTGGAATGTTCTGGCTATCATTGGCATACATTTTGCATTCATGGCATCATATCTTTTGGACTGTAGCTCCGTTTGCAATGATCTCTATATGCAAATCGACTAGAATGACGCGTAGGCTAACGTGAACTTCTTCATTCTGCTGTGTAACAAACAATGAAACATGTTAGTTCAGATCTGGACATATTTCTTAATTAATGTATGTGGTCATTTTAGAGATGCTATAAGTTGTTTTCGATCTCATTTAAAATGCCTAGATAGGTAGTTTATTTGTGCTTCACCTCGTGCCATGTTTAAACAACATTTAATATTGTCGTGTAGCTAAACAGGAGTGAACTAAATATTTCATATGTGGAGTTTCATCAATATGCAACTCGTTGCATATTGAGCTTCACTTAATGTGTAGTGTTTGATTGTTATGAATTGCCATGCCATGCCTTGCATAATTGAAATGGACATCCATCATAGTATGTTGTGCATCATATCATGGATGTGCCGTCGTGAATATTGTGTGTTGATTCTTGTTTCCGGTTTGTTTCTTCTCAATAGAGTTCCTCAAGCGTGTCGGAATGTGAGGATCCTTCGACTACGTCTGTTCATCTACTTCATAGATTCGTTCTTCTCCCAAACATGATCTCAGTTAAGATGACCATTTACCTAGATACCATTACTATCAATGCCATGCTATTTGTCTCGTTTCTTTCGTTATGTCACGCTGTCTACCACCTGTTAAATGTCAGCCTCTCAACATTGCCATGAAAACCTTCAACCTTTCTACAACCTAGCAAACCACTGATTGGCTATGTTATCGCTTGCTTAACCATTGGATAGCGTTGCTAGTTGCAGGTGCAAATGCTTCCATGTGAGAACATGGGTTCTTTGTTATATCATCATATTATTGCGAAATAATTTAATGCACCTATATACTTGGTAAAAGGTGAAAGGCTCGACCTTTCTAGACTAGTGTTTTGTTCCATCTTTGCCGCCCTAGTTTCGGCTACCGATGTTATATTCCATAATTGAACGCTCCTAACGCGATCAGGGTTGTTATGGGGACCCCCTGGATAATTCGTTTTAGATTAAGACTGGTCTCGCAAGGCCCAACTTTGGTACTACAGTTTCCTAATAACGTAATAAATTGTATAGGGACTTTCCGGACCCTGTGGATAATTAATCAACAACGTGGGCGAGTGATCCTCGTGAGTGTTACTCCAAAATAGAGCCATTTGCACGGCCACCCGGGGCAACTCGGGGGATGTCTATCCAGCCACCGTGTGTAGTGCTCATCCGGCCGTGTACTAAGAAGGAGATACACTGGTCCTATCGGGTCCGTCAACATGTCGGGCGGCCTTCCTGGATTAGTTTTACCTTTTACGAAATATCTTGTGCATCAGGATTCCGGTGATGCTTCAGGTTATATGAGAGTTGTGGTTTTCCACTAAGGAATCCGAGGAGATCATGAGTTTCGTGATCGAGGCTTCTTATGCGGCTTGTGGTAATTTGTGATAGACTAGTTGGAGCACCCCTGCACGGTTAAATCTTTCAGAAAGCCGGGCCCGTGGTTATGTGGAAACTTGGAAACTTTGTTTAACATACGGTTCTAGATAACGATGCCAACTCTGTGCGTAACCGTGACTGTTTCTTTCGTTAGTCCCTTCTCTGACTGAGGACACGGTGGGGTTATGTGTGACGTAAGTAGGTGTTCAGGATCATTCGTTTGGTCATCATTAATTCACATACGTTATGTGTAGATCAACCCCCTCTTTTGATCTTCTAGTCGTAATCTAGACACCTCAATTAAATGCTTAGTCGCTTGCTGCAGCCACACCACTTAACCTTACCTCACCCATTAAGCTTTTCTAGTCTTGATACCTTTGGAAATGAGATTGTTGAGTCCCTTGTGGCTCACAGATTACTAGAAAAGCAGTTGTAGGTACATATAAAGTGATATTAAGACGAGAGCGCGATGATTGGTGCTATTGGAGTTTCTTCTTCTTCATCATCGATCTAGGTTTTCTTCTAGGCCGGCTGCCTGGGATAACAAGGATGGACGTCGTTCTTTTATCATTTGTTTTCGTCCATAGTCGGACCCTGCTCTTCTTCATGATAACTGAATATTGTTGTACTGATGTGAACATGATGTAGCTTGTGGCGAGTGTAAGCCATTTCCATATACTCATCTCTTCAATACATGTACTTGTAACGATATCCATTCTTGCAAAACGACGAGATGCGCTTCTATCCCTGTCAAGTTTTGAAGACCCGAAGCATCGTGACAAAGTCATCAGACTCAACAAAGCCCCTTGCTACTGGTAGGGTTTTCCCTAGTAGGGCACCCTCGCACAATACAATATGCCGTGATTACACAAAGGGACCCTTGAGGGAGGTCACCGAACCCATACAAATGGCAACCCTTGGGGGCGGTCACCAAACCCATACACTTTGGCAACCTTTGGGGGCGGTCACCGATACCCATACAAATTGCTCGGGGCGATCTCCACAACTTAATCGGAGATCCTAATTCTTTCCCAGAGCTTTACACCACAATAATTGAGCACCGGGGCACCAGCAAGCTTCTAGGACGCCAAAGTACCAAAGATGAAGAAGCTCGAGGGTACCAAGCACCCAAGAGTAATAAGATTCTCAAACTTGACTTCCACGTATCACCGTGGAGCACTCAAACCAATACAACTAATGCAATGGCAAGAACACCCGAAGTGGTCAAGTCCCTCACACTCAAATCCCTCCACAACAATAAAATCTATGATGGAATATGTGAGGAAAAACAAGGAGCTCACAAAGAACTCCAAGATGTCGATCAAAGGGGTTCCCCTCACATGGAGGAGAAAGTGATTGGTGGAAACGTAGATCTAGATCTCCTATCTCTTTTGCCTCAAGAACTAGCAAGAATCATTCGAGGGATTGAGAGTTAGCAAGCCCGAGTAGGTCAACAATGGGGGGCAAACATGAGCTCAGAAAAGACTGAGACCATTGGGGAAGAAGGCCCCCTTAAATAGTCCCCTCCGAACCCAACCCTTATGCCCACAAGTCGTGCTCAAGCGGTACTACCGCTCGGGGGAGCGGTACTACCGCCTAGCATGGTCTAGACAGCCCAGCAAGACAGAAAAACACGAGCGGTAGTTCTGCCACAGATTTAGTACTGCCTAGGCGAGAGGTAGTACCGCTCGGGAGGAGGTAGTACCACTCTACTACCGCTCGCAACCTAGAGAGCTAAAAATAAGAGAAAGTGTTGCGGTATAAGGAAGCAAAAGTATCGCCTAAGAGGTATTACCGCTCGGGGGAGAGCTACTATCACTTGAGGGGTACTACCGCTCTCTACTACTGCTTAAACTAGTACTTCAGCCCTTGCAAAAGTGAAACCACTATAACTTTCGCATACGACCTCCAAATTGAGAAAATTCAAGCTTGTTTGATATAGGAAGACAAGAGATATCCAAGAGCCAAAATGCAAATGATATAGAGATGTGAAACCTCTATGAATGAAAAACCGGCAAAAACTAAAACTTAAAAACATCATAGAAGATGCATGTGGACTCTGTTTTAGACGAACTCGAGCTTGTCATGAAGATGACCATCATATCTAAAACTCAAAAAGAGAAACACCAAACAAGAAACAATAAAGATCATACAAGGATGCAAATGGTTTGAGCTCTGAATGATCATACAAGCTACTCCCTTGAGAGCTCCCTTGATAGTACGACAATTGACCCTATAAACCGGTCTCCCAACTACCAACATGAGACCGATAAAATAGGAATCCTATCAAGGGCAAACCTATACCTTGCACATAGTCCACTTGATCTATATGGTGAATATCTTGACTTTTGCAAGATGGACCACCTTTATTGATTGTGCTGGCTCGATGAAGACTAGCTGGTTGCTCACCCATACTCCACTATGAGAGAGTCACTCTTTGACACATCTTCACACATCCATTGTCACCACAATGGACGGCAAGCTTCAAGCATGATCTCTTCGTGATGCTCCACTTGAACACGCACACCGCAATCTTGATGACGATCACCACTTGATGTCATCCTCCATGGTTTGTATGAGATCTTCCTCTTCACACAAGCCCATGAAACATAACGAACCCCACACAGAACTCTCATGTAGACCATCGCTCAGTACACAAAGCATAATGGATAATTCTTACCATACCATGGGATCACTTGACCCCTCTCGACACATCTTGTATGCTTTGTATGTTGATAAACTTGATTCACACTTTGACTTAGTCTTGATCAACCTCGTATCTTATCTTATCTCTTCATAAAGATGACGTCTTTAAGGTAAACACGAATGCTCACACAATCATCTTCTTCAAGACATGCTTGTAATAAGCTCAACTCTCACGTGACAAATCTTTGGACAAAACCTTGAATACCAACTTGGTCACCATATAAATTCCTTGAAACCAACAGATGGACTTCAAGAAGTGTCTACGAAAGAAATTCTTTGAATATAACTCAAGGAAACCATTAGTCCACAGGGATTGTCATCAATTATCAAAACCACACATTGAGAAATATGCTCTTACAATCTCCCCAAATTTGGTAACGCCTGACAATCCGTTTCAAGAGAGTTTATATAAGGAAATAAACATAACCAAGCACACACATGCAAAGCAATAATGCATTAGTGTGAGATGAAAATGCTTAAGAAACAAATACAAAACTCTCTTAACTTCTCCAAACTAAACTCCCTAAACTTCTTCCCCAATGGCATGTATTGCGAAAATGGAGAAAAAGCTTAGAAAGCCAACATAACATGTGTTACTTCATAAAGTGTGTAATTCTCAAAATATGAGTGCAAATAAATATAAATATCCACAGATAAATAGTTAGAGGAAAAAAACAATACTGAGGACCCAAAGATTGCAAAAAGGATCGTGTGGCACAAAGACGTACAAAAGAGAGAAGCAAGCAATCAAAAGATACCAATTTTAACAAGCGATCACATGATATTATGAGCCACATGAATAAAGTATATTATGATATGGGCAAAACAGTGTTTTATCAAAACAAGACAAGCTCCCTATGATTTGTGCTCCATTAAGAATTTTTGTATTTGGATACCAGTGCACAAAATAGGATCATCACTCCCCCAAAATTAATGAAGACACACAACAAGCGCAAGCAAGTAGATAAGACAATAATCATAGCACTTGCACCAAACATATGGTTGTGCAACATGTAGAAGAGGCAACATAAAAGTACCCTCAACCAAAATGATGTGTGTGAGTCATGGAAAAGCACTTGAGAAGACTAATATAAGGATGAGCATTAAGCATCAACGTAGCCATGACGAAATGAGACACAAAGTGCAAGACATATCCTCCCCCCCCACACACACTACTAGCAAATGGATTCACAAGCTTACTAATAAACAAATTATAAACCAAAGCTTGTGACACCCATGGTGAAGATAGGAAATAATATCCTTGTCAAGAGAAATGATACCAATCGAAACAACAAACCCTCATCAAGACGATCATGAGGAAAAAATCTTCACCACCAATAAGTGCATCAAGATGCAAGGATATAAGATCCACACTTAGGAAAAATCCTTTGACGAAACCACCAAGGAAATAAAAAAGGGAATGCAACGCTCGAGGTGACAGAAAAGAGGATACCAACTAGAGCTGTAACTTCTCTCATGTGTATAAGATTCTAGGTAGAAGACAATCATGATGATATATCCACAAAAAGGATGTACATACTAAATAGTTACAAGAAGGAACGAACAAGATATCCAAAAGGAAGTCGTAAATATATGAATAAGATCTTTGCTTCAAAGCATCCCACATGGCCTAATATTTATTATTGTACATAAATGAACTTTTAGCACACGAACTTCAAAGACATCACAACTAGCAACAAGAGATCATCGTTGGGATGCTTTGAGAAAGGAAACAAGTACCGTAACAATCAACCAAGAAATTCATTCCATGATGCAACAAAAGATTGAATGCAAGAAATGTATGCATGAAGTAGATATTTGTTACTGAGATAGCATTTGATTGATATAGTAGATAATGGTTCATTGATCATCCTAGCTTGGCTCCAATAAGCACATGGTGTCATCACCTTCCATGTAAATGAGCCGAGCATCCAATGCATCTCCAATTGTTTGGAGAAAAATAACATACACAAAATGGTACCCAAACTCATTGGTACCGAAGAGTTAGAGAATCAACAATACATAGGAAAAACTCCACATGAATATGTGCTTATAGATATGCAATTGATTTCATGCACAATTTAGCAAATTTATGACATGGTGGAGTTTCCCCTATATATTGGGTCAAAGAAAGAAAGCATGCCATAGAAAGTACATATAGTAAATATGGATGCTCAAGACTTTCAAGAATAAAATCAACACATAGTTGATAATATACCAAAAGACAAGGCATCAACTGAGAATAAGATACGAAATGAAAAAGTGTCACTTGAAGGATACCAATTAATCGACACATCAAGGAATGCGATATCCATTGTCACACGCCAAATAAAAGGAAACAAGATACCAATTAAAGAAAACAAACAAGATTTCTCAAGTTCCCAAAAGAGAGCTAGGTTTCAAAGAAACCACACCATTGACGAATTTTCATGATGGCACAAAGAACCAAAAGTAAAAGGCTTGCCTTCCACCAACACACACTTGATATGGATCAAAAGATTTTATAATAAACGATAAAGGGAGTGTGATAAAGAAAATAGGATATCTCCCCCAAGAGATGTGCATTATATAGAATTTGCATTTGAAAACTAAATGCACAAGATGGGATCATTTCTTTAATAAGATACCAAAAGGCAAGGCATCAACTGATAATAAGACACCAAATGAAAATTTATCACTTGAAGGATACCAATTAAACAATACATCAAGGAATGAGATATCCATTGCCACACGCCAAATAAAAGGAAACAAATTACCAATTGAAGGAAAACAAAGAAGATTTATCATGTTCCCAAAAGAGAGCTAGGTTCCAAACAAACCAAACCGTGACAAGTTTTCATGATGGCACAAAGAACCAAAATTAAAAGGCATGCCTCACTTGATAGGGATCAAATGATTTTATGATAAACACATAAATAGAATGTTCTAAAGAAAATAGGATGGATCCCCCAAGAGATGTGCATCATATAGAATTTGCATTTGAAAACTAAATGCACAAGATGGTATCATCACTTTCCCTATATCTATAGAAACACTAGACATGATCCAAAAGATCCCCAAGTGGCAAGGAAGAAGAACGGATAAACAAAATCCAATATAAAGATGATTAGCAATTTCTACCACATAAAAAATACGAATTGTCAATGTACAAGAAGTATTTGGAAGAAATTAAATTGGTAGATTGCAAAGATATACAACATCATCTTCACACTAAAATCATAAGCAAATGACACTTGTAGAGCTAGCATGCCACCTAGGAACAAGATAATTTACTATATCGACTCTAAGTGGCATTACCTCAAATGTACACATTTTTTAGGCTTGTAATATGCGCATAGCGTATTAATCCCCATAATGTAGTAACCCAAAAATATTAACAAGTGGAAAATGAAAACCAACGAGAGATAATTAATGGACCATTTAGAATTTGAATTTGTGATGAGTAAGACATACAACATTGAGACTAGATAATATTGTAATATCAATACTAATTGGTATTCCTCATGTACACAGTTTTGTAGGACTGTGAAGTGCACAAAGCACATCACTCCTCCAAAATGGGATAATCCAGTAACCTCTCTCACTAGAGCCATATAAGATACAAACAAGATGCAAAAAAGGCTCACACAAGACGCACACATACATGATGTGCAACCCACCATACATACTTGATTACTCAAGATAAACAAATAGGAAGAACAACATATACAACCACATGCAAGGTACAAAACCACAACATGCAAAGAGGGAAGTAAATAACAATGTGAACAATTTAAGTACAAGTTACCATAAGGAGGCACATTGTATATAAGATAGAAACTTGATAATCCAAAGGACTTGGCTTGAGATAATTTGAATGATGAAGATCCATTAGTTCTTCATGATGTAGTCAAGTCTCCAATGTCCTCCAACAATACCTATTGATCAAGTTTGTGCTTGTTGGTCCCCAAACAAGTTGGGTTATAAGAGGTTAGTCACAATAGGCTTGGCCACCCAAATGGTTTTTTTCTTGAGATCACTTTGAGTACCAACACATTTGGAAAGCATATTGCCAAGCTTATCCTTCCCAAGAGAATATAGATCATCAATAATGATTGGGTTGGATAAGTTACCTTTTGTGCAAGAAGAAGCGAAGTGACCCATCTCGTGACATAAGTAGAAACATCTACCCATTACTTTCTTCTCGATTTATTTATCAACTTGAGGAGTGGTAACTTGGGTCTTCTTGGGAAGAGGCCTTCCTTAAACTTTTTGTTGAGCATGAGATTGAACTTGTGGCGTCTTACATTGTTGCTTGTTTCTATGCGGCTTCTTCTTTAACGGGCAAGATCTGACATGGTGCCCTTAAATTTTGCACTTGAAGCAAATAATCTTGGCGGAATTCTTGACTTGTTCTTGGACCTTCTTCTTGAAGCTTTTGGACTTCTTGTTGTTGTTGGAGTTGAGTACAAATGCACCCTTATCATTTGGGGATTTTTTCCCCATACAAGTTATAGTTGAGTGTGGACATGCCTTCATAACTCTTTTCGAAGTCTTTCTTCAAGGAAGTGACTTGGGCCTTGAGCTCTTTGATTTCCTCTACATGATTAGTATCAGCACAAGTACTCGAGGAAATATAAGTTTCATTGTTAGAGCAACAAGGCAAGGAAAGTAATTCATCACAAGATGTAGCAACATTATGAGTAGATAAATTACAAGGACAAGCACAAGGCAATAAAGCATTTTGACTAGATGTAGTGCTAATGTCCACATGAGATTCAGTAGATGTTACCTTAGTAGTACTAGACGCATGAGCTATTTGTAGCATATTATGGGATAGTAGAAGATCATCGTGGGAGGTTGTGAGCATTACATGACTTTCTTCCAATTTCCCATAATTGCTATATAGCAACTCAAGCTCGGCCCTTAGCTCAACATTCTCCTCTAGTATGGATGCTCGCAAGAATTAGAGTGAGTAGCACAAGCATCATCATTAACAACAAGAGGAGAATGGAACTTGGCACACTCTTTTGCATATGAAGCTTCTAGTTTAACATGGGACTCGGTGAGTTCGATGAGCAAACTCCTAATGACCCTTGAGCCATTTTTTAGGTGCTCAAAGTCCTCAAGGAGTTTAGCATGACTAACTTCAATCTTATCATTTTTAGTTCTAAAATCAATGGCCATCTCAAGAGCTCTATCATGGGATTTCTTTAATCTAGATAATTCTAGAGCAAAGGTCTCCTCAAGAGATTTCTTGGTGGTTTCTGATTTTGAAGAGCTTGAGATAGCTCCATGATGTCATTAGCATAATCACGCTCATGACCTTCCATTTTCTCAATGGTGGCCTCATTCTCCTCGAGATGAGCTTACAACTCCTCAATATATTTCTTGCCCTCAATAGCAGTAGATATGATTTCCATGAAGTTGAAACGAGCAAGTTTATTCTGATGAAGAGCTTTAAAAACCATTTCACCCTTAATTTTTAAGGAAGTAATATCATCACTCTCTTCATAATTATCCTCATCCTCCTCATCATCATGAGATATATTGGGATCCAAAGCAGGAGATACCTTTGAAGCCTTAGCAAGAAGGCAAAAGTGAGAAAAAAATAGATGATGATGTAGGATCCCTTGAAGTATCAATTAATGTCGCATCTTGTTCCATGGAGTTCTGGATTTCCTATAAACTGTTAGCACAACGACTTGAGGAAATAGATACATTTTTATCATGGCAACAAGATATAACAAGAATATCATCATGAGATTTAGTCAAACAATTCCTACATGATATGCATGGACTATCAACACATGCATGTGAAACATTTAGGGTGCTCGAATTGTTGCGATAAGGTAGTGATAATGGATCATCAACAATAAGCTCACTATCATCATTACAATGATCTCCACTACTCACCACATCGTTACCTTGTGGAAATCCACATGTAGGAGAAGTAGATGAAGTTGAGAAGACAACACGACCGGAGATGGAAGGAGAGCAATCATTCCTACAAATCTTGACCACACCAGATTTATCTTGAAGCTTTGTCCACAGCTCATGAGCATCCGGAACGACATGAGTTGAAATATAACTACATTTCTCAAAGTATCAAAAAACACATTTGAAGATTGAGCATTGAGATAATATTTTTTTCTCATCTTCTAAAGATTTGTTTTGAGAATCGTTTGGAGGAGAAAAAACCATATCTACAATTCGCTCTAAATTTAGGTCCATGACCCTAAAGGGATTACGCATGCGAATTACCCAAACATCAAAATTTGTGCCATTGAAACTAAGAGGTCAAAGAATCCTAATACCCTAGTCGACATCCTTACTCTCTAGGTGGAAAAACCTAATAAAGAGATACCTATATCTGATACCAACTGAAAGGACGTGGATATTTCCTAGAGGGGGGTGAATAGGCGCTCTAAAGTAATTATGGTTTAGGCTTGAACAAATGTGAAATAAAAAAAATGTTTAATTAGTCAAGCCCAAAATCTAAAACAACTAGGCTCACCTATGTGCACCAAAAACTTATGCTAAGAAAGATAAACAACTAATGGATAGCAAGACATATAGCATGAAACAACATGGCCATCTCAAAGTAAAGTGCATAAGTAAAGGGCTCGGGTAAGAGATAACAAAGGAACACGAAGACGATGATGTATCCCGAAGTTCACACCCTTGTAGATACTAATCTCCATTTGGAGCACTGTGGAGGCACAATGCTCCCCAAGAAGCCACTAGAGCCACCGCAATCTCCTCACACCCTCGCACAATGCAAGTTGTCATGATTCCACTAAGGGACCCTTAAGTGTGGTCACCGAACACGTACAAATGGCAACCCTTGGGGCGGTCACCAAACCTGTACACTTTGTCAACACTTGGGGGAGGTCACCGGTACCCGTACAAATTTCTCGAGGCGATATCCACAACATAATTGGCGACTCCGACGGTTTCCCGGAGCTTTACACCACAAATATTGAGATCTGAGGCACCACCAAGCTTCTAGGATGCCAAAGCACCAAAGATGAACAAGCTCTAAGGTACCAAGCACCCAAGAGCAATAAGCCATCCGTCCTATATATCAATCTTTACCTCCGGACCATTCCGGAGCTCCTCGTGACGTCTGGGGTCTCATCCGGGACTCCGAACAACTTTCGGTAACCTCGTACAACAATTCCCTATAACCCTAGCGTCATCGAACCTTAAGTGTGTAGACCCTACGGGTTCGGGAGACAGGCAGACATGACCGAGACACCTCTCTGGCCAATAACCATCAGCGGGGTCTGGATACCCATGGTGGTTCCCACTAGCTCCACGATAATATCATCGGATAAACCACGATGTCAAGGATTCAATCAATCCCGTATACGATTCCCTTTGTCTGTCGGTATAGAACTTGCCCGAGATTCGATCGTCGGTATACCTATACCTTGTTCAATCTCGTTACCGGTAAGTCTCTTTACTCGTTCCGTAGCACGTAATCGTGTGACTAACTCCTTAGTCACATTGAGCTCATGATGATGTTCTACCGAGTGGGCCCAGAGATACCTCTCCGTCACACGGAGTGACAAATCCCGATCTCGATTCGTGCCAACCCAACAAACACTTCCGGAGGTACCCGTAGTGCACCTTTATCGTCACCCAGTTACGTTGTGACGTTTGATACACCCAAAGCACTCCTACGGTATCCGGGAGTTGCACAATCTCACGGTCGAAGGAAAAGATACTTGACATTAGAAAAGCATTAGCATACGAACAATACGATCTAGTGCTAGGCTTAAGATTGGGTCTTGTCTATCACATCATTCTCCCAATGATGTGATCCCGTTATCAATGACATCTAATGCCCATGATCAGGAAACCATGATCATCTATTGACTAACGAGCTAGCCAACTAGAGGCTTGCTAGGGACACATTGTGATCTATTCATTCACACATGTATTACTGTTTCCTGTTAATACAATTATAGCATGAACGATAGACGATTATCATGAACAAGGAAATATGATAATAAGCATTTTATTATTGCCTCTAGGGCATATTTCCAACAATCTCCCACTTGCACTAGAGTCAATAATCTAGTTACATTGTGATGTATCGAACACCCATAGCATTATGGTGCTGATCATGTTTTGCTCGTGGAAGAGGTTTAGTCAACGGGTCTCCAATATTCAGATCCGTGTGTACTTTACAAATATCTATCACACAACTTGGGACATGGTCCTGGACGGAGTTGTAGCGGCGCTTGATGTGCTTTGTCTTCCGGTGAAACCTGGGCTCCTTGGCTATGGCAATGGCTCCAGTGTTATCACAGAAGAGTGTCATAGGACCTGACACGCTTGGAACCACTCCAAGGTCGGTGATGAGCTCCTTCATCCAAATTCCTTCATGAGCCGCTTCTGAAGCAGCTATGTACTCCGCTTAACATGTAGATGCTGCCACGACTTCTTGCTTGCTGCTGCACCAGCTCACTGCCCCACCATTCAACACGTATACGTATCCGGCATGAGACTTAGAGTCATCCGGATCTGTGTCGAAGCTAGCGTCGACGTAACCCTTTACGACGAGCTCTTCGTCACCTCCATAAATGAGAAACATTTCCTTAGTCATTTTCAGGTACTTAAGGATATTCTTGACCGCTGTCCAGTGTTCCGTACCGGGATCACTTTGGTACCTCCCTACCAAACTTATGGCAAGGATTATATCAGGTCTGGTACACAGCATGGCATACATTAGAGAGCCCACGACTGAAGCGTAGGGGACAGAACTGCTGCCGTGGTCGGCGACTGAGTCTTACTCAATCTCATACCTTGCAAAACTGGCAAGAACCCTTTCTTTGATTTTTCCATATTGAACTTCTTCAATATCTTGTCAAGGTATGTACTTTTGCGAAAGACCTATGAGGCGTCTCGATCTATCTCTATAGATCTTGATGCCTAATATGTATGCAGCTTCTCCAAGGTCCTTCATTGAAAAACTCTTGTTCAAATAGGCCTTTATGCTCTCCAACATCTCTAAAATATTCCCCATCAATAATATGTCATCCACATATAGTACGAGGAAAGCTACAGAGCTCCCACTCACTTTCTTGTACAGACAGGCTTCTCCGTAAACCTGTATGAACCCAAACGCTTTAATCACCTCAGTAAAGCGAATGTTCCAACTCCGAGATGCTTGCACCAGCCCATAGATGGAGCACTGGAGCTTGCACACTTTGTTAGCACCCTTAGGATCGACAAAACCTTCTGGTTGCATCATATACAACTCTTCTTTAAGGTTCCCGTTAAGGAACGCTGTTTTGACGTCCATTTGCCAAATTTCATAATCATAAAAGGCGGCAATTGCTAACATGATTCGGACTGATTTCAGCTTCGCTACGGGAGAGAAAGTCTCTTCGTAGTCAACTCCTTGAATTTGTCGAAAACCCTTTGCGACAAGTCGAGCTTTGTAAACGGTCACATTACCGTTTGCATCAGTCTTCTTCTTGAAGATCCATTTATTTTCTATGGCTCGCCGGTCATCGGGAAAGTCCACCAAAGTCCATACATTGTTCTCATACATGGATCCTATCTCGGATTTCATGGCCTCACGCCATTTGTTGGAATCCGGGCCCGCCATCGCTTCTTCATAGTTCTAAGGTTCACCGTTGTCTAACAACATGATTTCCATCACAGGGTTGCCGTACCACTCTGGTGCGGAGCGTACCCTTGTGGACCTTCGCGGTTCAGTAGTAACTTGATCCGAAGCTTCATGATCATTATCATTAACTTCCTCTTCAGCAGGTGTAGGCGCCACAGGAACAACTTCTTGCGCTGCGCTACTTTCCTGTTCGAGAGGGGGTGTAATTACCTCATCAAGTTCTACCTTCCTCCCACTTACTTCTTTCGAGAGAAACTCTTTCTCTAGAAAGGATCCATTCTTGGCAACAAAGGTTTTACCTTCGGATCTAAGATAGAAGGTATACCCAATAGTTTTCTTATGGTATCCTATGAATACGCATTTCTCCGCTTTGGGTTCGAGCTTTTCTGGTTGAAGTTTCTTCACATAAGCATCGCAGCCCCAAACTTTAAGAAACGACAACTTAGGTTTCTTGCCAAACCATAGTTCATATGGTGTCGTCTCAACGGATTTAGACGGTGCCCTATTTAAAGTGAATGCTGCAGTTTCTAATGCGTATCCCCAAAATGATAGCGGTAAGTCGGTGAGAGACATCATAGATCGTACCATATCTAATAAAGTGCGATTACGACGTTCAGACACTCCGTTGCCCTGTGGTGTGCCAGGCGGCGTCAGTTGTGAAACGATTCCACACTTCCTTAGGTGTGTGCCAAACTCGTGACTCAAATATTCTCCTCCACGATCAGATCGTAGACATTTAATTTTTCTGTCACGTTGATTCTCAACCTCACTCTGAAATTCCTTGAACTTTTCAAACGTCTCAGATTTGTGCTTCATCAAGTAGATATACCCATACCTACTCAAATCATCGGTGAGAGTGAGAACATAACGATAACCACCGCGAGCTTCGACGTTCATTGGACCACACACATCAGTATGTATTATTTCCAATAAGTCGGTTGCTCTCTCCATTATTCTTGAGAATGGAGTCTTAGTCATCTTGCCCATGAGGCACGGTTCGCATGTGTCAAATGATTCAATGTCAAGAGACTCTAACAGTCCATCAGTATGGAGCTTCTTCATGCGCTTAACGCCGATATGACCAAGGCGGCAGTGCCACAAGTATGTGGGACTATCATTATCAACTTTGCATCTTTTGGTACTCACACTATGAATATGTGTAACATCACGATCGAGATTCATCAAGAATAAACCATTCACCAGCGGAGCATGACCATAAAACATGTCACTCATATAAATAGAACAACCATTATTCTCTGACTTAAATGAGTAGCCGTCTCGCATTAAGCAAGACCCTGATACAATGTTCATGCTTAAAGCTGGTACTAAATAACAATTATTAAGGTTTAAAACTAATCCCGACGGTAGATGTAGAGGTAGCGTGCCGACGGCGATCACATCGACCTTTGAACCATTCCCGACGCGCATCGTCACCTTGTCCTTGGCCAGTCTCCGCTTATTCCGCAGTTCCTGCTTTGAGTTGCAAATGTGAGCAACAACACCGGTATCAAATACCCAGGAGCTACTACGAGCGCTGGTAAGGTACACATCAATAACATGTATATCACATATACCTTTAACGTTGCCGGCCTTCTTGTCCGCTAAGTATTTCGGGTAGTTCCGCTTCCAGTGACCCTTTCCCTTGCAATAGAAGCACTCAGTCTCAGGCTTGGGTCCGTTCTTTTTCTTCTTCCCGGCATCTGGCTTACCGGGCGCGGCAACAGCTTTGCCGTCTTTCTTGAAGTTCTTCTTACCCCTCCCTTTCTTGAAACTAGTGGTCTTGTTGACCATCAACACTTGATGCTCCTTCTTGATTTCTACTTGTGCAGACTTGAGCATCGAGTACAACTCGGGAATGGTTTTCTCCATCCCTTGCATGTTGTAGTTAAGCACAAAACCTTTGTAGCTTGGTGGGAGAGACTGGAGGATTCTGTCAATGATAGCATCATCCGGAAGTTCGACTCCAAGTGAAGTCAGACGACCATGTAACCCAGACATTTTGAGTATGTGCTCACTGACAGAACTGTTCTCCTCCATCTTACAACTGAAGAACTTGTCGGAGACTTCATATCTCTCTACACGGGCATGAGCTTGAAAAACTAGCTTCAGCTTTTGGAACATCTGATATGCCCCGTGTTGCTCAAAACGTCTTTGGAGCCCCGTTTCTAAACTGTATAACATGCCGCACCTGACCAGAGAGTAGTCATCACTCTGCGCTTGCCAGACGTTCAGAATGTCCTGGGCTGCTGCGGGAGCGGGAGGGTCACCTAGAGGCGCATTAAGGACATAAGCCTTTTTAGCTGCTTCAAGGATGAGCTTCAGGTTGCGAACCCACTCCGCATAGTTGCTACCGTCATCTTTCAGCTTGTTTTTCTCTAGGAATGCGTTGAAGTTGAGGTTGACGTTGGACATTTACAATATTTGTAAAGACAACTTTTAGACTAAGTACATGTCAATTAAGTTCATTTAATCAAATTAAGCATGAACTCCCACTTAAATCGACATCCCTCTAGTCATCTAAGTGATACATGATCCATGTTGACTAACACGTGTCCGATAATCACGTGAGACGGACTAGTCACCATGGTGAGCAACTTCATGCTGATCGTATTCAACCATACGACTCATGTTCGACCTTTCGGTCTCTTGTATTCGAGGTCATGTCTGTACATGCTAAGCTCGTCGAGTCAACCTAGGTGTTTTGCGTGTGTAAATCTGGCTTACACCCGTTGTATGCGAACGTTAGAATCTATCACACCCGATCATCACGTGGTGCTTCGAGACAACGAACCTTCGCAACGGTGCACACTTAGGGGAATACGTTCTTGAAATTTTAAGAGGGATCATCTTATTATGCTACCGTCGTTTTAAGCAATAAGATGTAAAACATGATAAACATCACAATGCAATCATATAGTGACATCATATGGCCATTATCATCTTTGCTATTTCGATCTCCATCTTCAGGCATCGCATGATCATCATCGTCACCGGCGTGACGCCATGATATCCATCATCGTGTCTCCGTGAAGTCGTCACGCCAACTACCACTATCACTACTACTATGGCTAACCGTTAGCAATGAAGTAAAAGTAGTAAGCACATGGCGTTGCATCTCATACAATAAATTAAGACAACTCCTATGGCTCCTGCCGGTTGGCATACTCATCGACATGCAAGTCGTGAAACCTATTACAATAACATGATCATCTCATACATCATACATGCAACATCACAACTTTGGCCATATCACATCACATGTCAAACCCTGCAAAAACAAGTTAGACGTCCTCTAATTGTTGTTGCAAGTTTTACGTGGCTGATTTGGGTTTCTAGCAAGAACGCCTTCTTACCTACGTGACAGCCACAACGATTATATGCCAAAGCTATTTACCCTTCATAAGGACCCTTTTCATCAAATCCAATCCGACTAGAGTAGGAGAGACAGACACCCGCTAGCCACCTTTATGCACGATGTGCATGTCTGTCGGTGGAACCAGTCTCACGTAAGCGTACGTGTAAGGTCGGTTAGGGCCGCTTCATCCCACAATACTGCCGGAAAAGAATAAGACTAGTAACGGCAAGCAAATTGACAAACCATCGCCCACAACTTTTGTGTTCTACTCGTGCATAGAATCTACGCATAGAAAACCTGGCTCGGATGCCACTATTGGGTAACGTAGCATAAATTCAAAATTTTCCTACGCATGTTCAGATCTTCCTATGGAGAGACCAGCAATGAGAGAGGGGTAAGAGCATCTTCATACCTTTGAAGATCGCTAAGCGGAAGCGTTGCTAGAACGCGGTTGATGGAGTCGTACTCGCAGCGATTCCGATCTAGTGCCGAACAACGGCACCTCCGCGTTCAACACACGTGCAGCCCGGAGACGTCTCCCGCACCTTGATCCAGCAAGGAGGAGGGAGAGGTTGGGGAAGAAGTCCAGCAACATGACGGCGTGGTGTCGGTGGAGAGACGAGGTCTTCCGGGAGGGCTTCGCCAAGCACCGGCGGAGAGGAGGAGGAAGAAGAGCAGGGCTGCGCCGAGGGAGAGGGAAAAGTGTCTTCTCCAAAGGCCAAAACCCCTCTATATTTATAGGAGGAGGGGGAGGGGGTGCGCCACCCCTAGGGTTCCCCCCCTAGGGGGTGCGGCAGCCACCAGATGGGAGGGGGCGGCGGCCAGGGCAGGGAAAGAGGGGGGCGCGCCCTAGGTGGGCCTTGGGCCTCATCTGCGCCTAGGGTTTCCCCCTCCCCCCTTCTCTGGTGCGCATGGGCTGGGTGGGGTGCGCACCAGCCCACCTAGGGGCTGGTTCCCTTCCCCACTTAGCCCATCTAGCCTCCCGGGGTCGTTGCCCCCCTTCGGTGGTCCCCCGGGGCCACCTCCGGTGGTCCCGGTGGTCCCGCTACATTACCGGTGACGCCCGAAACACTTCCGGTGTCCAAAACCATCCGTCCTATATATCAATATTTACCTTCGGACCATTCCGGAGCTCCTCGTGATGCCCGGGATCTCATCCGGGACTCCGAACAACTTTCGGTAACCTCGTACAACAATTCCCTATAACCCTAGCGTCATCGAACCTTAAGTGTGCAGACCCTACGGGTTCGGGAGACAGGCAGACATGACCGAGACACCTCTCTGGCCAATAACCATCAGTGGGGTCTGGATACCCATGGTGGTTCCCAATAGCTCCACGATGATCTCATCGGATGAACCACGATGTCAAGGATTCAATCAATCCCGTATACGATTCCCTTTGTCTGTCGGTATAGAACTTGCCCGAGATTCGATCGTCGGTATACCTATACCTTGTTCAATCTCGTTACCGGTAAGTCTCTTTACTCGTTCCGTAGCACGTCATCATGTTACTAACTCCTTAGTCACATTGAGCTCATGATGATGTTCTACCGAGTGGGCCCAGAGATACCTCTCCGTCACACGGAGTGACAAATCCCGATCTCGATTCGTGCCAACCCAACAAACACTTTCGGAGGTACCCGTAGTGCACCTTTATGGTCACCCAGTTACGTTGTGACGTTTGATACACCCAAAGAACTCCTACGGTATCCGGGAGTTGCACAATATCACGGTCGAAGGAAAAGATACTTGACATTAGAAAAAGCATTACCATACAAACAATACGATCTAGTGCTAGACTTAGGATTGGGTCTTGTCCATCACATCATTCTCCCAATGATGTGATCCCGTTATCAATGACATCTAATGCCCATGATCAGGAAACCAAGATCATCTATTGACTAACGAGCTAGCCAACTAGAGGCTTGCTAGGGACACATTGTGATCTATTCATTCACACATGTATTACTGTTTCCTGTTAATACAATTATAGCATGAACGATAGACGATTATCATTAACAAGGAAATATGATAATAACCATTTTATTGTTGCCTCTAGGGCATATTTCCAACAGAAGGGTCTCCAGATGAGATCTCGCGGAAACGGAAGCTTGCGGCAGCGAAAAAGTGTTTTCGTGGATGCCCTGATTTTTTCTGGATTTTTGGGAATTTATAGGCCAAAGACCTAGGGCATGGGAGCGCCTGGGTGGCAGCAAGCTTGGTTGTCGCGGCCTCCCCCCTAGCCGCGGCAACAAGGCTTTTTGGCCCCCTGTGGGCCCACTGGCTTGGCCCTCAAGCATCCCGATCTTCTTCCATTCTGGAAAAAATTATTTCGGGGATTTTATTCCGTTTGGACTCCGTTCCAAAATCATATCTGAAAAGAGTCAAAAACACAGAAAAAACAGGAACTGGCGCTTGGCACTGAATTAATAAGTTAGTCCCAAAAAAGATATAAAAGGTAAACAAAACATCCAAAGTTGACAAGATAACAACGTGAAACCATAAAAAATTATAGATACGTTTGAGACGTATCAAGCATCCCCAAGCTTAACTCCTGCTCGTCCTCGAGTAGGGAAGTGATAAAGAATGAATTTTGATGCTTTCATGCTACCTAGCATAGATGTCCTTTGTAACTCCTCTTATGTCACGTGAATGTTCAGATCCATTAGATTCAAAACAATAGTTTGCTATTGATGTGGAAACAATAACACTTCAAACAAACTAGCAAGGTAATGATGAACTTTCAAAATAACAAGGCCAAAAGAAAGTTATCCCTACAAAATCATATAGTCTGGCTATGCTCTATCATCATTGCATAATGAATTTAAATCATGCACGACCCACGTATTGGCCAAGTAATTGTTTTCACACCTTTACTTTCTCAAACTTTTTCAACTCTCACGCAATACATGAGCGTGAGCCATGGTTTTAGCACTATAAGTGGTGTGGAGTGTGGTGGAGGTTGCAAGACAAACAAGGAGAAGATGGTCACATTAACTAGGCATATCAATGAGCTGTGGAGATTCTCATCAATAGATATGAATGTGAATGAGTAGGGATTTCCATACAAATGATGCACTAGAGCAAATAGTATGTGAAAGCTCTTAAAGAAAACTAGTGGGTGTGCATCCAACTTGCTTGCTCACGAAGACCTAAGGCAAATTTGAGGAAGCCTATCATTGGAATATACAAGCCAAGTTATATAATGAAAATTTCCCACTAGCTATATGGTGGTGACAAAACGAGAGACTCTCAATCATGAAGATCATGGTGCTTAATATGCACAAGTGTGGAAAGGTGGTACCATTGTCCCTTCTCTCTTTTTCTCTCATTTTTTTGTGTGGGCTTTTTGGCCTCTTTTTTTTGGTGGGCATCTTTGGCCTCTTTTATTTCCTCACATGGGACAATGCTCCATCAATGATGATCATCACACTTACAACTCAAAACTTAGAGCAACGATGACTCTATGTGAAATGCCTTCGATAGTGTACCGTGACAATGCTCTAGCATGGCATAGACATTAATGGAAACATCATGATAGCTATCTTACGATCATGCAATGGCAATGTAGATGTGGTGGCACATGTCATGGTGGTAGTTGCATGGCAATATATCTTGGAATGACTTTGAAAAAGCCATAGTAGGTAGGTACGGTGGCTGTTTTGAGGGAGGCTAATGGTGGGTTTAGTGCACCGGCGAAAGTTGCACGGCACTAAGAAGATAGTGATGGTGGAAGGTGAAAGTGCATCTAAACCATGGACTCAAAATTAGTCATGAAGAACTCATATACTTGTTGCAAAAGTTTTATTAGTAATCGAAACAAAGCATTCAACGCATACTCCTATGGGAAGGGTTGGTAGGTATAAACCATCGCGCGATCCCGACCGCCACACAAAGGATGACAATCAATAGACTAATCATGCTCAGACTTCATCACATAGCGGTTCACCATACGTGCACGCTACGGGAATCACTAACTTCAACACAAGTATTTCTAGATCCACAACACCTTACTAATATAACTTCAATATTACCATAACCATAACTCAAAACTAGTTGAGATGAATCAAACTTCTCTAACTATTCAATGCACATGAAGGTGGAAGTTTTCGTATCCCTTTGGATAACTACCCATTTTGAGACTACTTTCATAGCATAGATCAACTACCAAGCCACGCACCTCCATGCTCTAAAAGATATATGTGAAGCACATAGAGAAAAATCAACTAGCTCAAAAGATATAAGTGAAGCACATGTGAGCTGAATTGTCTACCAAAGGATATAAGTGAAGCTCGACAAAATCACGGTGAGTGTATGTCTCTCTCTCTAGGTGTGCATCAAGGATGATTCTGACACAACAAAAATGAAAGACTCCTACGATACAAGATGCTCCAAGCAAAACACATAACATGTGGTGAATAAAAATATAGCCCCAAGTAACGTTGCCGATGGATTGAAGACGAAAGAGGGGATGCCTTCCCGGGGCATCCCCAAGCTTAGGCTTTTACGACATCCTTGAATCAACTTGGAGTGCCTTGGGAATCCCCAAGCTTGAGCTCTTGCCACTCTTTATCTTTTTGTCCATAAGAACTTCACCCAAAACTTGAAAACTTCACAACACGAAACTTAACTAGAAACTCGTGATAACATTAGTATAAGAAAGCAAACCACCACTTCCTTAGGTACTGTAGCAAACTTAAATTCTACTTATGTTGATGTTGGGTTACTGTATTTTCAATTTTCCATGGCTAATACCCCCCGATACTATCCATAGTTTCATCAAAATAAGCAACCAACACAACAAAAACAGAATCTGTTAACAGCAGACCAGTCTGTAGCAATCTGTATACTTCTAGTACTTCACAAATTCTGAAAAATTACGTCAGTCTAAAGAATTTGTGTAACAATCAGTAGCAAAAAGAATCAACTCAAAATCTCTTACAGAAAAAAATGAAAATTGTTTCGTGAGCAGAAAGTTTCTGTCTTTTCCAGCATGACCAAACGAACATCCCCAACATTAATCATAACGGTTTTGCTTGGCACAAACGCAAAAAGAAACACAAAAACAGAATCATAACAGTATTATGAAAGTGTGGAAAAAACAAAACAGAAAGAAAAAGGATAGATTCCTTGGGGTGCCTCCCAACAAGCGCTATTGTTTAACGCCCTTAGCTAGGCAAAAGGTGATGGAATCACGTATAGTCATCTTTGGTGCTCAAACCATAAGTAGTGTGATCATTTGTCATCTTAAGATCTTCATCTTTATTGGATGACTCACCACTAGCTTTAGGAACAAAAACAGAGTTCACGTTCTTTTTGAGAGTGAGATTTGGAGTATTTTGCACAGCGGCAAAAGCGGAACCCAAGTTGGTTATGACATTTTCTAGTTTGCCAATTCTAGAAGAATCATTAACTATAGGTTCCTTCTCCCTTAATTTTTTCAAAACATTTCCCACTTTGGATCCGTACTGAGTAATTTGATTATGGATCTTTCTGTCCAAACCCTCAATAAGTTCAACTGTGGCAATTTTTTTTTCAATAGCGTCAAGCCTTTGCATCACGTGTTCCAAGGTTAAGGTAGTTCCATTAACCATGAGCGGGGGTGAGCCTGCCAAATTCATGATAGCTCCATAGGAGTCAACAATATGGCTCCCCAAAAAATTTACGCCTACGATGGTATCAAGAATATACCTATTACAAGGAGAGATTCCAACATAAAAACTGCGAAGAAGGACGGTAGTGGATTGCTTACGAGTGGATCTACTTTGAGCATTGCAAATCGTGTACCAAGCATCCATTAAATTTTCTTCCTCATTCTGCGTGAAATTGAGAACTTCGTTCTCAGGGGTATCGTTTGGAGTAGTCGGTCTAGCCATTGATGGACTATCCCACACAAGAACGAGCAGGAAGAAAGCGAGTGAAGCGGGAAAAAGAGAACGGCAAAGGAAGATAGCAAAAAGGCAAAAGGCAAAGGAAAACGGCAAAGGAGAAAGGCAAATGAAAACGGCAAAAGTGAAGTGGGGGAGAGGAAAACGAGAGGCAACTGGAAAAAAAGTAAATGCAAGAGATAAGTTTGTGAGACTTACTTGGATAGATCTCTCCTTCCCCGGAAACGGTGCCAGAAATACTTATGCTACTGCAACAAAAGACCTTCCAACGGCGCCAGAAACAAGCGTGCTGACGGGAGACTATTCTTGTCTTGATACTCCTCAGCAACGGCACCAGGAATCCTTCTACCAAGGCTACGCCTTTAGGGACTTCCTTGGAAAATATGCAAAGGATTCCCCCGTGGCCTTGGAGCCTTGCGTTGGTGTTCCCTCGAAGCGGAAAGGGTGATGTAGCACAACGGCGGTAAGTATTTCCCTCAGTTCTGAGAACCAAGGTATCGATCCAGTGAAGGATTATCAGAAGTACCTGCACAAACACAAAGAGCTTGCACCCAATGCTATGAAGGGGTTGTCAATCCCTTATAGATTGTTTGCCAAGTGAGAATTGAAAGCAACAAAGTAACAAAGCAAAGTAAAAGCGAAAGTGGAAACGATAGGTGTGAATAGACCCGGGGGCCGTAGTGTTCACTAGTGGCTTCTCTCATGAAAGCAAGTAGACGGTGGGTGAACGAATTACTGTCGAGCAATTGATAGAACCGCGAAAAGTCGTGACGTTATCTATGGCAATGATTATATCTATAGGCATCACGTCCAAAACAAGTAGACCGATACTTTCTACATCTACTAATATTACTCCACACGTGGACCGCTATCCAGCATGCATCTAGTGTATTAAGTTCATGAGAACAGAGTAGCGCCTTAAGCAAGATGACATGATGTAGGTGGACAATCTCATATCTACGGTAAAAGCCCATCTTGTTACCCTTGATGGCAACAACATGATGCGTGCCTTGCTGCCCCTTCTGTCACCGGGAAAGGTCACCACAAGGTATGAACCCAAAACCAAGCACTTCTCCCATTATAAGAATCATAGATCTAGTAGGCCAAACAAAACCCAAGACTCGGAGAGACTTACAAGGATATCAAATCATGCATATAAGAAATCGGCAAAGACTCAAATATATATCATAGATAATCTGATCACAAATCCACAATTCATCGGATCTCGACAAACACACCGCCAAAGAGGATTACATCGGATAGATCTCCATGAATATCATGGAGAATTTTGTATTGAAGATCCAAGAGAGAGAAGAAGCCATATAGCTACTAACTACGGACCTGTATGTCTGAAGTGAACTACTCACAAGTCATTGGAGGGGCGATGATGTTGATGAAGAAGCCCTCCAACTCCAAAGTCCCCTCCGGCAGGGCACCGGGAAGGGTCTCCAGATGAGATCTCGCGGAAACGGAAGCTTGCGGCGGCGGAAAAGTGTTTTCATGGATGCCTTGGTTTTTTCTGGATTTTTAGGGAATTTATAGGCCAAAGACCTAGGGTAGGGGAGCGCCAGGGGGGCCACAAGCTTGGTTGCCGCGGCCTCCCCCCTGGCCGCGGCAGCAGGGCTTGTGGGCCCCCTGTGGGCCCACTTGCTTGGCCCTCAAGCCTACCGATCTTCTTCCGTTCTGGAAAAATTTATTTCGGGGATTTTATTCCGTTTGGACTCCGTTCCAAAATCAGATCTGAAAAGAGTCAAAAACACAAAAAAACAAGAACTGGCGCTTGGCACTGAATTAATAAGTTAGTCCCAAAGAAGATATAAAAGGTAAACGAAACATCCAAAGTTGACAAGATAACAGCGTCAAACCATCAAAAATTATAGATACGTTTGAGACGTATCAAGCACCGGCAAAACATAATGCCACAATCAATATGATGCATGTATGAAGAAGGAAGCCTGCATCACTATTCTAGTCACTTTCATATGCATTAGTTGAGTTAATTGAATTCTGGACAGAACCTCATATTAAGTTTTCTTGACATTCATGAATATGGCATGAACATGTGCATCACGAGAAAACGATGCAAAAACATATAAAGAACGTAGAGAACGGAGTCACGGATCAACCGGAAACTACAAAACAAGTTACAAAGCCCTACGGGTCAAATCAGCCACAAACACACACTAATGGGCACTCACTGGTGTTACCAGGTTGCCACATGATCAAGCAACAAATTATAAGTGGGGTGGTGCATGGGAACACACCACACCATCAACAATTCCCACACAAGCTTCAAAACAATACAAACATACAATCTATTTTCAACAGCAACATAGCAGTTTGTATACAAGATCTAAAGTAGCTACAACCTTCTTAATAAATCAAGCAAGGCATGAAACTGAAGCCATTAAAAAGCTCTACAACCCTGTACAAGAAGCTAATGCAAAGGAATCACCCACGAGCAGATCTATAGACACTAACTTGGAAAAAATATCACAGTTTCTGGGACTTAGTGAAAATCACAGATTTTCACCAGCTGCTTATGCTCTGAAGCATTTTGGGAGCCTCCCAAATGATATCTATAGGAAGTGTATAAGCATGAAATTTAACACGGAGCAAGTCAAACATAAAAGCTCACGAACATTAGTTTGTTGCATGGGCTAATTCCCAACACATGGGCTAATTCACACAAGACAACAGGGGAAGAAAATAACTCCAGATTCTCAGAAGTAAAAATCATGGGGTTTCACAAGTCTGACAGTTTCAGCCAAGTGTCCACTTTGACAGGGCACAATAGGTGCATACAGATCCCTAAGAATAAAACAAAGGCCCCATGCTGTAGAGGGGTTCACCCACTACCATACCATCAAGGAATCATCCACAAAGGACCAAAGCACCACCTAATGTAAAGCTCTAAACATGGCATCACATCAGAAAATAACAGTTTTATGAAATTGCTCGAAAGTGAAATCTGACTGCACTATTGGATTGCAGGGATAATTCTACCCCAAATCCATATATCATACATGGGTACTTGCATGTAACAACAATGCACAAAGCTAGCTCAAAAAATCACAAAGAATCCTATAAGCTACAAATGACTATAATCACATGTAGAAACTATCACAATGGCATCATCTACACATGCACATACACTAGGACAAGAACAACCTATCTAGGCATAGCATGGACTCACTACATGGTCACACTAACATATAGAAATGTGGTTAGCCACACACACACATGTACAACACATACACATGCACATGTATATGTGGACTCACACCACACACACCTACACCTACACACGCACAAGGGATTACTCACCCCACATACACACATAGAAGAATCACATAACACATAATATGTGGAGATGCAAACATGTATATGTTTGTGCACACTTGCACAAGTGTGTTTGTGCAAACACATGCACACATACACACACATCTCCACCTACATCTATCTACACACACATCCACTACACTCTAGTGCAATCATGGGAGAAGGAAAAACATCAAGCACATGCCCTGGCAGTAAAAAGAAACAACACAAAATATAATAGCAAAAGAAAAGAAATGAAGTAAAAAAAGGGGTGGGTGTCGGGATCGAACCCACAACCCCGTGGTACAACCACCAGAGACACACCACTGAGCTATGCCATCGAGGCTTACCAGAGAGAGGGCCATAAAAAAGGTTAGCCCTCTCTGGCACTGCACAGGATCTAGGTAAGTAAAAGCAAAAAGAAGGCGCCCAGGGGATCGAATCCGCGACGAACGCACGGGCGCCCTGCTCTGTTGCCACTGGTCTACGCTATTTGAACTTAACAGAGAGGGGGGGTGTTGCTCTTTTGAGCAGCCCCTCTGCACCTGCACCTGCTATGGTGGCGGCCGGAACAGGGGAAGACGGCGAGGAGGCTATGGGTGCTCATCGACATGGGTGGCTACCGATGAGGGATGCGGGGACCTAGGGGAACTCGTTTCAATGGCTAACTCATCGAGAGGGAGGCTGCAACGGTGGCGCAACGGAGCTCCTACTTCCGGCCATGGCAGAGCAGGGCGGCGATGACGACCATGCACAACAAGGGGACGGGCACACGGGAGAGGGGGAGAAGACGATGACGCTCACCCAGGGGCACAAAGAAGAGGACAAACGACGCTCGATGGAGAGGAAGAATAGGCTCGAGGCGCTCCGCGGCGGAGCTCCCCTGCTCCGGCAACGGCGACGCGGAGGCGACACCAGGGAGGGCTCAGGACTCCCCTAGCAGCGGGAATGGAACGAGAATGCCACCTGTATCCTCGCGGCCATCTTGGATGCCACGGGGGGAGGCTACAGACGACGAGGGGAAGCGGGAACAGCGGGATGCTCCATGTTCTGTCTGAACTTTCTGAATCTCACTACTGAAGCTTAACTTGCAGAGGAGGGAGAAGGAGGGAGAAGGAGGTGGCAGCGGGGAGAGGGAACCCAAGAGGGGCACGCACGTCGAGGGGGCTAAATAGGCGACGGGGTTGACGGCCTCAACGTCCGTGAAGCCACGGAGGCAAGCTCTCTCTCACCGCCCGACTCTCTCTGACAGAAAGAAGGGGAAAAGGGGTGAATGGCGTCAGGAGGAAGAAGGGATGGGGAAGAGGATTCTCTAGTGAAGAAAAGAGGCGAGGCCCAGGTGGAGAAGGAATGAGCCGGCCCACCAGGGCTTCTGTGGCGCCTGGCAACAAAGGGAAAAGAAAAGAGGTTTTTTGTTTTTAAATGAAAAGCCACAACCAAAAAGTCTCACAGGCAAGTAAAGGGGTTTTTTCAAAAAAATGAAAATAGATAGGGGTTGAGGGATTTATGCCCTATTTAAGTAAAATATAAACCAGATTTTTAGAACACAATAATTTACAACAAAACAGGAATTATCATGTTGTTTTTATTAAAAACCCCATGGACCTGAAGTCTAATATTGCAATGAGGGTTACCCCCTCAACCAAAATTAAATCCTCCAAATAAACAACATTTTTAAAACAGGGCCAAGCAAAGTCGAACACACAAGTTGAAATAAACAAAGGAGAAGGGGTTTTAGCATTGTTTGAAAGCACCAATGTTTGAAAGCATTGTTTTAAAAACACCACAACATCACACCCACTCAAAGCAAGCTAGCACCACCATGATGTATCACTCCTAGCAACACAAGAAGGAAAGCAATGCAATTGATGAGGATGCCATGATGGAAGATGATGACATGAAATGAAGCCACATGAAATGATAACTTTATATAATATCCAAACCATGGTTCCACAAAATAGGAAAGATCCAAATATGGAAAGGATTACATCTGGGCTGTTACAAACTCTCCCACACTACAAGAAGATCTCGACCCGAGATCTAGGACTGAAAGAACTCTAGAAATTCGGAACGAAGGTGATCCTCGCGCTCCCAAGTGGCCTCTTTGTTGGAATGATGTGACCATTGCACCTTGAGAAACTTGATTGACTTATTGCGGGTCTTTCGCTCAGTCGCTTCAAGAATTGCAACTTGATACTCACGGTAGGATAGGTCGGGTTGAAGGTTGATATCCTGAAGATCAACTGTCCGCTCGGGAGTCTTGAAGCATCTCTGGAGCTGAGAGGCATGAAATACGTCATGCACATTAGAGAAGTTTGAAGGGAGCTCTAATTGATATGCAAGGTCGCCTCTCTTGCCAACAATTCTGAAAGGCCCAACAAAACGAGGAGCAAGCTTTCCTTTGATCCCGAAACGCTGAGTGCCCTTCATAGGATACACTTTGAGATAGACGAAATCATCGAGCTGATAAGCCATGTCACGTTGCTTGCTATCGTAGTAGCTCCTTTGATGGGACTGCGCTGCTTTGAGATTATCCCGAATGAGATGACACATTTCTTCTGCTTCAGCAATCATGTCATTCCCAAGAATCTGACGCTCAGCAGTCTCTGACCAATTGAGCGGAGTACGGCACTTCCTGCCATAAAGAATCTTGAGCGGAGCTTTTCCTGAACTTTCCTGATAGCTGTTGTTATATGAAAACTCAGCAAAAGGTAGGCAGTCTTCCCACTTCATGCCAAAGGAAATGACACAGGCTCTTAGCATATCCTCGAGGACTTGATTGACGCTCTCAACTAGCCCACTAGTTTGAGGATGGAAGGTTGTACTGAATTGAATCTTAGTACCCATCGCAGACTGAAATGAATCCCAGAACTTGGAAGTAAAGATGCTTCCTCGATCCGAAGAAATCAGCACTAGAACACCATGCAATGAGACTACCCTTGACGTATACAACTCTGCAAGCTGAGCTGCCGAGATAGACTCCTTGACCGGAAGGAAAAGAGCGACTTTGCTCAACTTGTCAATGACCACAAAGATGGCATCGTTACCTTTCTTGGACTTCGGAAACACGGTGACGAAATCCATCTCAACATGGTCGAACTTCCACTCGGGAATGGGCAAGGGATGCAAAAGACCTATTGGACGTTGATGCTGTGCTTTCACTCTTCGACACACATCACATTCATTTACGAATTGAGCAATTTCACGCTTCATGCGAGTCCACCAGAAGGTGTGTTTTAGATCCTGATACATCTTGGAACTTCCTGGATGTATCGACAAAAGAGAGTTATGAGCTTCTTCCATGATAACCTTTCTGAGATCCCCTTTTAGAACGACAAGGCGATCCTCAAAGAACAATGTATCTCTGGCATCAACACTGAAGCATTTATATTTGGGAAATCCCTTTGCCAAGCCAATCTTAACTTTCTTGACCATAGAATCAAGAAGTTGAGCTTGTGGGACTTGGTCTTCCAAGGTAGGAGAAATATGAAGATTAGCGAGAAATCCCTGAGGTACTAACTAAAGGATGAGCTTTCTGAAGGAATCACAAAGATCAGGCTCGAGAGGCTTCAGAATGAGACTTTTGCAGTAAGCCTTCCTTCTCAAAGCATCTGCAACGACATTAGCTTTGCCTAGAGTGTACTCAATGCTCGGATTAAAATCTTGGAGCATTTCCACCAAACGAGTTTGCCGAATATTAAGGTGAGGCTGGGTGAAGATGTATTTGAGATTCTTGTGATCGGTGAACACTTCAACCTTTCTTTCCAACAAGAGGTGTCTCCAAGTCATCAGAGCATGTACCACTGCCGCCAACTCAAGATCATGAGTGGGGTAATTCTTCTAACTTGGCTTCAACTGCCTCGAGGTATAAGCTACCACTTTCTTGTCTTGCATCAGAACTGCACCAAGACCTTGATGAGAGGCATCGCATAACACTTGATAAGGTTTGGTGTCATCAGGAGGAACCAATACTGGAGTAGAAGTGAGCTTCTCCTTGAGCATGTCGAAAGCCAACAGACACTCTGGAGACTAGACATACTTCACACCCTTCTAAAGAAGACTTGAGAGAGGCTTAGCAATCTTGGTGAAATTCCCAACAAATCTTCTGCAATAGCTTGCAAGCCCAAGAAAGCTTCTAAGTTGCTTCACATTTTGCGGATGTTCCCGCTCAACAATGGCCTGCACCTTCGACGGATCAACTTTGATGCCCTCGGCAGAGATGATGTGCCCAAGGTAGACAACTGCCTTCAACCAGAACTCACATTTGGAAAACTTAGCATATAACTTAAGCTCTATTAGCTTGTCAAGCACAAGCCTGAGATGTTCTTCCTTCTCTTCCTCGGTTTCCGAAAAGACCAGAATATCATCAAGGTACAACAAGACGAATTCATTCTTGAATGGGGAGAATATATAATTCATCATCCGCTAGAATGTCGGTGGAGCATTGGCCAGACCGAAAGACATCACCGTGTACTCATACGAGCCAAAGCTTGTTCTGAAAGCAGTCTTTGGAATGTCCTCTTCGCGAATGCGAATCTGATGATAACCCATCCTGAGATCAAGCATCGAGAAGATATTAGCCCCTTTTAATTGCTCAAACAACTCATTGATGTTGGGAAGTGGATACTTGTTTTTGATCGTCTTCTTATTCAATGGACGGTAATCGACATAGAGTCGTTCCGTGCCATCCTTCTTCTTGACGAAAAGAACTCCACAGCCCCAAGGAGATGAGCTTGGTCTGATCAGACCCAGACGCTCTTGCTCATCAAGTTGCTTCTTCAGCTCCTTCACCTCTTCTGGACTCAGTTTGTATGGCTGCTTACACATAGGCTCAGTACCCGGTTCAAGCTCAATTACGAACTCAACTGCTCGGTGCGGAGGCATTCCTGGCAGTTCTTCTGGAAAAACATCTGCATACTCGCAGACCACTAGAACTTGCAAAATTGGAGAGATCTCAACCTTCTCATTCAAGGAAAACAGACGGACCATGTCATCACGCGCTGCGAAGATAATCACGTGCTCCGAAGAATGAGTTAGCTTCTCTTCTTTAGATTCACAATCAATAGATGCCTTGTTCATAACCAACTAATCCATTCCAAGGATCAAATAAATATCAGAGTTGCCAAGGACAACAGGAGAAGCTAGAAAGGCATAATCACCCATCTTGATAGTGACATCCCGAACCACTTTGTTGGCGCTCATCAGAGTGCTGGGTGAAACCACACGCAAAGCGTTGCTCAAATACTTAGAATCAAAATCATTCTCGGAAAAGAACAATCTAGACATGAATGAATGAGAAGCACCAGAATCAAACACAACCTTTGCAGGAATATCATTAACAAGGAGATTACCCATAATCACATCTGTGGAGTTGGCTGCTTCAGCTGCATTCACCATATTGACTCTCACAGTGTGATACGTCTCCAACGTATCTATAATTTTTTATGGTTCCATGCTATTATCTTGTCAAACTTTGTTTGTTTTGTATGCCTTTTATATCTTTTTTGGGACTAACTTATTAACTCAGTACCAAGTGTCAGTTCCTGTTTTTTCCGAGTTTTTGACCCTTTTCAGAGGAGAATATTAAACGGAGTCCAAACAGAATAAAACCTCCAAAAGAATTTTTCTGGAACAGAAGATACGCAGGGAGCTTGAGAACCAAGGAAGAGGGCACCAGGGGAGGCCACAAGCCCCCTAGGCGCGGCCAGGGGGGGCCCGCGCCTAGCAGGCTGTTGGGCCCCCTGTGGCTCCTTTGCCCTACTTCTGCTGCCTATAAATCCCCGAAAAATCCAAAACCACACGAGAGATCCATGAAAATACTTATCCACCGTCGCAAGCTTCTGTCTCCGCAAGATCCCATCTGGGGCACGTTCTGGTGCCCTGCCGGAGGGGGTATTCGGATACAGAGGGCTTCTTCATCAACACCATTGCCTCTCCGATGATGCGTGAGTAGTTCATCATAGACCTTCGGGTCCATAGCTAGTAGCTAGATGGCTTCTTCTCTCTCTTGGATCTTCAATACAAAGTTCTCCATGATCTTCATGGAGATCTATCCGATGTAATCTTCTTTTGCGGTGTGTTTGTCGAGATCCGATGAATTGTGGATTTATGATCAGATTACCTATGAATCTTTTTTGAGTTTCGTCTGATCTCTTATATGCATGATTTCATATCCTTGTAATTCTCTTCGAGTTGTGAGTTTTGTTTGGCCAACTTGATCTATGATTCTAGCAATGGGAGAAGTGCTTTGTTTTGGTTTCATACCATGCGGTGACCTCACCCAGTGACAGAAGGGTTAGCGAGGCACGCATCGTGTTGTTGCCATCAAGGGTAAAAAGATGGGGTTTATATCTATTGCATGAATTTATCCCTCTACATCATGTCATCTTGCTTAAGGCGTTACTATGTTTGTCATGAACTCAATACACTAGATGCATGCTGGATAGCGGTTGATGTGTGGAGTAATAGTAGTAGATGCAGAAAGTATCGGTCTACTTGTCTCAGACGTGATCCCTATATGTATGATCATTGCCTTAGATATCGTCATGACTTTGCGGTTCTATCAATTGCTCGACAGTAATCCGTTCAACCACCCTAATATTTGCTATTTTGAGAGAAGCCTCTAGTGAACACTATGGCCCCCGGGTCTACTTCACATCATATCTTCAGCCCTAAACTTTTACTTTGTTGCACTTTCCGCCTTCAGATTACACCTTGCAATCAATCGTGAAGGAATTGACAACCCCTTTGTAGCGTTGGATGCAAGTTTGCTATTTTTGTGCAGGTACATTGGTGCCTTATCTTGATACTCCTACTTGATTGATACCTTGGTTCTCAAACTGAGGGAAATACTTACTTCTACTATGTTGCATCACCCTTTCCTCTTCAAGGGAAAAAAAACCAACGCAAGCTCAAGAGGTAGCAAGAATAATTTATGGCGCCGTTGCCGGGGAGTATCAAGCCAAGAATAGTCTTCCTTCAACGTGTCAATTTCTGGCACCGGGGATTATTCTAAGAGAAGCTTATCCAAGTAACTGTCGCAAACTCATCTCTTGGAATTACTTTTTTTTGCCTCTCGTTTTCCTCTCCCCCACTTCTGAAAACAAAAATTTACAAAAATATTTTCCTTTTTCGTTTGCCTTTCCTTTGCTTGTGTGCTATGTGCCTTCAATATGCTTGCATCTTTGCTTGTTGAAAATCTATTGATATGGATCCTCATCCACTTTCTAATCTCTTTAAGAGATCCAATTATGTTGAACCATTTGCTAGTGAGTTGAGTGCACTTGACTTTCTCTATGGAGTTTTGCTTGAGATGCGTGAATCTGAAAATCGTGATGAAGAAATTTATGAAGTGATTCATGAGGGCTCCTTCAATGAAAAGCATGATTGCAATGATTTCATTATAAATTCTATTAATGACAATCATGCTAAAAATATGCAAAACCCAAAGCTTGGGGATGCTAGTTTTTCTATGACCAATACTTGTTGCAATGATCATGATTCGGGTAATGATTTTTCTTATGGTCTTGAAAATTTGTTTAAACGTCATGATGATTATGATATTTGCAATAATATTGAAAGTGGGATGGAGAATTCATGACTTTAGTTGATGATAATCCCACTATTTTTGAAGAGCGTCAACTTTGCATGCATGTGGATCATGAAAATAATATCCTATGTGATAGCTATATTGTTGAATTTGAATATGATCCCACATGTAACTGTTATGAGAGAGGAAAATATTGTGGTAGAAACTTTCATGTTACTAATTTACCTCTCGTTATGTTGAGATTGATATTGTCCCTTTCTTCTTCCTGGCATTTGGTAACTATTGGTTGTCTTGACAATCTGTTTTCCTATAAAATGCCTATGCATAGGAAGTATATTAGACTTAGATGTGATTTTCACATGCTTTATGATGCTCTCGTTGTGCTTCAATTCTTGTCTTTTGTGTGAGCATCATTTAATTTTCAATGCCTACCTAAGGGCGTTAAACAATAGCGCTTGTTGGGAGGAAACCCAATGAATTTATCTTTGCTTTTTGCTTTCTGTTTTGTTGTGTCCACACCATCATAATTGTGTTATGATTGTGTCTTTTGTGTTTCTTTTTGTGTTTGATCCAAGTAAAACCTTTATGAGTAGTTTTGGTGATGGTCGTTTGATCTTGCTGAAAAAGGCAGAAACTTTGCGCTCACGAAATTATTTTCCATTCCTATCTAGAAAGAGATTTTCAGTTCATTCTTTTTGCTTCTGGTTGATATTCCAATTTCCCTAATTGCTGTAATTGTTCAGAATTGTTGAGATACCAGAAGTATACGAAGTATACAGATTGCTACAGACTGGTCTGTTTTTGACAGATTTTGTTTTTGACAGATTCTGTTTTTGTTGTGTTGATTGCTTATTTTGATGAAACTATGGATACTATCAGGGGGTACTAGCCATGGAAAAGTGAGAATACTGTAATATAACACCAATATAAATAGAAATCAAGTTTTCTACACTACCTAAAGAGGTGGTGGTTTGTTTTCTTGTACTAATGATATCACGAGGTTCTGTTTAAGTTTTTTGTTGTGAAGTTTTCATGTTTTGAGTGAAGTTCTCATGGACAATGGGATAAAGAGTGGAAGGATCTCAAGCTTGGGGATTCCCAAGGCATCCCAGGCCAATTCAAGGACACCAAAAAGCCTAAGCTTGGGGATGCCCCGGGAAGGCATCCCCTCTTTCATCTTCAATCCATCGGTAACGTTACTTGGAGCTATATTTTTATCCACCACATGATATGTGTTTTTCTTGGAGCGTGGTGTATTATAGGAGTCTTTTATTATTGTTGTGTCACAATCATCCTTGCTGCACACCTTTTGAGAGAGACATGCACTCATCGTGAATTTGCTAGAATACTCATTGAGCTTCGCTTATATCTTTTGAGTTAGGCAATTTAGCTCACATGTGCTTCACTTATATCTTTTGAGCTAGATAACATTGCTCTAAGTGCTTCACTTAGATCTTTTGGAGCACGGAGGTGTCATATTTTGGAGAAATAAGAACTCTCGATCTTCACTTATATCTTTTTGAGAGTGCTCTCTCTGAGTAACTTGGTAGTTGGCTGATGCTATGAAAGTAGTCCCAAAGGTGACAGGCACCCTAAGAGGATACAATAAAACTTCCATATTCATGTGCATTGATTAGAAAGAGAAGTTTGAATCCTCTCAAATAGTTTTGAGACATGGATTTGGTAATATTAAGAGTTATGTTAGTAGGGTGTTGTGAATCTAGAAATACTTGTGTTGAGTTAGTGATTCCCGTAACATGCACGTATGGTGAACCGCTATGTTAGGAAGTCGGAGCATAATTGATTTATTGATTGTCATCCTTTGTGCTGCGGTCGGGATCGCGCGATGGTTAACACCTACCAACCCTTCCCCTAGGAGTATGCATTTAGCACTTTGTTTCGATTACTAATAGAAACTTTTTCAATAAGTATGTGAGTTCTTCATGACTAATGTGAGTCCATGGTATAGATGCACTTTCACCTTCCACCATTGCTAGCCTCTCTAGTGCCGCGCAACTTCGCCAGTACACAAAACCACCATACACCTTCCTCAAAACAGCCACCATACCTACCTATTATGGCATTTTCATAGCCATTCCGAGATATATTGCCATGCAACTCCCACCGTTCCGTCTCATGACATGTGCCGTCACTTTCATATTTCCATTGCATGATCATACGATAGCTAGCGAGATGTTTCAACGTCATACGCCAAGCTAGATCTTTGCACATCCCGGTACACTGCCGGAGGCATTTCCTATAGAGTCCTCATCGTTCTAAGCATTGAGCTGTGAGTAAATTAAAGTGTGACGATCATCATTATTAGAGCATTGTCCCATGTGAGGAAAAAAAGAGGCCAAAGTTGCCCACACAAAAGAGAGAGAGAGAGATATGGAAAGTGGCCAAAGTGCCCAAACAAAAAAAGAGAGAAGGGACAATGCTACTATCTTTTTCCACACTTGTGGTTCATAATAGCACCATGTTCTTCATTATTGACAGTCTCTTGTCTTGTCACCACCATATGCTAGTGGGAATCTTCATTATATAACTTGGCTTGTATATTCCAACGATGGGCTTCCTCAAAATTGCCCTAGGTCTTCTTGAGCAAGCAAGTTGGATGCACACCCACTAGTTCTCCTTTTGAGCTTTCACAGACTTATAGCTCTAAGTGCATCCATTGCATGGTAATCCCTACTCTTTCACATTGATATCTATTGATGGGCATCTCCATAGCCCTTTCATACGCCGAGTCGATGTGACCATCTCCTCCTTTTTGTCTCACAACCTCCACCACACTCTATTCCACCTATAGTGCTATATCCATGGCTCACGCTCATGTATTGCATGAGAGTTGAAAAAGGTTTGAGAAAGTAAGAGTGTGAAAACAATTACTTGGCCAATACCGGGGTTGTGCATGATTTAAATTAGTTATGTGGGGATGATGGAGCATAGCCAGACTATATGATTTTGTAGGGATAATTTTCTTTGGCCTTGTTATTTCGGAAGTTCATGATTACCTTGCTAGTTTGCTTGAAGTATTATTGTTTTCATGTCAATAGAAAACTATGGGTTTGAATCTTACGGATGTGAATATTCATGTCACATGAAAGAATTTACAAAGGACAAATATGCTAGGTAGCATTCCACATCAAAAATTCAGTCTTTATCACTTCCCTACTCGACGACGAGCAGGAGTTAAGCTTGGGGATGCTTGATACGTCTCCAACTTATCTATAATTTTTGATGGTTCCAAGCTATTATCTTGTCAAACTTTGGATGTTTTGTATGCCTTTTATATCTTTTGTGAGACTAACTTATTAACTCAGTGCCAAGTGCCAGTTCCTGTTTTTCCGTGTTTTTGACCCTTTTCAGAGGATAATATTAAACGGAGTCCAAATGGAATAAAACCTCCGAAAAGATTTTTTCGAAATAGAAGATACGCAGGGAGCTTGAGAACCAAGGCAGAGGGCACCAGGGGAGGCCACAAGCCCCCTAGGCGCGATCAGGGGGCCCGCGCCTAGCAGGCTTGTAGCCCCCCTGTGGCTCCTCTACCCTACTTCTTCCGCCTACAAATCCCTGAAAAATCCAAAACCACGGGAGAGATCCACGAAAATACTTTTCCGCCGCCGCAAGCTTCTGTCTCCGCAAGATCCCATCTAGGGCACGTTCTGGTGCCCCCCGGAGGGGGGATTCGGATACGGAGGGCTTCTTCATCAAAACCATTGCCTCTCCGATGATGCGTGAGTAGTTCACCATAGACCTTCGGGTCCATAGCTAGTAGCTAGATGGCTTCTTCTCTCTCTTGGATCTTCAATATAAAGTTCTCCATGATCTTCATGGAGATCTATCCGATGTAATCTTCTTTTGCGGTGTGTTTGTCGAGATCTAATGAATTGTGGATTTATGATCAGATTATCTATGAATCTTATTTGAGTTTCGTCTGATCTCTTATATGCATGATTTCATATCCTTGTAATTCTCTTCGAGTTGTGGGTTTTGTTTGGCCAACTTGATCTATGCTTCCTGCAATGGGAGAAGTGCTTGGTTTTGGGTTCATACCGTGCGGTGACCTCACCCAATGACAGAAGGGGTAGCTAGGCACGCATCGTGTTTTTGCCATCAAGGGTAAAAAGATGGGGTTTGTATCTATTGCATGGATTTATCCCTCTACATCATGTCATCTTGCTTAAGGCGTTACTCTGTTTGTCATGAACTAAATATACTAGATGTGTGGAGTAATAGTAGTAGATTCAGAAAGTATTGGTATACTTGTCTCAGACGTGATGCCTATATGTATGATCATTGCCTTAATATCGTCATGACTTTGCGCGGTTCTATCAATTGCTCAACAGTAGTCTGTTCACCCACCGTAATATTTGCTATTTTGAGAGAAGCCTCTAGTGAACACTATGGCCCCCGGGTCTACTTCACATCATATTTTCAGCCCTACACTTTTACTTTGTTTCACTTTCCGCCTTCAGGTCTCACCTAACAATCAATCGTGAAGGGATTGACAAACCCTTTGTAGCATTGGGTGCAAGTTTGCTGCTTTTGCGCAGGTACATGGGTGCCTCATCTTGATACTCCTACTGGATTGATACCTTGGTTCTCAAACTGAGGGAAATACTTACTACTACTGTGCTGCATCACCCTTTCCTCTTCAAGGGAAAAAACCAACACAAGCTCAAGAGGTAGCACAGTCCTAGGGTTGAACTTTATCATAGGATTGCTTGGAGGCTTCCCTGGAGGAGGGGGCGGAAGACGCAACTAAGAGGTGCACTTGTTGGAGTAGTGACCCTTCTACCCCCACTTGTGACAAGTAACATCTGAGCAGACGGAACCGCACCTGAGGATTCCCTTGCTTCTACTGCTGACACCTCTGCTGGAAAGCCGGGTTGCGTGGGTGGAAAGAACCATGACCACCTGACTGCTTGAACTGCTGAGTCTGTCGAGGAGGAGGAGGAGACAACCAGTATTTCTGCTGCTTCTGGACCACCTGAGTTGAGGGCGACGAGCTGGAGTCCCTGAAACGCTTCCTCAAATTCTCCACCCTCAGAAAAGCTGCCTCAGCCCTGAGAGCCAAGTTATAGAACTTATCAAACTCATCGGGATCGTGCAAGGCAAGGGCCAGCTGCAAGTCCTCTCTCAGACCACCTCTGAACTGGTAGATCTTGCTCTTCTGATCTGGAATGTTGTGCAAGGCATATCGAGCCAACTCATGGAACTCGACGTTGTACTTGTACACAGAGGAACCACCTTGCTTCAAGCGTCTGAACTTCTCACGCATCTCTTCCACAAAGCTGGACGGGATATAGTAAGACCTGAAATCTCTGCAGAAATCGTCCCAACTGATCATTATGTCTCCCGTGGAGTCCCTCAACTGCTGCCACTAAACAGTTGCCTATCCCTTGAGATGAAACATTCCAAACTTGACGAAGTCCTCAGGACGGACATTGCTACACTCAAAGTGTTTGGTCATGTCCCGAATCCAGTCCTCAGCGTCGAACGGCTGGTCACAAGACATGAAGGACTTCGGCTGGTTCGCCGGGAATTGATTCAGAGATGCAAACTGATGAGCACCATGGTTGAAATTGCCCTACTGCTGATTGGTCCTCTCTTGCAACAGTTGGATTCACATCTGGGTGTTAGCATTTGTTCCAGCCATCACCAATTGTCAAGCCTCTGCAGGAGGAGGCGGCGGCGGAGGAGGAGGCGGAGTAGATGGTGGTGGAGCATCAACACCCTTGTGACCCGGATGCTGGCAAGTTGTTGGAGCCATCCTGAAGACGAACAACACATTAGCCCAGAGAATAACATTCAAGGTAAAACTGAATCAATAGGCGGAAATATCTGAAATAGAATATTTAGCAATTGCACTCGAAGAAAATAGTAAGAATGCTTCCTCAAAGTGATTGTAGACAAAATCTGATTAAAGACCACTTGCAAACAAAGTATGAGATAGAACTACTTGGAACAAACGTATGACAGAGATTCCACCCGATATCTTCGTGGAGATGATCGCACGGGCTCAAATTTACAGTAGCCATCCTGTGCAAGGGAGTGCACACGACATACGAAGCGTCCCCGAGTTGTAGCAAGCTACAAGGACTCTTTAAGACACAACGAGAACCGTTGTAAGACGACCGTGAAAAAACGTACCTAGTAAGTGTCGAATGACAACCTTACATCATTCATCTGTAGGAAGATTTTCCTATAAGTCACTACCTGATATCCCACCTAGTAATTCCTGAAATATCTGGTCATGCAATCTGGTACACGGGTACAAGGAGTAATATGTCACACAACTTCTATGCTAACCCATCCATTGTATCACATCCGTCAACACATAACCAAAATCTCGGACCTTCATCTAACACAGACCCTCGTAATCACAACGATACAAAGTGTGGCGATACATCCGGAACTCTCTGCACCAGTACTGGGGAAGCCGGACTCCTCTCGTCACTACGAGTATTGAAGCAATTAAGAACATCCTCCATCCTGAGATACCAAGAAATCTGAATGATGGCGATGTGCACAAGAATCCCATGGAGCTCAATTCCCCGAAAGAAATCAAGTCAGATAGGAGGCACCAAGACAGAACTCCGTCACATCGATATCATATAGATTTCCAAAATATCCGCGTGATCCTAAAAAAAAATTAGCGAGAAGAGGAGTAGAATTAAGATTTCCTAGGTCAAGAACCTCACCAGAGCATAGAAGAGGAGAAAAACAAACCTACCCTCCGATATAACTAGGACTCAAATAGTTTTACTAGACTTGACTCGGCCAAGTTCGATCACACAAAGGCTCCTATGGTCATAAGGCTATGATTACCAACTTGTAACGACTAAGATGCGGCCCTTTCCTACTTTGGGGCGAGGCCTCACAAGGGAAAGGGGCGCATCTAAACGTCTCGCAAGCGAGATAATCATAACATTACATAACTGAAAGAGTGACAAGTAGGGCATACACTTGCCATCTCATAAGAGTTTAGCATTAAGCTTGCAGACACACATTATTCAGAGCATAGTTTAGTCCCGCTACAGACAACATGAAACAAGTAAAACTATGAGATCCCTCATGCTGGCCCACGATCACGACCACTGCCTCAGTCCTCCGGATAGTTCACGTACATTCGGCCAGAGTCCTCACCGAACTCCCACTTCAGCTCGTTGTCATCAGGATCTCCTGCGTCACGCGTACCTCTACCTGTTGGTGTTTGTAGTAATCTGTGAGCCACGGGGACTCAGCAATCGAATGATCTTGGTATCGAAACTAGCCAAGTTATTGGGTGAGGAAGGTTAAGTGTTTGGGTTTGCAGCAACCTAAGCAGATATAGTGGCTACCTTACGATGATCAGAGTAATCATATGGTGGTCCACGAGAGCGATCGAAGAATAGGTTGATCACTAAGTGATCCTGAACCCCGAGTTACGTCAAACATAACCCCACCGTGTTCTCGGTCGGAGAGCGATCTCCAAAGGAGATAGCCACGGTTATGCACATAGTTGGCAGTTTTAATAGAGTTACTTCAAGTTGTCTAAAACCGGATGTTATCAAAATATCCACATTTGCCACATAACCGCGGGCGAGGCTTTCCAAAAGATTAAACCCTACAGGGGTGGTCCAAATAGTCCATCACAAACTCGTTCTCGGGACACGACGGAGAAGCGACGCATACAGTGGCCTGATAGAAATCACTCAAGTTGCCCTGAGTTGGCCCCGTACAGTGCTCTAGTTTGGACCAACACTCATGAGGAGCACTGGCCCAGGTTGTTGATTAAATCCTCGGGGTAGCTATTCCCTATGCAAATTATAATTAGGTTATTAGCATATTAAAACCAATGTTGGGTCCTGCCACATGAGCCTTAACACTACACGATTTATCAAGGGGTCCCCATAACAACCCCAAACGTATTAGGAGCGATCAGTTATGGAATCAAACACCGGTAACCGAAACTAAGGCGGCAACAACGGAACAAATCACCCGACAAAAGGCTAGGCCTTCCGTTATTTACCAAGTATATAGGTGCATTAATTAAATAGCAGTTTAAACATAATGATATCAAAATACCCATGTTATCACATGGGACAGCTGGCACCTGCAACTAATAAAGCTATCCATTAGGGGTTAAGCAAGCCTACTTAGCCAAACAACATTTGCTAAAAGAGGGAAGTGTTTGAGGTTCATGGCAAAGAGAGGTGGCATGTCTATCAAGTTGTAGGCAGCAAGCATGTAACGAAGGAAACGTGATTCTAAGCATAACAAAGCTAGATACGGTGTCAAGGTCACGGTCATCTTGCCTGTGATGTCCTCAGCATGGAACTGCTCTTGTTCTTCCTGCACGTACTCTCCAGAATCCACGTACTCGCTCTCCGTTCCCAATGCTACCCAAGATAAGAAAACAGCCAATGAACACCGACAAAAAATAATGCCACAATCAATATGATGCCTGTATGAAGAAGGAAGCATGCATCACTATTCTAGTCACTTTATATGCATTAGTTGAGCTAATTGAATTCTGGAGAGAACCTCATATTAAGTTATCTTGACATGCATGCATATGGCATGAACATGTGCATCACGAGAAAAAAGATGCAAGAACATATAAAGAACATAGAGAACGGAGTCACAGATCAACCGGAAACTACAAAACAAGTTACAAAGCCCTATGGATCAAATCAGCCATAAACACACACTAATGGGCACTCACTGGTGTTACCAGGTTGCCACATGATCAAGCAACAAATTATAAGTGGGGTGGTGCATGGGAACACACCACACCATCAACAATGCCCGCACAAGCTTCAAAATAATACAAACATACAATCTGTTTTCAACAGTAACATAGCAGTTTGTATACAAGATCTAAAGTAGCTACAACCTTCTAAATAAATAACACAAGGCATGAAATTGAAGCCATTCAAAAGCTCTACAACCCTGTACAAGAAGCTAATGCAAAGGAATCACCCATGAGCAGATCTATAGACACTAACTTGGACAAAATATCACAGTTTCATCAAGGAATCATCCACAAAGGGCCAAAGCACCACCTAATGTAAAGCTCTCAACATGGCATCACATCAGAAAATAACAGTTTTATGAAGTTGCTCCAAAGTGAAATCTGATTGCACCATTGGTTTCCTGGGATGATTCTACCCCAAATCCCTATATCATACATGGGTACTTGCATGTATCAACAATGCACAAAGCTAGCTCGAAAAATCACAAAGAATCCTATACGCTACAAATGACTATAATAACATGTAGAAACTATCACAATGGCATCATCTACACATGCACATACACTAGGACAAGAACAAACTATCTAGGCATGGCATGGACTCACTACATGGTCACACTAACATATAGAAATATGGTCATCCACACACACACACACACACAAATGTGCAACACATACACATCCACATGTATATGTGGACTCACACCACACACGCCTACACCTACACACACACAAGGGATTACTCACCCACATACACACATAGAAGAATCACACAACACATTATATGTGGAGATGCAAACATGTATATGTTTGTGCACACTTGCACAAGTGTGTGTGTGCAAACACATGCACACATACACACACATCTCCACCTACATCGATCTACACACACATCCACTACACTCTAGTGCAATCATTGGAGAAGGAAAAAACATCAAGCACATGCCCTGGCGGTAAAAAGAAACAACACAAAATATAACAGCAAAAGAAAAGAAATGAAAAAAGGGGGTGGGTGTGGGGATCGAACCCACAACCCCGTGGTACAACCACCAGAGACACACCACTGGGCTATGCCATCGAGGCTTACCAGACAGAGGGCCATAAGCAAGGTTAGCCCTCTCTGGCGCTGCACATGATCTAGGTAAATAAAAGCAAAAAGAAGGTGCCCGGAGGATCGAATCCGCAACGCACGCGCAGGCGCCCGGCTGTGTTGCCACTACGCTATGCTATCTGAACTTAACAGAGAGGGGGGTGTTGTTCTTTTGAGCACCCCCTCTACACCTGCACCTACTACGGCGGCCGCCGGAACAGGGGAAGATGGCGAGGAGGCTACATGTGCTCATTGACGGGGGTGGCTACCGACGGGGGATGCGGGGACCTAGGGGAACTCGTTCTAATGGCTAACTCGGCAGAGGGAGGCTGCAACAGCGGCGCAATGGAGCTGCTGCTGCCGGCCATGGAAGAGCACGGCGGCGGCGACGACCATGCACAACAAGGGGACGGGCACACGGGAGAGGGGGAGAAGACGATGATGCTCACCTAGGGACACAAAGACGAGGACGAACAACACTCGACGAAGAGGAAGAAGAAGCTCGAGGCGCTCCGCAGCGGAGCTCTCCTGCTCCGGCAACGGCGACACGGAGGCGACGCCAGGGAGGGCTCAGGCCCCCCTAGCAGCGAGAATAGAACGAGGATTCCACCTGCATCCTCGCGGACATCTTGGATGACACGGGGGAAGGTTGTCGACGACGAGGGGACGAGGGGACAGCGGCGGTGCTCCTTGTTTTGTCTGATCTTTCTGAATCTCACTACTGAAGCTTACCTTGCAGAGGGGGAGAAGGAGGTGGCGGCGGGGAGAGGGAACCCTAGAGGGGCACACACGTCGAGGGGCTAAATAGGCGACGGGGCTGACGTCCTCAATGTCCTTGAAGCCACGGAGGCAAGCTCTCTCTCACCGCCCGACTCTCTTTGACGAAAAGAAGTAAAAAAGGGGCAAACGACGTCAGGAGGAAGAAGGGACGGGGAAGAGGCCGCGCTAGCGAAGAAAAGAGGCGAGGCCCATGTGGTGAAGGAGTGAGCCGGCCCACCTGGGCTTCTCTGGCGCCTGGCAACACAGGGAAAACAAAAGAGGTTTTTTACTTTTTAAATTAAAAGCCACAACCAAAAACTCTCAGAGGCAAGTAAAGGGGTTTTTCAAAAAAAAATAGATAGGGGCTGAGGGATTTATGGCCTATTAAATAAAATGTAAACCAGATTTTCAGAACACAATAAATTACAACAAAACAGGAATTATCGTGTTGTTTTTATTAAAAAACCCATGGACCTAAAGTCTAATATTGCAATGAGAGTTACCCCCTCAACCACAATTAAATCCTCTAAATAAATAACATTTTTAAAATAGGGCCAAGCAAAGTCCAACACACAAGTTGAAATAAACAAAGGAGAAGGGGTTTTAGCATTGTTTGAAATCACCAATGTTTGAAAGCATTGTTTGAAAGGCACCACAACATCACACCCACTCAAAGCAAGCTAGCACCACCATGATGTATCACTCCTAGCAACACAAGAAGGAAAGTAATGGAATTGACGAGGATGCCATGATGCAAGATGATGACATGAAATGAAGCCACATGAAATGATAACTTTATATAATATCCAAACCATGGTTCCACAAAATAGGAAAGGATCCAAATATGGAAAGGAGTACATCTGGGCCGTTACAAATGCATCCCGGGTTTTGTGAGGTATCATGAAGCAAAGGGAATGTCACATGGTAACAAAAGGTTCACTCGAGTATCATTTGTGTGCTTATAGTTATCGATATGGATGATAGTTCCGCTATCGGTCATCGACCGAGGGAGTTTCGTTCATGTCTATGAATTACCGAACCTATGGCATCACAAACTTAAGGTAATCATGATATGTTGATTGTTCTTACTTCATGAGTAATGAGCATACTTTGTGAATTTTTTTCATTAATATTAGAAGTAGTTTCGAGAGGACCCTGAAGTGCTCCGAGGTCACGAGAAATTTTTCCAAGACTATCGGGTAATGTCTGGTATTACCAATAAACAATATGTAGGTGAAAAACATTTGTGGCCCTATTATATTATATACTAAAGGGTCTAATAGTTATTATAAGGATTTTATATTCAATTTAATATCAGTGGGCATTAAAAGGCCTAGTGGTGGAAGGTAACTTGGACCTCCAAGGCCCAAGTGGAGGTGGTTCCCCCCTTTCCAAGGAGGGCATGGTGAATTGAAGTGGGGAAGGACCCATCCTCTACCTAGGCCAGTGCACTAACACCAATGGTGAATTGTGTGTTTCCCCTCTGTCGGTGCCAAAACCGGCATATCTCAACTAGGGGCTCCCGAGGTGTGGATCTAAGACCAATGGTAAAAGGAACAATAGTGTTGGGGATATTATCTGTTGACAACCCGCCCTAGTTGGGCCGGGTAACCAAAGCTGGCGATCCATCTAAAATGTGTTTCAGGCATTGGCCTGGTAAGGCCGAAGGTTGTATGGCGGTTTACGACTTCCGGAAAGAGTCCATAGTAGGAAAGGTATCCAAGCTTTGGAAAGGTGGCGACTTAGAGATTGTAAGAGTCACGATTTGTATAAAGGAAAGGACCCTTGTAAACCCTAGGGACTCGACCTGTATATAAAGGCGAGTTACGCCCTCCTTGTAATCGAAACTCCATCAAAGTAGGCTTTTACCTCCTCACGAGGGGCCGAACCTGGGTAAATCGCCGTCTCACTCCCGTTCAACCCCTTTGACTCGCCACCAAAGTGCGATGGCTCCGATACTAAGTCCTTTCACAAGGACATCTGCCATGACAAAACCACGACAGTTGGCGCCCACCGTGGGGCCTGTGCACGGTGGAGTTGAGTTCTCAAAGGGAGCCCCAGCAGGGTTTGGGAGCTACGCGACGGGGCTCATGACTCGGAGCAGCCGTGGGAAGTACTACATCAACAACCTGCTATGGGGGCCCGAGGCGGATTCGATCGAATCTGGTTACAGGGTCCCCGTCGGCAAGATCAGCATTTTCATCGGCATGATTGGATCGCCCGTTCCTGAGCCGGACATCTCCTCCGACATCGTCGAGCCGAACAGGTACGTCCGCCCGGTCATGACGCCAAATCTAACCCGCCCGGTCTTTGTTGGATTCACGCAGGGATCTTAGGAACCACAACACTCAGCGACCCTGGAAACCACGCCGGTCAATACTAGTGACAAATCGTCCATGGGCGATTCGGATTCAATCCAGTCTCTACATGGGGACTGTCTTGGGGGCTTCTCGCTGGCCATGGACCCCGAAGTTTTTGAACAAACTCGCCGTGAGATCTCCGTTTAGATGGCTGGGGCGACTCAACCCTTGCCAAACCCGGCAGGCGTAGGTGGAACTGGCGAGACGTCTAGAAGCTCGGCCTCTATCTTGGTGGAATTAGCAGCGGAAATTACAAGGCTCATGGCGACCCCCATCACACCGAAAAACCAGGAGGCAGTAAACACGGAATTGACGAAACTAAGAGAAGAAGTGGCAAAGGCTTAGCGGGATGCCGAGGTGGAGTCCGCCAGGATCGAGACCCGGCAAGCTCAAATTACCGCTGAGATAGCTCGCTTAAATACTGACAACTGGCGGCTCGAAAGGCACCAGCGCGCATCTGACACCGTCCATCAGCGGAGACACCAGGGTCGCCTGCCCCCCGATCTCAACCCGACCCGCCTGTTCGACACTTCGCAAACTCCCGGGACGGGAGCCGCCCCTGGGGAGGGCTGGGCCAGCCGCCTAACCCGCCGTTCCAGCCAGTTGCGGATCGCGTACCCCGATTCCGGACACCTCAAGGTCACTTTTCCAACCCGGTGGACAACGTCCTTGCTGCAACTCGCTATTTGGAATCCCTTCCGATTCACGGCAACACTCCTGCCGAGATAGAGGCAAGGAGTGCCATTGAGATGTTGAAGACGGCGGTGGTTCAAAACGCCCAGTTCTCACATAGCCTAGAGAGGCTGCATTCCACTCCCCAAAGACATGCAGTGCAAGAAGGTTGATGGTGATAGGAGGATTGCAAGAGAATGTGAAGAAGGGGATGCGGCTTATGCAGAAGTCGCTTGTGCTGCACAGGAGCTCAAATACCACCAGGCCAATGGTGATCCGGCCGATATGTCACCCCTAAAAAAGCCAACGACAGATGCTGAGCCGCCCCTCAAGTTCAAAGCAACAGATGACACTAAAATGGTGGATTTCGTCCCTGGTGATTCAACCAAGCAGTTCACTATTGGGATGGGTCTGGATCCCAAAGAGGAAAGCGCGCTCATCGAATTCATCCGTGAGAACCGGGACATCTTCGCATGGAAACCTTCTGACATGCCTGGTGTGCCGAGAGAATTCGCTGAGCAGCATCTTAATGTTGACCCAAAGGCAAAACCTATCCAGCAATATCTATGAAGATTCTACGAGGAACCACGCAAGGCAATCGGGGAGGAGGTTGCCCGTCTCTTGGCCGCCGGATTCATCATGGAGGTTTTCCACCCCAAATGGTTGGCTAACCCGGTTTTGGTACTCCAGAAAAATGGTACCTTCTGTATGTGCATTTATTACACGGACCTCAACAGAGCTTTTCCAAAGGATCCTTTCGCTCTTCCCCACATCGACCAGATTATTGATTTGGTGGCGGGATGCGAACGTTTGTGCTTCTTGGACGCTTATTCTGGATATCACCAAATCAAGATGGCTGTGGAAGATCAAGAGAAAACAGCTTTTACAACCCCCTTTGGGGCTTTTTGCTATGTGTCCATGCCATTTGGACTCAAGAGTGTAGGGGCGACTTATCAGCGTTGCATCCAGAATTGCCTCCGTGGCCAAATCGAACGCAACGTCCACGCCTATGTCGATGACATTGTGGTTAAAACCCGCCAGGGGGAGACTCTATTGGAAGATCTCAAGGAAACTTTTGATAATCTGCGGGTATATCAAATGAAGCTAAATCCCACCAAGTGTGTCTTTGGCGTTCATGCAGGGAAATTGTTGGGCTTCCTGGTGTCTGAGCGCGGCATCGAAGCTAACCCGGACAAGATCGAAGCGGTTACTTCCCTTGGGAAGCCAACAAATGTTAACCAAGTCCAACGGATGGCGGGTCGCATTGCGGCCTTAAGTCGTTTCATAAGCCGCCTGGGAGAAAAGGCGATTCCCCTTTATCAATTGCTAAAGAAATCTGACCATTTTGTTTGGACAGATGAAGCTGATGAAGCTTTCAAAGCCTTAAAACGGCAACTGGTCAACCCACCAGTCTTGGCCGCCCCGACTGAGAAAGAGCCCATGCTTTTATATATTGCGGCAAACTCCAAAGCAGTAAGTGTGGCGGTGGTCGTTGAAAGGAAGGAGGAAGGAAAGGAATACCCTGTGCAGCGCCCGGTGTATTTTATCAGCGAAGTGCTAACTCTTTCCAAGCAGCGATACCCACATTGGCAGAATTTAGTGTATGGGGTCCTTATGGCGAGCCGGAAGCTTAAACATTATTTTCAAGAACTTCCCATCACGGTGGTTAGTTCCGCTCCCCTCGGGGACATCATCCAGAATCGGGAGGCAACGGGGCGGATTGCCAAGTGGGCGATTGAACTTGGGCCGCATCACGTACGGTACACCCCTCGCACGACCGTCAAATCTCAGGCCTTGCTTGATTTCGTCAATGATTGGACCGAGTTACAGGCCCCGGAAGACAGGCGTGATCTTACATACTGGACTATTTATTTTGACGGATCCAGACAGTTGGAAGGCTCGGGGGCTGGCGTGGTACTGGTATATCCTCAAGGAGACAAATTCTGTTATGTCCTCCGACTCATGTTTCCATGCACCAACAATGGTGCGGAATACGAAGCTTTACTTCACGGCTTGCGACTCGCCAAGGAGATGAACCTTACGTGGGTCAGATGTTTTGGCGACTCTGATCTGGTGGCTCAGCAAGTTTCAGGCACTTGGGATTCTCGAGACCCTGTGATGGCGGCTTACAGGAGGGCTGTGTCCGATGTGGCGGGTCATTTCAATGGCTATCACGTTGATTACATTGACCGGTGCCTTAACGAGGCGGCTGATGCCATTTCACGTCTCGGTTCCCAGCGAAAGCCGGTTCCCCCTAATGTTTTTCTGGATACTTTGCATAATCCTTCCGTAAGTTTTCCATCAGAGGAGGAGTTGGCGATACCAGATCCTGAGTCCTAGTTCGTGGCGGCTCTCCATGTTACGCTGGACTGGGTTCTTCCGTATCTGGCCTATCTCGCCCGAGGCGAGTTACCTACAGATGAAGTGTTGGCCCGCCAAATTGTTCGGCAAAGCAAATCCATGGTGATCATCAACGGCGAATTATATAAGCAAAGTACTTCCGGGGTTTTTCAAAGATGTGTTTCCTCCGAAGAAGGGTGCATAATTGTAAATGACATTCATTCCGGAGATTGTGGGCATCACGTCGGGTCATGTTCCTTGGTTTCAAAAGTGTTCCGTCATGGTTCCTTTTGGTTGACGGCTCATGCAGATGCAGAGGAAATAGTTCGTCGATGCGATGGATGCGAGCATTATGGGCGACAGGCTCATGTGCCGGCTCAAGAACTAAGGATGATTCCCATCACTTGGCCTTTGGCGGTCTGGGGGTTAGACATGGTTGGCCCCTTTAAGATGTCCTCCAACAAGAAAACCCATTTGCTTGTGGCGGTTGATAAATTGACCAAGTGGGCTGAGGCAGAGCCTGTTGGAGCTTGCAATGCGGAGACGACGGTCAAATTCTTGAAAAAGTTGATCTTCCGGTTCGGATATCCGCACAGTATCATTACTGATAATGGCACTAATCTGTCTCAAGGGGCGATGCAGGAGTATTGTCGTCGTGAGCACATCCGACTTGATCTTTCTGTAGTTGCTCACCCACAGTCCAATGGACAGGCGGAGCGGGCGAACCAGGAAGTTTTACGAGGAATCAAGCCCCGACTCATGGTTCCCTTGGAACGAACCCTGGGGTGTTGGGTTGAGGAGCTGCCTTCGGTACTATGGAGCAGGAAGGTCAACGGGTTCTACCCCTTTCTTTATGGTCTATGGAGCAGAAGCCGTTCTTCCCACTGATATAAGGCATGACTCGCCTAGAGTCGCCGCTTATGTGGAACAGAACAATGAACCGGCGCGTCAAGACTCTTTGGACGCCTTAGAGGGAGCGCGTGATTTGGCTGCACCCCGATCAGCCATTTATCAGCAGGACTTACGGCGTTATCACAGCCGCCGGGTCAAGAGCCGAACCTTTCAGGAAGGCTACTTAGTGCTTCAACTGATACAAGATCGCACTGGCATGCATAAGTTATCACCACCATGGGAAGGACCGTTCATCGTCAGCAAAAACCTTCGCAACGGGTCTTACTATCAGGTGGATCTACGGCCTGATCGGCCAACCACGGAGGCTGAGTCGACTCGCCCCTGGAATATTGCCCACTTGCGGCCTTATCACACTTGAGCTATTAAGGTTTACGTTTTGCAAGTTTTTCATTTCTTATAAAGCAATAAAATTAAATGCTTCCCGACTTGGGGGCTTTCCTGCTAATTCATCTTATTGAAAGGTATGGATCGTTATTCTTTTATCAACAAGTCCCCCAGACATGGATGCTATCCATACCGAAGATCTTAAGTCGCCACGATGCGCTTATTACAAAACTGGGTATTGATAAGCCAAAGAGGATCGAAGTCTCCACAAGCGCACGATTCAAACATAGGCGTCTTATATGATTCTGTGTATTAGACCGACTTACTTTAGGACAGTGTATTCCCAAGTCGTTTTGTGGTAATAGCGTATACGCTTCTACAATCCTATGATGGTCTTTCCCTTAATCATAGGTCACTTGGGGGCTTCCTCTCACTGAGATCAGCCTTACTACCCATTTGGCCTGCGAAAAATTACCGCATTACAAATGGTTAAACTGGACTGTGTGTTGGCCGAATCGCCATATGGACCCATGAACTCTTGGCGAGTTATTCCTCTCATGGACCCTGAACTTGCCTTAAAACATGTCTGGTACCGGCAAGCGCCTCGCATGGAAAATAGAGAAACCATTAGTTCATTGAACCCGCTTCATTGAAGCTTGACTTGTGCCTCATCAGCCGGTCTAAATACTTGAGCTTTTGCTACAAAAGTATCCCTTGGGTGGCGCTTGAGCTTGTTTGACTCGCCCTATCCTGTCGCGACCTTATGAGCGGACAAAATTGCTATTTTTTACCTCCCTGGCACTGCCACAAGGTTTTTCAGTTTTTTTCTGACTCGCCTCAAAATATCTTGGGGCGATTGCTATTTGTTATCACCTATTACTCACTGAGATGGTTTGATATATGTTTTCAAGTTTAGAACAGGTTGATGATCAAAATCACTCTAGCCATGGCGGATTAAACATCATAAAAACGCCTCAATGGCAGGTCAAGTATTACGATAAAAGCCTCTAACGGCGGATCAACCATTTCAAAACGCCTTAAGGGCGACATAAGGGTTTTTTAAGATATCACGGAAGCAGTTTTGATTCCTAAAGAGACCTATTACATGGCTCTCATGGGCAAATCAATGAGGTGTTATTCTGCTGATGCCCTTGGATGAGCCTGCTGCGAGCTTTGGCCAACTTCAATTTGCAAGTCGCCCAGTACCTAGTTACACTTGGATAACGCGGCGAACTCGTCTTCATCGGTCAGCACTGATGAGAGATCTGAGTCCAAGTCAAAAGGATTCTTGGGTCGACGCGGAGTTAAGCTGGTCGTCACAAAGGTTGGCGGGTTAACCTTCTTGTTTTTGTTGTCGTAGGCGGCTTGGTATTTTGATAAATCTAGGCTTGCAGCAAGCTGAGTTGCCGCCAAACGGGAGTCCTTGACAACACGTTGATAGACCTCTTTAGCAAATTCTGACCCATCATCCTTGAGTTGAGGAAAGCCCGCTGCTACTTCTTCTGGGTTTATCTCTGGAGCATATGCTAAGCAGCGACTCAGTGTAGTCAGCGCTCCTTTCCGGGCGGCTGACCGAGTTAACTCGCCAATTTGGGGAGGAAGAGTGGATAAGCAGCCAAGCATCTTCTTTATTGATGTTATAGGCTCCTTGGCGCCCATCACTGCTTTCACAGTCAGCACACTCCCGGTATATAGCTGGTCCGTCAATGTGTAAATCGCCTTCAGCATCACGACGCAATCATCCTGAAGGTTGGCGGCTCTCGGTCCTGTATAAGAGGTAATGATAGTCAGCGATTTATATAAAGCTATTTGTTTACAAAGGTCAAGAGTTGTTTTTTATCGAAGACGGCTTGCGCCATGTTTGAGAGATTTCGCTTTAAGCCGGACAGCTCCTATTGCAAAGTATCCAACTTGGCTTCAGTTCTTTCTGCTCGCTTTGTTAAAGCATCTTGATCAGCTTGAGCCCTTTTTAAATCGGCTTTTAGCTTTTCCATCTGAGCTAAGATTAGTTGGTACTTCTCTTCTGATTTGGCCCGGGCATCGTTCTGATCGGATACACTTCTCTTCAAGTCGCCATGTGCTGATTCAGTTTGGATAAGTGATTCCTGTTGAAGCATATAGTTAAGGGGCAAGTCTTAGAATTATTGCAAGCAACACCCCTGACACTTGGGGGCTAATGTATAATTTTTTAGACAAAATTATACAGTATCAAGACCCAGCTCATCTTTTTACTGATGAACCGGCCCTTGGGGGTTACAGGTCGAAAGTTTTTTAAATCATCAAGACCCGGCTCATCTTTTTACTGATGACCCGGCGCTTGGGGGTTACAGGTCAAAAGTTTTTCAAATCATCAAGACCCGACTCATCTTTTTACTGATGACCCGGCCCTTGGGGGTTATAGGTCAAAAGTTTTTCAAATCATCAAGACCCGACTCATCTTTTTACTGATGACCCGGCCCTTGGGGGTTACAGGTCAAAAGTTTTTCAAATCATCAAGACCCGGCTCATCTTTTTACTGATAACCCGGCCCTTGGGGGTTAATGAGGATAATATAGTGTACAAAAAAATGTACCTCATGTTTGTTCTTCAGCATCCGAAGCAGGCTCTTCTCCATCTCATAACTCGCCTCCAGGCGACTTGCAAAGCCAGAGCAAAGTTTTTTGAATTCCAGATTTTTATATTGGGAGAGCTTAGCCTTGGAAAGTTCATGCTCAAGAATAGGTTGAGCTGATGATGATACATGCTTCGATAAAACCGCTGTGGCCGGCTTAGAGAAGCGAGTACCGGTGATAACTACAGCGTCCGGGTCTTCTGCTGTTGTCAATGGACTTGGCGGGTTAGGTGCATCCATGGTTTCCTTGGGAGAGCTGGGGAGATCCACTTGATCTTCAGGTTTGTCTTGGTCCGGGTTATCCTGGGTCGGCGCCGACTTTTCGATAGGCTCCGAAGTTGTGATGGGAGTTGACCCGCCAGTTTTGCTTTTCTTCGCATGTGCCCTGAAAGGAGAAGGGGGTGCGTTTAAAGGACTGAAAATTTATCACCATCAGACTAAAAGTAAATATTATCAAAGGTTTACCCAGGGACACGGATCATTAGTGGAAGTGCCGACATTACTGAGTCGCCAGATGTAGGAGGAGAACTCTGCAAAAAGTTATACTTCAAAGATATAAGCGAGTTACAAATGCGATCCAAAAATACGTGAAGAAGTGTTATTAGAAGATACCTCATTTGGCCTTTTCTTGTTTCTTGTTGGTAAACCGGACACCAGATCGTCAGAATGACTTCGAGTTTTCTGATTTGAAGTGTGTTGTGCTTTCTTCATAAGAAAATTTGGATCCAAACAAGCATTTGGGTGTGAGAAGGGATCTTTCCCACAAATTCGCCCGGCCGGCTTAGGTGGAGAAGGAGATCAATCGGAGGAAACAGAAATTACCTCTACAAAATCCTCCTGGCTTTCATTGTCTTCACTCTACGCAAGAGATACAGAGGTGTAAATACAAAGTTATCAGTAATGGATGGCGAGTTAAAAGAGGATAGATTTTTTACCTCCGAAAGTGCGTCGCCGACTTGGGATTCATCAGCTTCGGATGGCTCAGTAACAACAGCTTTGCCCTTGCCCTTGGATTTCTTCTTTGGAGGCGGCCTAGCTTGCTTCATGGCTGACTTTTTTGGCCTCTTGGACCAAAATTTATCACCTTTCTGAAATGGCATATTTTATAAGAGGTCGTAGTTCAAATAAGACGTAAGGAATAAAAGACAAAAGGCGGGTTAAAGTTATTTACCTTTGGTGCCGGGTTAATCTTGCAGAAAGGTTTAAGACCTATTTGGCCGCATTTTGCCATAGGCTCGCCGGTCAGCTTCTTGATGATGGTTACAATGTCATTTTCCGTCAGAGCCGTGTGGAAGTAGCACTGAGGATGATCTAGGTTGCCGTCGAATTCACACATTAACCCGTCCCGACGACTTAAAGGGATGATACGCCATTCGACCCAGCAGCGGATGAAGTTAACTCCAGTAAGGCCGTTGTTTGTCAAAAATCTTAACTCGGACAATACTGGGATAAAGTCTGACTCCTCCTCTTCGGTGAGCTTGTCTGGGAGTTTGAAATTCATTGGAAGGCGATCTTCCCTATAACCCAGAAGTTTGTTTTCGCCCTCAGGCGAAGTCTCCTGACAATAGAACCAAGACTCGCCCCAGCCTTTGGCGTGGCTTGGCATGGCGAGTGACGGAAATGGGCTATCCCCGCGGAGCGGAACATTGACACCACCAAGCTCCAGGCTGGGGCCATTGTGAAATTCTGTTTGGCGACTTAAGTGGAAGAAGTACCAGAATAAGGGAACTGAGGGTTCCATCCGCAAGTAAGCCTCACAAAACACCTGGAACTGGCATAGATTTCTTATCGAGTTGGGCCCTAGATCTTGGAGGCGGGCATTCATAAAAGCCATGGCGTCTCTGAGGAATTTCGATCCAGGCGGCTTAAAGCCCCGCTCAAGGTGTTCAACAAAAACAACTATTTCCCCTTCCTCGGGATTGGGGATTTCTTCTCCTAACCCGGTGCGCCAACCGATAACCTCCTGAGGGTCCAAATTTCCCGTTTTCACATAATCATCTAGTATAGCATCATTAACCTTGGTGGGGATCCAGTCGCTTTTGAAAACGGCGTACATGCTATAAAGGGATAAAATTACGGGTGAATTGACACGCCAAACATCTACTGAAAATGGTGAAACAATTTCATTTGACTCGCCAAATAATTTGTCCGGGTCAGGTTGCCAGGGGCGACTTATGAAATTGTTGCTACTTAAAGGAGCGATGTTTCGAAGCATCAGTGGTATTTGTCAAAATGGTGAAGTATGAGGCTACAAACAGATTTCACTTGACAAGCAATAGAATATGGATCTACCAGGCAGACGGAAATAAATGCGGAAAAGGACTGGATATAACAACCTGCGGCTAAGGTGGGGACGGTAATATTGATTTGGTGAAGCCCTATTCTGAGTATGCAAGTAGAGGCCGAACAAATAAAGGTATGAAAGACATCGTTGTTCTCGTTATCATTGCCGCCAACTAATCAGGAACAGATAAAGACATTCGAGAGGCAGCAAGAACGCAATCAGGATGAACTTCGAAAAGAAACTTGGATCTGTTCTTAAATGGAAGAAAGCTAACCTGGTGGATACGGCTGGACACGGTCAACGGCGATGAACTGCTCGGCCACAACGAGATGCGCGGACGATGATGGAGGTCTCGGACGGATGCGAAAACCTCGGGTGGTGACGAGGTATTCGACGGTGAGAAGGTGCTCGACGGCGGCGAGACGGTCGATGGTGACGAACTGCTCGGCCGCGATGAGGTGCTCGACGGCGACGAAGTCTTCGGGCGGCACCAAAACTTTCTGATGGCGACGAGGTCTTCGGGTGGCGGCGGAGCTCTTGGGAGACGATGAGGGTTTTTCTTCGCTGCAATAGTGGGGAAGAGAAGGGAGACAAGACTGGTAGGTGGAATACGCCCAGTCCCTTCCTCCCGCCTATTTATCAGGTTGGGCGCTAGGATCGAGGCGCCACGAGCGGGAACTACCAAAAGATAAAGATTCGCCATGATGACGCCCCAAAATTTTTAGGATAACGATACCACAGGATCCGTTGGGGATTACGTCATTATCCTTTCCGGGATTCAAGGGATAAGGAGGTGCCAACAAGAAACGGTTTGGCGACTCAAGTTTTTCCACAATAGATGGCGGTTTAAGTGCATGGTGTATAAGAGGAGTGAAGATGAATCGCCCCTAATTGAGTAAGGATATTGGCATGAAGGAAATTCAAGTCAATTTGGGGCCTAATGTTGGGGATATTATCTGTTGATAACCCGCCCTAGTTGGGCCGGGTCACCAAAGCTGGCGATCCATCTAAAATGTGTTTCGGACCTTGGCTTGGTAAGGCCGAAGGTTGTATGGCGGTTTACGACTTCCGGAAAGAGTCCATAGTAGGAAAGGTCTCCAAGCTTTGGAAAGGTGGCGACTTAGAGATTGTAAGAGTCACGATTTGTATAAAGAAAAGGACCCTTGTAAACCCTAGGGACTCGACCTGTATATAAAGGCGAGTCCCAGGGAAGAAGAGGGCAGGTTAGAAATCATCGAGTGCTAGGTCTGGCGAGTTACGCCCTCCTTGTAATCGAAACTCCATCAATATAACACAAAGCAGGACGTAGGCTTTTACCTCCTCACGAGGGGCCGAACCTGGGTAAATCGCCGTCTCACTCCTGTTCAACCCCTTTGAGTCGCCACCAAAGTGCGATGACTCCGATACTAAGTCCTTTCACGAGGACATCTGCCGTGAAAAAACCACGACAAATAGGGAGATGATGTTTAGCCAGGTTCGGGCCCTCTGAAAGAGGTAAAACCGTACATCCTACTTTGATTGTATTGATTATATGGTATATAGTATAGGTTGATGATGTACCTCAAGATCGTTTTGTAAGCTCTAAACCCTAAGGTTAATAAGTTAACCTTCTCCGGACTAAACCCCTGGCTTGTTTTGATACCTAGGGTGATCTAGGCTACATATTTATGTCAGTTGTGGACATGTCGAGTATAGAGTTATTCTTGGAGTGAACGTTAGGTAGTCGGAGGTTTCCCTTCTTCACATAATGAAGTCTTGACGCGCCCTCCATCATTCGGATGGTGGCTTAACGGTCCCTTAGTTCAGTCCACACAGATCTAACATTTTAGGCTGGTACCCCTAGTTGTGGACACCATGAGTAGCACCTGAACTAGTTTCCACCCACCGAGGATGAATGCACTCTTCGGATCCTCTAGCCTTAGATGCCTCCAGCTTGGCAGGGAAGTTCTCCTAGGTAACATTGTTCAGATCCAAAGTTCATGCAATGACTTGATTCTGAAGGGTCCCCGGAGAAGTATAAACGATGAGTTTCACATCAGACACCTTTTACTAAAATGCCACCACTTAAAATCATTCTAGGTTAGTCATGATCAGCAAATTCATGGTTCCGGAAGTTGCCTTACTACCCCGTTCTACTAAAACTGGAGCTCGTGCCCCGAGTTTCAGGGGATATCATCAAAAACATATCTTTCTATCAACACCGGCTTAATGATGGCAGGGTAACGTGGAAATTTGAACGACACAATGTCGGTGCTGCTGGTATTTCACTCCACTATAGGAACATAGTGAATATCCCATTCATTTTACTACACCTCATCTCTCTCGACCATAGCCAGCACCTCAAGAGCTCTGATACGTCTCAAATGTATCTATAATTTTTGATGGTTTCACGTTGTTATCTTGTCAACTTTGGATGTTTTGTTTACCTTTTTTATCTTTTTTGGGACTAACTTATTAATCCAGTGCCAAGTGCCAGTTCCTGTTTTTTCTATGTTTTTGACTCTTTTCAGATCTGATTTTGGAACGGAGTCCAAACGGAATAAAATCCCTGAAATAATTTTTTCCAGAACGGAAGAAGATTGGGAGACTTCTGGGCCAAGGCAGGGGGGCCACAGGGAGCCCACAAGCCCTGTTGCCGCGGCCATGGGGCCCGCGGCAACCAAGCTTTTGGCCTCCCTGGCGCTCCCCTGCCCTAGCTCTTTGGCTTATAAATTCCCTAAAAATCTAGAAAAAATGAGGGCATCCATGAAAACACTTTTGCGCTACCGCAAGCTTCCGTTTCCGCGAGATCTCATCTGGATACCCTTCTCGGTGCCCTGCCGGAGGGGACTTTGGAGTTGGAGGGCTTCTACATCAACATCATCGCCACTCCAATGACTCGCAAGTAGTCTACTTCAGACCTACGGGTCCATAGTTAGTAGCTAGATGGCTTCTACTCTCTCTTGGATCTTCAATACAAAGTTCTCCATGATCTTCATGGAGATCTATCCGATGTAATCCTCTTTGGCGGTGTGTTTGTCGAGATCCGATGAATTTTGGATTTGTGATCAGATTATCTATGAATTATATTTGAGTCTTTGCTGATTTCTTATATGCATGATTTGATATCCTTGTAAGTCTCTCCGAGTCTTAGGTTTTGTTTGGCCAACTAGATCTATGATTCTTGCAATGGGAGAAGTGCTTGGTTTTGGGTTCATACCGTGTGGTGACCTTTCCCAGTGACAGAAGGGGCAGCAAGGCACGCATCTTGTTGTTGCCATCAAGGGTAACAAGATGGGCTTTTATCGTAGATATGAGATTGTCCATCTACATCATGTCATCTTGCTTAAGGCGTTACTCTGTTCTCATGAACTTAATACACTAGATGCATGCTGGATAGCGGTTGACGTGTGGAGTAATAGTAGTAGATGTAGAAAGTATCGGTCTACTTGTTTTGGACGTGATGCCTATAGATATAATCATTGCCTTAGATAACGTCACGACTTTGTGCGGTTCTATCAATTGCTCGACAGTAATTCGTTCACCCATCGTCTACTTGCTTTCATGAGAGAAGGCACTAGTGAACACTACGGCCCCCGGGTCTATTCACAACTATTGTTTCCACTTTCACGTTTACTTTGCTTTGTTTAATCTTTGCTTTCAGTTGTCACTTTGCAAACAATCTATAAGGGATTGACAACCCCTTCATAGAGTTGGGTGCAAGCTCTTTGTGTTTGTGCAGGTACTTGAACTCTCCTCCTACTGGATTGATACCTTTGTTCTCAAACTGAAGAAAATACTTACCGCCACTATGCTACATCACCTTTCCGCTTCAAGGGAACACCAACGCAAGGCTCCAAGGCCGCGGGGAAATCCTTTGCATATTTGCTAAGGAAGTCTCTATAGACGTAGCCGTAGCAGCCAGATTCCTGGCGCCGTTGCCAGGGAAGGTGTGTTATCGCAGTAGCAGAAGGATTTCTGGCGCCGTTGCCGGGGAGGAGATTTATCCAAGTAGGTGTCACAAACTCATCTCTTGCATTTACCTTTTTTGCCAGTTGCCTCTCATTTTCCTCTCCCCCACTTCACATTTGCCGTTTCCATTTGCCTTTCTCCTTTGCCTTTTTTCATTTTCCTTTTTCTTTCGCCCTTTTCTCTCGCTTGCTTTCTGTTCGCTTGTGTGCCATGTGCCTTCATTATGCTTGCATCTTCACTTGCTGAAAATCTAGTGATTTGGATCCTCATCCACTTGCTAATCTCTTTAATAGATCCAATTATGTTGATCCAATTGCTAGTGAGTTGAGTTCTCTTGACTATCTTTATGGAGTTTTGCTTAACATGGGTGAATCTGAAAATCATGATGAAGAAACTTATGAAGTGATTCACGAGGGCTCCTTGAATGAAAAGCATGATTGCAATGGTTTCACTATAAATCCTAATAGTGACAATCATGCTAAAAATATGCAAACCCTAAGCTTGGGGATGCTAGTTTTGCTATGTCCCCTACTTGTTCCGATAATCATGATTGGGGTTATGATCTTGAAAATTTGTTTAAGCCTCATGATGAATATGATATTTGCAATATTATTGAAAATGGGTTTGGAGAATTCATGACTTTAGTTGATGATAATCCCATTATTTTTTAAGAGCGTCAACTTTGCATGCATGTGGATAATGAAAAAAATATCCTATGGGATAGCTATATTGTTGAATTTGAGTATGATCCCACATGTAATTGCTATGAGAGAGCAAAATATGGTGGTAGAAACTTTCATATCACTAAATCACCTCTCGTTATGTTGAGATTGCTATTGTCTCTTTCTTCTTCCTTGCATATGGTAACTATTGGTTGTCTTGACAATCTGTTTTCCTATAAAATGCCTATTCATAGGAAGTATGTTAGACTTAGATGTCATTTTCACATGCTTAATTATGCTCTCGTTGTGCTTCAGTTCTTGTCTTTTGTGTGAGCATCATTGAATGCCTAGCTAAGGGCGTTAAACAATAGCGCTTGTTGGGAGGCAACCCAACGAATCTATCCTTTTTCTTTATGTTTTGTATTTTCCACACTTTCATAATTCTGTTATGATTGTGTTTTTTGTGTTTCTTTTGCGTTTGTGCCAAGTAAAACCGTTATGATTAGTCTTGGGGATGATCGTTTGGTCATGCTGGAAAAAGACAAAAACTTTCTGCTCACGAAAAGAAGTTTCATTTTTTCTCCGTAAGAGCTTTTGAGTTGATTCTTCTTGCTTCTGATTGCTACACACATTCTTCAGACTGTTGTAATTTTTCAGAACTTTTGAAGTACCAGAAGTATACGAAATATACAGATTCCTTCAGACTCGTCTGCTGTTAACAGATTCTGTTTTTGTTGAGTTGGTTGCTTATTTTGATGAAACTATGGATAGTATCGGGGGGTATTAGCCATGGAAGATTGAAAATACAGTAACCCAAAATCAACATAAGTAGAATTTAAGTTTTCTACAGTACCTAAGGAAGTGGTGGTTTGCTTTCTTATACTAATGTTATCACGAGTTTCTGTTTAAGTTTCGTGTTGTGAACTTTTCAAGTTTTGGGTGAAGTTCTTATGGACAAAGAGATAAAGAGTGGCAAGAGCTCAAGCTTGGGGATGCCCAAGGCACCCCAAGTTGACTCAAGGATGCCGTAAAAGCCTAAGCTTGGGGATGCCCCCGGAAGGCATCCCCTCTTTCCTCTTCAATCCATCGGTAACGTTACTTGGGGCTATATTTTTATTCACCACATGTTATGTGTTTTCCTTGGAGCGTCTTGTATCGTAGGAGTATTTTATTTTCGTTGTGTCACAATCTTCCTTGCTGCACACCTAGAGAGAGAGACATGCACTCATCGTGATTTGTCGAGCTTCACTTATATCCTTTGGTTAGACAATTCAGCTCACATGTGCTTCACTTATATCTTTTGAGCTAGTTGATTTTGCTCTATGTCCTTCACTTATATCCTTTAGACCACGGAAGCGCGTGGCTTGGTAGTTGGCTTATGCTATGAAAGTAGTCTCGAAAGGGTAGTTATCCAAAGGGATATGAAAACTTCCACCTTCATGTGCATTGAATAGTTAGAGAAGTTTGACTCATCCCAATTAGTTTTGAGTTGTGGTTGTGGTAATATTGAAGTTACACTAGTAAGGTGTTGTGGATCTAGAAATACTTGTGTTGAAGTTAGTGATTCCCGTAGCATGCACGTATGGTGAACCGCTATGTGATGAAGTCTGAGCATCATTGGTCTATTGATTGTCATCCTTTGTGTGGCGCTCGGGATCGCGCGATGATTTATACCTACCAACCCTTCCCCTAGGAGTATGCGTTGAATGCTTTATTTCGATTACTACTAAAACTTCTGCAACAAGTATATGAGTTCTTCATGACTAAGGTTGAGCCCATGGTTTAGATGCACTTTCACCTTCCACCATCACTATATTCTTTAGTGCCGTGCAACTTTCGTCGGTGCACAAAACCACCCATATAGCCTCCCTCAAAACAGCCACCATACCTACCTACTATGGCTTTTTCAAAGCTATTCCGAGATATATTGCCATACGACTACCACCATGACATGTGCCACCACTTCTACATTGCCATTGCATGATCATTAGATAGCTAGCATGATGTTTCCATTGATGTCTATGCCATGCTAGATCATTGTCACGGTACACTACCAAAGGCATTCCATATAGAGTCATCATTGCTCTAAGTTTTGAGTTGTAAGTGTGATGATCATAATTTATGGAGCATTGTCCCATGTGAGGAAATAAAAGAGGCCAAAGATGCCCACCAAAAAAAAGAGGCCAAAAAGCCCACACAAAAAAATGAGAGAAAAAGAGAGAAGGGACAATGGTACCACCTTTCCACACTTGTGCATATTAAACATCATGATCTTCATGATTGAGAGTCTCTCGTTTTGTCACCACCATATAGCTAGTGGGAAATTTTCATTATATAACTTGTCTTGTATATTCCAATGATAGGCTTCCTCAAAATTGCCTTAGGTATTCGTGAGCAAGCAAGTTGGATGCACACCCACTAGTTTTCTTTAAGAGCTTTCAGTTACTCTTAGCTCTAGTGCATCATTTGTATGGGAATCCCTACTCATTCACGTTGATATCTATTGATGAGAATCTCCACAGCTCATTGATATGCCTAGTCAATGTGACCATCTTCTCCTTGTTTACCTTGCAACCTCCACCTCACTCCACACCACTTATAGTGCTAAAACCATGGCTCACACTCATGTATTGTGTGAGAGTTGAAAAAGTTTGAGAAAGTAAAGGTGTGAAAACAATTACTTGGCCAATACCGGGGTTGTGCATGATTTAAATTCGTTGTGCAAGGATGATAGAGCATAGCGAGACTATATGATTTTGTAGGGATAACTTTTTTTTGGCCTTTTTATTTTGAAAGTTCATGATTACCTTGCTAGTTTGCTTGAATTATTATTGTCTCCACGTGAATAGAAAACTATTGTTTTGAATCTAATGGATCTGAACATTCACGTCACATAAGAGGAGTTACAAAGGACATCTATGCTAGGTAGCATGAAAGCATCAAAAACTCATTCTTTATCACTTCCCTACTCGAGGACGAGCAGGAGTTAAGCTTGGGGATGCTTGATACGTCTCAAACGTATCTATAATTTTTGATGGTTTCACGCTGTTATCTTGTCAACTTTGGATGTTTTGTTTACCTTTTTTATCTCTTTTGGGACTAACTTATTAATCCAGTGCCAAGTGTCAGTTCCTGTTTTTTCTGTGTTTTTGACTCTTTTCAGATCTGATTTTGGAACAGAGTCCAAACGGAATAAAATCCCCGAAATAAATTTTTCCAGAACGGAAGAAGATCGGGAGACTTGAGGGACAAGGCAGGGGGCCCACAGGGAGACCACAAGACCTCTTGCCGCGGCCAGGGGGGCCCGCGGCAACCAAGCTTGTGTCCTCCCTGCTTTCCCCTGCCTTAGCTCTTTGGCCTATAAATTCCCTAAAATTCTAGAAAAAATAAGGGCATCCACGAAAACACTTTTCCGCCGCCGCAAGCTTTCGTTTCCGCGGGATCTCATCTGGAGACCCTTCCGGTGCCCTGCCGGAGGGGACTTTGGAGTGGGAGGGCTTCTACATCAACATCATCGCCTCTCCAATGACTCGTGAGTAGTCTGCTTCAGACCTACGGGTTCGTAGTTAGTAGCTAGATGGCTTCTTCTCTCTCTTGGATCTTCAATACAAAGTTCTCCATGATCTTCATGTAGATCTATCCGATGTAATCCTCTTTGGCAGTGTGTTTGTTGAGATCTGATGAATTGTGGATTTGTGATCAGGTTATCTATGAATTATATTTGAGTCTTTGCTGATTTCTTATATGCATGATTTGATATCCTTGTAAGTCTCTCCGAGTCTTGGGTTTTATTTGGCCAACTAGATCTATGATTCTTGCAATGGGAGATGTGCTTGGTTTTGGGTTCATACCATGTGGTGACCTTTCCAAGTGACAGAAGGGGCAACAAGGCACGCATCGTGTTGTTGCCACCAAGGGTAACAAGATGGGATTTTATCGTAGATATGAGATTGTCCATCTACATCATGTCATCTTGCTTAAGGCTTTACTCTGTTCTCATGAACTTAATACACTAGATGCATGATGGATAGCGATCGACGTGTGGAGTAATAGTAGTAGATGCAGAAAGTATATGTCTACTTGTTTCGGACGTGATGCCTATAGATCTAATCATTGCCCTAGATAACGTCACGACTTTGCGCGGTTCTAGCAATTGCTCGACAGTAATTCGTTCACCCACCGTCTACTTGCTTTCATGAAATAAGCCACTAGTGAACACTACGGCCCCCGGGTCTATTCACAACTATCGTTTCCACTTTCACGTTTACTTTGCTTTGTTTACTCTTTGCTTTCAGTTCTCACTTTGCAAAAAATCTATAAGGGATTGGCAACCCCTTCATAGCGTTGGGTGCAAACTCTTTGTGTTTGTGCATGTACTTGAACTGTCCTCCTACTGGATTGATACCTTGGTTCTCAAACTGAGGGAAATACTTACCGCCGCTGTGCTACATCACCCTTTCCTCTTCAAGGGAACACCAACACAAGGCTCCAACGCCGCGGGGAAATCCTTTGCATATTTGCTAAGGAAGTCCCTATAGGCGTAGTCGTAGCAGCAGGATTCCTCACCCCGTTGCCAGGGAAGATCTGTTGTCGCAGTAGCGAGCTCCAACACCCAGATCCCCTTTTCTTCCTTTCCCTTGCCCAATCTTGACGCTTTGCCATGGCCGATAAGGAACACTGGGTTGATTCCACCATCATGGAGTTGAAGAATTCCGCGTACCTCCCCACCAACGTCAACTACCTGGCTTCAGAGCCTGGACATGTCATCCTAACTGCAAGCTAGGGGAGCGGGTTATCTTGTCTCCCACCTCATCCAGGTCTAGGCTTCCCTCTCCACCCCTTCATTAGGGTACTTTTCTTTTTCAATGGGCTAGATTTCCATCACCTTGCCCCAAATTCAGTCCTCCACGTTGCATATTTCATTATGATATCTGAGGCTTTCCTCTGCGCGGAGTCACACTTCGGCTTTTGGCTGAAGCTCTTTTGCATTAAACTGAGGAGCAATGGCTCCCAACATGATAATTGTGGCAGTGCCATGATCAGCAAGATTCAAGACATCATTTGGAAGGAGGGGGTCTTCATCGAGACCGTCAACATCTAGCAGAAGGAGCGGTTCTACATAATTGAGCCTCTTTCCGAAGGCCAAGCCAAGGTCCCTCCCTTTAGCGCCACCCCCCCCCCCCCCCAAGTAGCTAGTCTTCTGGAAGGAGAAGGGCCTCAGTTGGAAGAAACTGAAGGAGATCAAATTGTTCCAGAGGAGGATTCACTCCATAGTAAAGTCTAAGGTCAATCTAACACACGTGATCCAGGTCATGGTCCACCGCCGCAGCCTACCTCTGCAAATCCGAAATATACCAATTTGTAAGTAGATCGTTGGGCACAAAGCTCCTGCGCGACACCTCTTTCACATGAGCCTTAAAGCTATGTGGTCAGCCCATTTCAAGTGGTCGAAGAACACCTTATGTAAGAGCATATTTCTCAATGTGTGGTATTGGTAATTGCTGACAATCCCTATGGACTAATGATTGCCTTGAGTTATATTCGAAGAATTTGTCCATAGACACTTCTTGAAGTCCATTTGTTGGTTTCAAGGAGTTTATATGGTGACCAAGGTGGTATTGAAGGTTTTATCCAAAGATTGGTCATGTGAGAGTTGAGCTTATTACAAGCATGTCTTGAAGAAGAAGATTGTGTGAGCTATCATGTTTACATTGAAGACATCATATTAATGAAGAGAGAAGATATGATACAAGGTTGATCAAGACTTATTCAAATAGTTAATCAAGTTTATCAACACACAAAATGTACAAGATGTATCTAGAGGGATTAAGTGATCTACGTGAGAGTTCCATGCGGGGTTAGGTATGTTTCCATGGGCTTGCGTCAAGAGGAAAATCTCATACAACCCATGGAGGATAACATCAAGTCGTGATCGCCATCAAGATTGTGGTGTGCAAATTCAAGTGGAGCATCACGAATAGATCTTGATTGAAGCTTGTCGTCCATTGTGGTTACAATGGACGTGTGAAGATGTGCCGAACAGTGGCTCACCTATAGTGGAGTATGGGGGAGCAATCAACTAGTCTTCATCGAGCCAACACAATCAAGAAAGGTTGTTGATCTTGTGGAAGTACAGATGGCCATCATCTAGCTCAAGTGTACTATGTGCAAGGTATATGTTTGCCCTTATAGGTTTTTTATTTTACCGGTATCATGGTGGTAGTTTGGAGACCGGGTTATAGGATCAGTTGTCATACTATCAAGGGGGTCTCTCAAGTGAGTAGCTTGATCATATTGTTCGTTATGAGCTCAAACCATTTGCATCCTTGCATCATACTTCTTGGTTCTAGTTTAGTGTTTGTCTTTTGAGTTTTAGACCTTATGATCATCTTCATGACAAGCTTGAGTCATTGAAAACAAAGTCCATATGCATCTTGTTTTAGACCTTATGATCATCTTCATGTTTTCAATGTTGGAGTTTTTGCCGGTTCTTCATTCATAGAGGTTCCACATCTCTTTATAATTTTCATTTAGGTGTTGGATAGCTCTTGTCTTCCTGAATGCAACAATTTTGAGTTTGCTCAGTTCGGAGCTCGTATGCGAAAGTCATAGCGGTTTCAATTTTGCTTGGGATAAAGTACTGCTTTAAGCGGTAGTACTCCTGAAGTAGTAGTACCTCTTCCCCGAGCGGTAGTATCTCTTAGGCGGTACTTCCTCGCCCTTCTACCGCAACACTTCCGCTTATCTTCAGCTCTCTGGGTTGCGAGCGGTAGTAGAGAGGTACTACCTCTCCCCCGAGCGGTACTGCCTCTCAAGGGGTACTAACTCTCCCCTGAGTGGTACTATCTCTTTGGCAGAACTACCACTCGTTTTTTCTGTGTGGATGGCCTGTTTTGACTGTGCTAAACGGTAGTACCGGTACCTCGAGCGTAGTACCACTCGAGCACGACTTGTGGGCATAACGGTTGGATTTGGAGGGCCCATTGTAAAGGGGTCGTCTTCCCCAATGGACCCAATCATTTTTGAGCTTATGTTTGCCCCCCATTGTTGACCTTCTTCGAGCTTGCTAACTCTCAATCTCTCCAAATATTCTTGCTAGTTATTGAGGGAAAAGAGAGAGGAGATCTATATATATGTTCCACCAATCATTTTCTCCTCTATGTGAGGCGAACCAATTGGATCGAGATCTTGGACTTCTTTGTGAGCTCATTGTTCTTCATCTTATATTCCTCCCTAGATTTTGTTGTTGTGGAGGGATTTGAGTGTGAGGTACTTGACTACTTCATGTGTTCTAGCCATTGTATTAGTTGCATCAATTTGAGTTCTCCACTGTGATACGTGGAAGTGAAGTTTTAGAATCTTTTGGACACCGGAAGTGTTTCGGGCGTCACCGGTAATGTACCGGGACCACCGGGACCACCGGAGGTGGCCCCGGGGGACCACCGAAGGGGGGCAACGACCCCGGGAGGCTAGATGGGCTAAGTGTGGAAGGGAACCAGCCCCTAGGTGGGCTGGTGCGCCCCCCCACCCAGCCCATGCGCACCAGAGAAGGGGGGGAGGGGGAAACCCTAGGCGCAGATGAGGCCCAAGGCCCACCTAGGGCGCGCCCCCCTCTTTCCCTGCCCTGGCCGCCGCCCCCCTCCCATTTGGTGGCTGCCACACCCCCTAGGGGGGGAACCCTAGGGGTGGCGCACCCCCTCCCCCTCCTCCTATAAATATAGAGGGGTTTTGGCCTTTGGAGAAGATACTTTTCCCTCTCCCTCGACGCAGCCCTGCTCTTCTTCCTCCTCCTCTCCGCCGGTGCTTGGCGAAGCCCTGCCGGGAGACCTCGTCTCTCCATCGACACCACGCCGTCGTGTTGCTGGACTTCTTCCCCAACCTCTCCCTCCTCCTTGCTGGATCAAGGTGCGGGATACGTCTCCGGGCTGCACGTGTGTTGAACGCGGAGGTGCCGTTGTTCGGCACTAGATCGGAATCGCTGCGAGTACGACTCCATCAACCGCGTTCTAGCAACGCTTCCACTTAGCGATTTACAAAGGTATGAAGATGCTATTACCCCTCTCTCGTTGCTGGTCTCTCCATAGGAAGATCTGAACATGCGTAGGAAAATTTTGAATTTATGCTACGTTACCCAACACCTTCCCGGTGCCCTGCCGGAGGGGACTTTGGAGTTGGAGGGCTTCTTCATCAACATCATCGCCCCTCCTATGACTCGTGAGTAGTTCACTTCAGAGCTACGGGTCCGTAGTTAGTAGCTAGATGACTTCTTCTCTCTCTTGGATCTTCAATACAAAGTTCTCCATGATCTTCATGAAGATCTATTCGATGTAATCCTCTTTGGCGGTGTAATTGTCGAGATCCGATGAATTGTTGATTTGTGATTAGATTATCTATGATATATATTTGAGTCTTTGCTGATTTCTTATATGCAAGATTTGATATCCTTATAAGTCTCTGTGAGTCTTGGGTTTTGTTTGGCCAACTAGATCTATGATTCTTGCAATGGGAGAAGTGCTAGGTTTTGGGTTCATACCGTGTGGTGACCTTTCCCAGTGACAGAAGGGGCAGCAAGGCATGCGTCATGGTCTTGCCATCAAGGGTAACAAGACGGGCTTTTATCATAGATATGAGATTGTCCATCTACATCATGTTATCTTGCTTAACGAGTTACTCTGTTCTCATGAACTTAATACACTAGATGCATGCTAGATAGCGGTCGACGTGTGGAGTAATAGTAGTAGATGCAGAAAGTATCGGTCTACTTGTTTTGGACGTGATGCCTATATATATAATCATTCCCATAGATAACATCACGACTTTGCGTGGTTATATCAATTGCTCGACAGTAATTCGTTCACCCACCGTCTACTTGCTTTGATGAGAGAAGCCACTAGTGAACACTACGTCCCCCGGGTCTATTCACACCTATTGTTTCCACTTTCGCTTTTACTTTGCTTTGTTACTTTGGTGCTTTCAGTTCTCAGTTGGCAAACAATCTATACGGGATTGACAACCCCTTCATAGCGTTGGGTGCAAGCTCTTTGTGTTTGTGCAGGTACTTGTGATAATCCTTCACTGGATCGATATCTTGGCTCTCAAAACTGAGGGAAATACTTACCGCCGTTGTGCTACATCACCCTTTCCGCTTCGAGGGAACACCAATGCAAGGCCCCAAGGCCACTGGGGAATCCTTTGCATATATGCCAAGGAAGTCCCTAAAGCCGTAGCCGTAGCAGAAGGATTCCTGGTGCCGTTGCTGAGGAGTATCAAGACAAGAATAGTCTCCCGTCGGCACACTTGTTTCTGGCGCCGTTGGAAGGTTTTCTGTTGCAGTAGCAGTGTTCATTGGCTGTTATCTTATCTTGGGTAGCATCGGGAATGGAGAGCGAGTACGTGGATTCTGGAGAGTACGTGCAGGAAGAACAAGAGCAGTTCCAAGCTGAAGACATCACAGGCAAGATGACTGTGACCTTGACACCGTATCTAGCTTTGTTATGCTTAGAATGACGTTGCCTTCGTTACATGCTCGCTGCCTACCACTTGATAAAACTGCCACCTGTTTTTCCATGAACCCCACACACTTCCCTATCCTAGCAAATATTGTTTGGCTAACTAGGCTTGATTAACCCCTAATGGATATCTTTGCTAGTTGCAGGTGCCAGCTCTCGCAGGTGATAACATGGGTATTTTGATATCATTATGTTTCAACTACTATTTAATTAATGCACCTATATACTTGGTAAATAACAGAAGGCCTAGCCTTTTGCCGGGTGATTTGTTCTGTTGTTGTCGCCTTAGTTTTGGTTACCGGTGTTTGATTCCATAACTGATCGCTCCTAACACGTTCGGGGTTGTTATGGGGACCCCCTTGATAAATCGTGTGGTGTTAAGGATCGTCTGGCAGGACCCAACATTGGTTTTAATATGCTTATAACCTAATAATAATTTTGATATGGAATAGCTACCCCGAGAATTTAATCAACAACCGGGCCAGTGCTCCTCATGAGTGTTTGTCCAAACTAGAGCACTGTACGGGGCCAACTCATGGCATATGACAAACAAGTTTGGGGTCAGTTCAATACGATTGGTCTTCTAACATCATTATCAAAATGCTATTTTAAGATTATCATTATGCTTAACGATATCCTAGGATCCAAAAAACATGTTCACTAACGACACGTCTCCAACGTATCGATAGTTGATGAAGTATTTATGTCATATTTACCCATGTTTACAATATCTTTATATGGATTCTATGCACTTTATATTATTTAATTGGACTAACATGGAGTGGCGGTGTTTTTAGCAGAATTAGAGTGGTTTCATTTTTGTGCAGAATATAAAAGTTCTCAAAATCGCCCAAAAGTTTTTAACGATTTTTTGGGAAGGAAAGAGTCCCGTGAAGCTTCAAGGGAGTACTAGGGGACCCACGTGGAGGTGACAAGGCAAGAGGGCGCAAAGGCAAGAGAGCGCACCTAGTGGTGGTCGCGCCTTGTTGCCTTCTGGCCCTCATGTGGCTCCGTTTCACATGATTCCAACACTGAAAAATCCTATATATAATGAAGCCTCTAAAATTTAACCTAGAACTTCCGCTCCACCGCTGCAAGCCTATGTTCCAAAGTGATCTCATCTAGGCCCTGTTGTGGCACCTTGTTGGAGGGGGAAATTATCATCGAAGACCATCTTCCTCATCCTTGCGGTCTCCATGATAAGGATGGATTATGTCACCCTTGGAGCTAAGGTTATGTACAAGTAGCTATGTGCTTGATCTCTCTATCTCTCTCTCGTGTTCTTCAGATGGCACGATCTTGATGTATCACGAGCTTTGTTAATATAGTTGGATCATATGGTGTTCTTCCCTTGCTATCTTGAAAATGATGGAAAGGTAAACTGTGCTCAATTGCTAGAGGAAGAATTTACGAAAATGTTTAATATGAATTGCTTGAATGATAAGCATGATAGTAATATTGTTAGTATGAATTCTCTAAATATCCATGATGTTAATGATATGCAAAGCCACAAGCTTGGGGATGTTGTGTTTGATCAAGATGATATTTTTGTCCCCTAAGTTTCAATGAATTTTTTTACTATAATGATAGCATGCCTCCTATTTATGATGATTATATTAATGAAAGTGGGCTTGAAAGAGTATCAACTCTAGGTAGCAATGATCCCACTTTTTTGGAGGGTGTTGGATCTTATTGCAATGATGATAAAAATAGATTGGGATAGGTCATGACTTTATCTCTTATTTACTAATTGGAGGCAAAATTCATGATCCCTCATTAGTCCACGTCATCAAAATTAATTCAACCATTAGATTGTGTAATTTACGATCAGGATAAAAGGAAACTTACGTAACATAGATGATGTCCCCCTATAGAAAATTGCATGTGACACATTCAAGTCCTACATTAGAAACAAGGAAAGCTTCACGTACAAAAAGAGGGAAAGCCTCACGTACAACAAAAAGGAAAAATATTAGTGAAAAAAATTAGGGAAGCCTCACCCCTCACGTACTAAAAAAGGAGGCATTATCTCTAAAAAGGAGGAACCATACGTAGCTGCAAGTTAAATATGGAGTTAGAAAATTCCATCCGTAGGATTAACTAATGGTGAAAATATATCCGTTGGATGATGTGCCTACATGTCCTCTTCCATCCAGGTGAGAGATGAGGACTCTAATAGCTTTTTTTACAAGAGGATTGTAATCTCTTTCCGTGTCCTTCCACAATAAAAATTTGTAAATAGAGAATGGCATACATCTAATACTCACCTCATGCTACTTAGATTCCGGTCCTAAAGAAACCAGCCTCTACATGTAATTCGCTGGAGGACAAAGTGACTCCTGTTCTCAACACACTCCACGTGCGGCTGCACGAGCCAAGGCGTTAATGAACACATCATTGCCCGACGAGGTGAAGTGCTCAGGATGCCCATAACGAGTCCTGCATATGGCAGCTTCGTGAGTTTATTTGGTCACGTACATACGCATCCATTGGTTCTAGATGCAGGAAAATGTAATCGTTAAAGTAAATTTCATCTGCGTGTATATACTAACCTGCTGGAGGTTTGATTATTATCTTGTGTGTGCTTTAGATTTTGGTTTGGAAATTTCGTCACTTAATTTACTGCTTTTTGCATGAAGCATGCATATGGTTGCTGGTGAGAAAGCTACTATATTTGGTTGGTTCATGTATTTGGCTGCTTCATGTGGGATTTGCTGGTACATCGACACAAAGTATGATAATTACAATCCTATTAAAGAACAAAACTAAGCCTTCCATACGTATTATCTATGAGAAAGATCGCATGCACACATAGAATTAGGTATGGATGTCCCGGTTAAAGATAACTAGAATCCATACATCTTCTTGAAATTTAATCAATAATAAAAAATTAAAAACATATCATCTATCTCATGTAGTTGAAGAGAAAAATTATTATAGTCGCATTTCGTGTAGTATAAATAGGTTCAGTATCACATCTATCCGGACATAAGTGCATGGGTCCACTATTTATCATGAGGGGGAATGAATGCCCTCATGTACTTCCAACAAAAAAAATTGCATGGATATTTTACGTAAATATGACAATATGACATGAGATTATAAATGTAAATTTGTGACCGGTGTCATGCTTAGTGTCTCTAAACCACAGTACAAAACTCCACCATAATTTGTGGGGAAAACGTCAACAAATTATACATCCACCAAATAGTTTATTGGCAACACTATAGCCACCTATATAGTGGCAACCTTTATAAAACTGGATAAAAAGAATATCACACACAGATTTGTCACACAATTGATTGTTGGAAAATGTATGCATGCACACAATACATTCACAAGTGGATAAAGTCGTTTAACTCAACTTTTTAAGTATAAAATAATAAAATCAATGCTTCTACACTAGTCAAAATAGCATCCTAAATATCCCTAATTTTGAATAAAAAAATTAACTAGCCCGTGTAGATGCACGGGTGTGACGACTAGTTTAACTAGTGATGAGTCCTATATTTTGGAAGAGGTTGCAATTGAGTATGACAACAAAAATGATATCTATGATGATTATGGTGAATTCTATCAATATTAATCATAACCATGAAATGTGTCATCATGATTTTAATTTTCAATTGGATTATGACAATCAAGTATTGCATGATAGTTATTTTGTTGAATTTCCTCCCACTATTATGAATGAAAAGAAATTTTCTTGTGTGGGTAGTAAAAAAATTCTATGATTGTAGATCATGAAGAAGATGCTTTATGTGGTAGTTATATTGTTGAATTAATTCATCAATCTACTGAAAATTATTATGAGGGAGTAACATATGCATGTAGGTATTGCAATAATATCAAGTTTCCTCTATATTTGTTTAAATTTTTAAAGTTATGATTTCCCCTCCCTATGCGAGTTGATTCTTGATACTTTAAAGTGCTTGATTGTAAAATCCCTATACATAGGACGTGGGTAAGAAAAAAATACTATTTCCATGTTATTCATGATGCTCGTTTACATGTTTCAATTACTATTCTTATGTGGGCATCATTGAAATCATGATGCCTAGCTAAAAGGCATTAAAGAAAAGCACTTGTTGGGAGATAACCCAACACTTATACTTTCTATATTGGTTTAATCACATGATTAAGATACTGTAGTAATCATGTTTTGTATATCTTATATCAATAATGTGCCAAGTAAAGCCTTTGGGGTAATATGGATACTTATTGGTTTGATGTTGTGTCAAAAAATAAAGTTTTGTGTCTAGTATAAAAATTCTCATAGTTTATTGGCATATCAAAATATTATGAAATTTGTATATATTATTTCTATGCAAATTTCTTCCATTGTCTTGTTTTTTTCAGAATTTGCAGAAAAAGGGAAAAGTGGTTTTAGTTCTCATCTTTAAAGACATTTATGTTTTTGACAGATTCTGTTTTGCATGCATAGTTTTCTTTTTGTAATGTTTTCGTAGCTTATATTTAGTGATATAAATTGTGGGAATGATAGAATATAGTAGTAATTATGTGGGAAGAATTATGAATCTTGTGTTGCTAGGACCTATGTCAATGATCTATCTTTATTACACTAACCCATCTCACAAAGTTCCGTTAAGTTCTATGTGATTGAAGTTTTCATGTTTTGGGCGAGATATTGATATAAGGAGAATAAGGAGAGGCAATACCCTAATATTAGGAATTCCCAAGTCACTCCAAGGTAATATCCATGGAAGGCTCAAGTGTCTAAGCTTGGGGATACCCCAGAAGGCATCATCTCTTTCGTGTTCAACAGTATCGGTATATCTTAGTCGGAGCTATATTTTTATTTGTGACTCAATATGTGTTTTTCTTGGAGTGTCATTTATTTATAAAAAAAATTCTATATTATCTATGATCATGTTTTTAAATAAAAATTACCAAGAATTGCCTTGACGATGATTGAATTGCATGTTTGGTGTGTGTCGTTCAAAAAGAGAAACTTTTGTTCTAGTGTTTGAATTTAGTTATTTTACTAGAATATGGGAAGTTTCTGTCATTTTTACATAGCACTTTCACACAAAGTTTCTATAGCATATTAAATTTTCATAATTTTTGCACGTACAAAATTACAATTTTTAAATTAATTCCTATAGACTATTCGATTTGCACAAATTGTTGCCATAGTTTTGTTATCTACTTATCCTAGAGTTTTCATGGCTTATATTGGTAGATACAAATTGTGGAAATGATAGTATCCAATACCTAATGTTTAAAAATATTATGCAACTTGACTTGGTCATACATGGAGTGTTGGTTTATTCTTATATGTACTAATCTATCTCACGAGTTCTTTTCGAGTGTTTGGCTCGATGATGTTTTTAAGATTTATAAAACCAGGATATCAGAGAAATTAGTAAGACACAAAAGCTCAAACTTGGGGATGCCCAAGGCTCCCAAAGTATCTATTACAAGAAGTATCAAGCATCTAAGCTTGCGGATGCTACACATCCCACCTCTCTTCTTCAACAACTATCGATTAGCCTATGTTTATCCTAAGTTTCTATCCGTTCACATGATATGTGCTATTCTTGGATTGTTCTTTTTAGTTTTCTGTTTAATAAAATACTTAGATGTGCACATCTTTATTGATAGAAATTCCTCATACATATACTTAACTTTTTTACTACAATTCGATCTACACATATATCTTTTGAGAGTAGATTGATGTTCACTGTTGTACTTCACTTATATCCCAAAAGTAAATCATGAATAAATTGTATATCATAAATCTAAAATTATACATATGCTTTATAATTATTTGGAGTTTCACTTTTTTTATAAATTAAAGTCTATTGAAGTTTGACAGTTAGAATATTGGTCATACAAGCAATTCATGAAGGATTACTATAAGGAAGAGAACTTTCACATACAAATAAATTATCTTTGAAATATTTTATGATTGTGAATACCGATTAATTATTTTCAACCTTGATCGAATTTTTTGAAGTTGGACAAGGAAGACAACATAATGAATTTTGTTTGGGTATATTTGCATAGAAGTTATGTTTCTATGGATCGTCCAACATGTGGATCTTGTTTAGAACCTTTTGCTAGCCAAAACTTCGTACTAAGTAGAGATACTCACTGGTATCGTTACGTTCTATACAAATGGCTTTTGCCCCCTTTCTGCGATGAATTTTTAAACCATCTCCTAGTGAGTGTGGGCGATAGGGGGTCCTTCCCACATGACACAGAAACCGTCAGGGATAGGCAAGCGGCTACTTACGATTGCCATAGAATGACCGTATTAGAAGTCGCGCCTGTCCCACACACTACGTCACGACGTTACGTTTATGATACGGGAGACATCCCAAACGATTACGCCACTATAATCATGTGGAAAAGTTGGATATGACAAACATTTAATCTACCTATGTGTTTGCGATATGTACGTTATCGCACATAGTTCAAAAGTGTAAAATGTGTGCGGTGCCTCTACCATCGCGAACGTGTCGATTTTCATAATTGTGTGCGACAGATGTTTCTATCACACATGTGCTCCATATATGCACCGTATTTTTGTCCAATATTACACAAACCGGGTGTGCATCCATCGACCATCGCAAATGTTTCAAGTCAAAGAATTGTCTGTTCTTTATAATAGTGTCTACATTATTTAATTCACTTCTATTTAATTCTATTTTTTATTAGAATTGGAAATTTTCAAATATGACACGTGGAATTCAAATTCTCAGCACAATAGTTCAACAACCAATCCACAAGTAAAATTCTTAGTACAATATGTTCACTAATTACAGGATTTGGCAGCAAGTAACCATGTTGAGCCACAATATTTAGAGGCGGTAAAGGTTAAGATACAAGTGTAAATCATTTTGGATGCTGATGGTGTTCAAGAAACGGAATGCCCATAATGTGCTCTCCTGCATGCCGTAGGCACGAACAACTTTTGTCCATCCCCTTTGTGACGATCGCAAGTTTATGCTTCACCGCCTTCAGGAAGACTTCTAGACCATTATCATGGTAGTATGAATTATATGTTTAACCTTAGTTGCCTCCACTCCGGTCAGGTAGTTTGCAAGGCAATCATGAGTAAATTGCTTTGGAAACCACTTAAAAGAGAAAACTATCATATACTCATGTCTAATAAAGTAACTCGTTGTGGGAAGTTGGAAAATGCATCACATTACATACCATCCTAAAGTTAACTCTTGTCTTGGACAAAGTGTAAATAGAAAGCTTGATTCCCATCACCCATCTCTTTCTCCTAACAATATTTCTTACATTCCTCACTTGACGCTTGTTCATGAATATCTCGTTGCCCCATATGCAAAAGGGATTGGAGCTGGATCGGTACCTCTGATATAGGTACCTACAAGCAACAAGTAAATATTTGAAGGTAAACTGCGATTGCACAGATGGTGTAAAATACAACTACCTTCATTCCTAAGTATAAGTATTTTTAGAGATTTCAATATGAACTACATATAGATGTATATAGACAAAGTTTAGATTAGAATGTAGATTCACTCCTTTTGCCGAATATGTAGTCTATATTGGAGTCTCTAAAAATACTTATATTTAGGAATAGATGGTGTGTGAGACATGGGATGGAGCTAACCTCGATGGCAAACAATAGCATCGCCCATTGTAGCCACGCATAAGTTCATGGAAAGGCAATGTTAACTACAACATGGTTAACATCCACCAAAAATAGCAAATGGTAATAGAACGCATCATCTATACTGATATCTTCATTGCGAAAGAGTAGCACTGTAGCAAAGATACAGATTAGAAAATGGATAGAATTGTTTACTACAGCAGGCACGTTTCACTACAGACAATCGTATAGCCATTGAAACTGGTACTGTACTACTGATAGAAATGAAATTGACAGAGTTAGACATCACAAGGCAGGTCGTGCTAGAGCAGATACTGGCCCTGTTGTCTATAAAAGGTAGGATAAATAGATAAGTCAGGTTAGGGGATGTTTACTATAACATGCTTAATACATCAAACGTACAAAACATGGCCATTGCAACCGGTATTGGTAAGATTCAACTAGTCAGTTCATACCTGGTAAGTCCTGAGGGGTAGTTGCTGGGGCATTTCATATGGCCAAGAGCCGACCCAAATCGGCCATAGCGGAGGCGAGATGTTCCTCCGGGTTGGAGTGTGGCTCAGTGCCGCTGACATATGTACCTACAAGAAGCAAGTAAATGTTAGAAGTTTAACTACAATTGCACAAATGATATAAAATTAATATTGTAAACATGGGATGCAAAAAACCTCGACGGCAAACAAAAACATCGCTTGTTATGGCCATGCGTAACTACATGGAAAGGCGTGTTAACTACAACAGGGTTTGCATCAACCAAATATCAAATGGAAATAGAAAGACAACATCTATGGTATATCATCATTGGTGAAATTTTGCTGGACAGTTCATACTTGAACATCACACAGTGCACAGTACTGAAGATAACAAGGCATGTTTAACTGCAGGCAACCTAGTATAGCCTGGTACTGAAAAAATTGCAATTAACAGAGTTAAACATCGCAAGGCAAGTGTTGCCATAGAAGAGAATGGCCCTTTTGTCTACAAAAAGGTAGGGAAAATAGCTAAGGCTTGTTAGGCATGTTTACTGCAACATGCTAATGTCACGGAGTGTTTCATGGGAACCAAAAAAATCCTACACACATGCAAGACCTATCCGTGGTGATGATCATCTATGAGAGGGGAGAGTGTATCTACATACCCTTCTAGATCCCTAATCAGAAGCGTATATAACGTGGTTGATGTAGTGGAACGTCTTCACGATCCAAATCGCAGCCTGTCCCGCGATCTCATCATGATCCGCCCCATGATCCCATCACAATCCATCCCGATCAAGTGCCAAACGGACGACACCTCCGCGTTCAGCACACGTACAACTCGATGACGAAAACCGCCTCCTTGATCCAGCAAGAGGCGTGGAGAGGTAGATGAGTTCTCCAGCACGACGACATGGTGGTGGTGATGGTGAACTAATCCAACAGGGCTTCGCCAAGCTCTGCAGAACTATTCTAGAGGAGAAAACGATATATAGAGAGAGAGGGCACACACGGCTTATTAAGGTTAGGGCTGCTCCTAAATTCTCTAGTATATATAGGAGGGAGGGAGGGGAGAAGGCAGCCAAAAGCCCTCTAAGGGGTTTGCCACAAGCTGGAGGTGGAGGAGTCCACCTCCAATCCTACTCCACGTAGGACTCCTCTCTACTTGGAATACTCCCCTCTTTCCTTTGGGGTTTTTTCCTTCTCCCTCCTCTTGGCCGCTTGGTCCCTTTCGGGCTGGCTAGGCCAGCCCAGTAAAGGCTGGTGTGCCACCCCTAAGGCCCAAGAAGACTCCCGGTGTGAGTGACCCCTCCCGATGGCCCACCCGACATTCCCGGTACAATATCAAAAATACCCGAAACTTTTCCCGTGACCAAAATAGGACTTTCTATATATCAATCTTTATCTCTGGACCATTCCGGAGCTCTCGTGACTTCCGGGATCTCACCCGAGACTCTGAACAACTTTCGGTTACCAAACACATATAACTCAATAATACCAAAACGTCACTGAACCTTAAGTGTGCAGACCCTGCGGGTTTGAGAACTATGCAGACATGACGTGCGACACTCTCATGTTAATAACCAATAGCGGGACCTGGATGCCCATATTGGCTCCTACATATTCTACGAAGATCTTTATCGATTGAACCTCTATGTCAAGGATTCAGTTAATCCCGTATGTTGTTCCCTTTGTCCTTCGGTATGTTACTTGCCCGAGATTCGATCGTTGGCATCTCTATACCTAGTTCAATCTTTTTACCGGCAAGTCTCTTTACTAATTCTGCAATACAAGATCCCGTTACTAATCCCTTAGTCACATTGCTCGCAAGGCTTATTGTGATGTTGTATTACCGAGTGGGCCCCAAGATACCTCTCTGTCATACGGAGTGACACATCCCAGTCTCGATTCACGCCAACCCAACAGACACCTTCGAAGATACCTGTAGAGCACCTTTATAGTCACCTAGTTACGTTGCAACGTTTGATACACACAAGGTATTCCTCCGGTGTCCGGGACTTGCATGATCTCATGGTCATAGGAACAAATACATTGACATGCAGAAAACAGTAGCAATAAGCTGACACGATCGTATGATATGTTCATAGTTTGGGTCTTGTACATCACATCACTCTCCTAATGATGTGATCCCGTTATCAAGTGACAACAGTTGTCTATGTCCAGGAAACCTTGACCATCTTTGATCAACGAGCTAGTCAACTAGAGGCTTAATAGGGATGGTGTGTTGTCTATGTATCCACACATGTATTTGAGTTCCAATCTATACAATTCTAGCATGGATAATAAAGGATTATTATGAACAAGCAAATATAATACTCCCTCCGTCCGGAAATACTTGTCCTAGAATGGGATGTATCTAGACTTATTTTAGTTATAGATACATCTATTTTATTCATTTATAGGACACGTATTTCCGGACGGAGGGAGTAATAACCAATTTATTATTGCCTCTAGGGCATATTTCCAACAGTCTCCAACTTGCACTAGAGTCAACAATCTAGTTCACATCACTATGTGATTGTAATGAATCTAACACCCATTGGGGTTTGATCATATCTTGCGTGATAGAGAGGTTTTTACTCAACATGTCTGAACCTTTCAGATCTGTGTGTGCTTGAAAAATCTTACTGTCATCCTGTAGATGCTGCTACCACGCGCCATTTGGAACTATTCCAAATGGTTGCTCCACTCTATGAATCAGGTTTACTACTCAGAGTTATCCGAATTAGTGTCAAATCTTGCATCGATGTAACCCTTTACGACGAACTCTTTTATCACCTCCATAATCGAGAATTTTTTTTCCTTAGTCCACTATTAACTAAGGATAACTTTTGACCGTTGTCGAGTAATCCATTCCTGGATCACTTTTGTACCCCTTGACAGATTCATGGCAAGGCACACATTAGGTGTGGTACACAGCATAGCATATTATAGAGCCTACGGCTAATGCATAGGGGATGACCTTCGTCCTTTCTATTTCCTCTTCCATGGTCGGGTTTTGAGTCTTACTCAATACTCACACCGTATAACACAGCCACAAACTCTTTCTTTGACTGATCTATTTTGAACTCCTTCAAAATCTTGTCACAGTATGTATTCATTTGAAAGTTCTGTTAAGCATTTTGATCTATCTCTATAGACCTTCATGCTCAATGTTCAAGCAGCTCAATCTAGGTTTTCCTTTGAAAACTCCTTTCAAACAACCCTTTATGCTTTCCAGAATTTCTACATTATTTCTGATCAACAATATGTCAACCACATATAATTATCATAAATTTTATAGTGCTCCCACTAACTTTCTTGGAAATACAAGTTTCTCATAAACATTGTATAAACCCAAAAGCTTTGATCATCTCATCAAAGTGTATATTCCAATCCGAGATGCTTGCTCCAGTCCATCGAAGGATCGCTGGAGCTTGCATACTTGTTAGCATCCTTAGGATCGACAAAACCTTCTGGTTGTATCACATACAACCTTTCCTCAAGGAAACCGCCAAGGAAACAATGTTACGACATCCCATCTGCAAGATTTCATAAATAATGCAGCAATTGCTAACATAATTCCAACAGACTTTTAGCATCTCTACGAGTGAGAAACTCTCATCATACTCAACTCCTTGAACTTGTCGGAAACACCTTCATTACAAGTCAACCTTTCTTATGGTGACTTTTCACCATCATCGCGTGTCTTCCTTTTTTGAAAATCCATCTGTACTTGGCAGTCTTACGACCATCAAGTAGCTCTTCCAAAGTCCACACCCTGTTTCCATACATGCATCCTCTCTCGGATTTCATGGCCTCTAGCCATTTGTCGGAATCTGGGCCCACCATCGCTTCTCCATAACTCATAGGTTCATTGTTGTCCAGCAATATGACCTCCAAGACAGGATTACCGTACCACTCTAGAGTAGTACGCGTCCTTGTCAACCTACGAGGTTTGGTAGTAACTTGATTCATAGCTTTATGATCAACATCATCAGATTCTACTTCAACTGGTATAGGAGCCACACGAACAATTTCATGCGCCCTGCTACTCATTGGTTGAAGTGATGGTTCAATAACCTCATCAAGTTTCCACCATCCTCCCACTCAATTCTTTCGAGAGAAACTTTTTCTCGAGAAAGGACCCCTTTCTGGAAACAAACACTTTGCTTTCGGTCTGAGATAGGAGGTATTCCCAACTGTTTTGGGTATGAAGATGGATTTATCCGCTTTGGGTTCGACTTTATCACGCCGAAACCTTTTTTCACATAAGCGTCGCAGCCCCAAACTTTTATGAAACGACAGCTTAGGTTTCCCCAAACCATAGTTCATACGGTGTCTTCTCAACGGAATTACGTGGTGCCCTATTTAAAGTGAATGTGGTTGTCTCTAATGCCTAACCCAAGAACAATAGTTGTAGTTTGATAAGAGACATCATAGTATGCACCATATCCTATAGGCTGCGGCTATGACGTTCGCACAAACCATCACACCATGGTGTTCACGGTGGCATTAGTTGTGAAGCAATTTCCACGTTGTCTTAAATGTGTATCAAACTCGCAACTCAGCTATTCATCTCTACGATCATATCGTAGACATTTCATCCTTTTGTCACCACGATCTTCAACTTCACTCTGAAATTACATGAACCATTCAATAATTCAGACTTGTGTTTCATCAAGTAAATATACCAGTATCTACTCAAATCATATGTGAAATAAGAACATAACGATATCCACTGCGTGCCTCAGCACTCATTAGACTGCATACATCTAAATCTATTTCTTCCAATAAGTTACACCCTTGTTCCATCTCACTGGAAAATGAGGCCTTCAGTCATATTGCCCATGTGGCATGATTTGCATGTCTCAAGTGATTCAAAATCAAGTGAGTCCAAAAGATCCATCTGCATGTAGTTTCTTCATGTGTTTACACCAATAGGCATGGTTGACATGTCTCAAACGATTCAAAAACGAGTGAGTCCAAAGATCCATCAGTATGGAGCTTCTTCATGCGTTTTACACCAATATGACTCAAGCGGCAGTGCCACAAGTAAGTGGTACTATCATTAGTACTTTGCATCTTTTGGCATAAAATATTATGAACATGTGTAATACTACGATCAAGATTCAATAAACCATTCATATTAGGTGCATTACCATTGAAGGTATTATTCAAGTAAACAGAATAACTATTATTCTCTTTAAATGAATAACTGTATTGCAATAAACACAAACCAATCATGCTCGTGCTCAACGCAAACACCAAACAACATTTAGGTTCAACACGAATCTCGAAAGTAGAGGGAGCGTGCGATGGTGATCACATCAACTTTGGAAACACTTCCAACACACATTGTCACCTCGCCTTTACGTACTCTCCGTTTATTCCGTAGCTTTTATTTTGAGTTACTAACACTTAGCAACCGAATCCTGTATCTAATACCCTGGTGCTACTAGGAGTACTAGTAAGGTACACATCAATATCATGTATATCCAATATACTTTCAGCGACTTGCCAACCTTCTCATCTACCAAGTTCAAGGGTTAGTTCTGCTTTAGTGACCGTTCCCCTGATAATAGAAGCACTTAGTCTCGGGTTTGGATTCAACCTTGGGTCTCTTTACTAGAGTGGCAACTAGTTTTCCATTTCCTGAAGTGTCCCTTTTAACCCTTGCCCTTCTCGAAACTAGTGGTTTTACTAACCATCAACACTTGATGCTCCTACTTGGTTACTACCTTCATGGTGTCAAACATCACGAATACCTCAAGGATCATCATCTCTATCCCTGATATGTTGTAGTTCATCACAAAGCTTTATAGCTTGGTGGCAGTGACTTTGGAGAACTATGTCAATCACTATCTTATGTGGAAAATTAACTCCCACTCGATTCAAGCGATTGTAGTACTCACACAATCTAAGCACATGCTCAATGATTGAGCTTTTCTCCCTTACTTCGTAGACAAAGAATCTTGTCAGAGGTCTTATACCTCTCAACACGGGCACAAGCCTGAAATCCCAATTTCATCTCTTGGAACATCTCATATGTCCTGTGACGTCTGAAACGTCTTCAACGCCTCAATTCTAAGTCGTTTAAGAATTATGCACTCAACTATCATGCAGTCATCAAAAACATGTATGTCAGATGTTTGCAACATCTACACACGACGCTTGGGGTTTAGTACACTGAGCGGTGAATTAAGGACATAAGCCTTCTGTGGAGCAATGAGGACAAACCTCAGTTCACGTACCTAGTCCGCATAATTTCTACTATCATCTTTCAACTAAGTTTTCTCTAGTAACATATCAAAAATAGTAGAGCTACAACGCAAGCTACAACATAATTTGCAAAGACATTTTTCACTATGTTCATGATAATGAGTTCAATTAATCATATTACTTAAGAACTCCCACTCAAATTGACATCCCTCTAGTCATTCGAGTGTTACATGATCCAAATTCACTAACTCATGTCCGATCATCACGTGAGTTGAGTTTAGCTTCAATGGTGAACATCTCCATGTTGATCATATCCACTATATGAATCATGCTCGATATTTCGGTCTCCTGTGTTCCGAGGCCATGTATGTACATGATAGGCTCGTCAAGTTTAACCCGAGTGTTCCACGTGTGCAACTGTTTTGCACCCGTTGTACGTGAACGTAGATTCTATCACACCCGATCAACACGTGGTGTCTCGAAACAACGAACTGTTGCAACGGTGCACGGTCAGGGATAACACAATTTTATCTTGAAATTTTAGTGAGGGATCACCTTATAATGCTACCGTTGTCCTAAGTAAAATACGGTGCATAAAAGGATACAAATCATAAGTGACATGATATGGCCATGAACTTGTGCTTCTTGATCTCCATCACCAAAGCAACGACATGATCTCCATCATCACTAGCGGCACACCATGATCTCCATCATTGTGCTGCCATTGAGGTTGTCACGCTAACTATGTTGTTACTACTAAAGTTACTACTAGCGATAAAGCAAAGCATCACCAAGTGCAAAATAATTAAACACAACCCTATGGCTCCTGCCGGTTGTCGTAGCATCGACGTGCTAGTCGATATTTAACTATTACAACATGATCATCTCATACATCCAATATATCATATCATGTCTTTGGCCATATCACATCACGTGCATACCCTACAAAAAAAGTTAGACGTCCTCTAATTTGTTGTTGCAAATTTTACGTGGCTCTTATCGGTATCTAGTATGATCGCATCTTACTTACCCAAAACCACAACGGTGATATGCAATTTCCTATTGAACCTTCTCCAAGGACTGCGTTGGTCAAATCCGATTCAATTATAGTTGGAGAAACAGACACCCACAAGTCATCTTTATGCAAAAAGTTGCATGTTACTCGATGAAACCGGTCTCTCGTAAGCATACGAGTAATGTTGGTCTGGGCCGCTTCATCCAACAATACCGCCGAATCAAGGAAATACTAAGGAGGCCAACAAATTGAACATCAACACCCACAAAATCCTTTGTGTTCTACTCAAGATGTCATCTACACATAGACCTAGCTCATGATGCCATTGTTGGGGATGTTGCATGGGAAACACAAAATTTCCTACGCAAACGCAAGACCTATCCATGGTGATGATCATCTATGAGAGGGTAGAGTGTATCTACATACCATTGTAGATTGCTAAGAGGAAGCATATATAACGTGGTTGATGTAGTGGAACATCTTCTTGATCCAAATCGCAACCCGTCCCGCGATCACATCACGATCCGTCCCGCGATCCCATCATGACCCATCCTGATCTAGTGCCGAACGGACGAAACCTCTGCGTTCAGCACACGTACAACTCGATGAAGATCACCGCTTTCTTGATCCAGCAAGAGGGGCGGATAGGTAGATGAGTTCTCTAGCACGACGACGTGGTGATGGTGATGGTGAAATGATCTAGCAGGGCTTCGCCAAGCTCTGCAGAACTAATCTAGAGGAGAAAATGGTCTAGAGAGAGAGAGGGCAGCCATGGGTCATTAGGGTTAGTTCTGCCTCTAAATCCTCTAGTATATATTGGAGGGAGGGAGGGGTGGGGGCAGCAAAAATCTCTCTAAGGCGTTCAGCCGAAGGTGGAGGTGGAGGAGTCCACCTCCAATCCTACTCCAAGTAGGACTCCTCTCTACTTGGAATACTCCCATCTTTCCTTTGGGTTTTTTTCCTTTTGCCACCTCTTGTCCGCATGGGCCCTTTGGGGCTGTCTCGGACAGCCCACTAATGGTTGGTGTGCCACCCCTAAGGCCCAAGTAGCCTCCCGGTGTGAGTGACCCCTCCCGATGGCCCACCCGGCATTCCCCGTACAATACCGAAAACACCCGAAACTTTTACGGTGACCAAAACGGGACTTCCTATACATCAATCTTTACCTCTGGACCATTCCGAAGCTCTCATGACGTCCAGGATCTCATCCGGGACTCCGAACAACTTCCGATTACCGAACACACATAACACAATAATACCAAAACGTCACCGAACCTTAAGTGTGCAGACCCTGCGGGTTCGAGAACTATGCAGACATGACCTGAGACAATCTCATGTCAATAACCAATAGCGGGACCTGGATGCCCATATTGGCTCCTACATATTCTACGAAGATCTTTATCGGTTGAACCTCCATGTCAAGGATTCAATTAATCCCGTATGTTGTTCCCTTTGTCCTTCGGTATGTTACTTGCTCGAGATTCTATCATCGACATATGTATACCTAGTTCGATCTTGTTATCGGCAAGTCTCATTACTCGTTCCATAATGCAAGATCCCGTGACTAAGCCCTTAGTCACATTGCTTGTAAGGCTTATTGTGATGTTGTATTACCGAGTGGGCCCCGAGATACCTGTGTGTCATACGGAGTGACAAATCCCAGTCTTGATTCACGCCAACCCAACAGACACCTTCAGAGATACCTGCAGATCACCTTTATAGTCACACACTTACGTTGCAACATTTGATACAGACAAGGTATTCCTACGGTGTCCGAGAGTTGCATGATCTCATGGTCATAGCAACCGATACATTGACATGTAGAAAATAGTAGCAATAAACTGACATGATCACATGCTATGTTCATAGTGTGGGTCTTGGCCATCACATCATTCTGCTAATGATGTGATCCTGTTATCAAGTGCCAACACTTTTCTATGGCCAGGAAACCTTGACCATCTTTGATCAACGAGCTAGTCAACTATAGGGCTCACTAGGGACAGTGTTTTGCCTATGTATCCACACATGTATTTGAGTTTTCAATCAATAAAATTCTAGCATGGATATTAAACGATTATATGAACAAGGAAATATAATAATAACCAATTTATTCTTCCCACTCGGGCAGATTTCCAATAGCTAATGCATAGAAAACATAACAATTGCAACTAGTATTGGTAATAACCAATTTATGATTTCATACTTGGTAATTCCTCACGGGTAGTTGCTGGGGCACTTTAACTTGTCCACAAGCTAGCCCAAGTCAGCAGCAGCGGAGGGGAGGTGTTCCTTCGGGTGGAAGCATGGATCAATGCAGCTGACATTTGTACTTGCATGCGACCAGTAAATGTTAGAAGTTAAACTTCAATTGCACAAATGATGTGAAATACTGTAAGACATGGGGTGCAGCTAACCTCGACGGCAAACAACAACACCACACGTTATGGCCATGCGTAAGTACATGGAAAGGCATGTTAACTACAACAGTTTTAGCATCCATCGAAAATAGAAAATGGAAATGAAACGACAACATCTCTACTGATATCTTCATTGCGGAGAGTGGCACAGTAGCAAAGGGACATATTAAAAATGGATACAACTTTTAATTACAACAGGCTTAACAACATCATGTCATGTATTATTTTGTCGCTGGTATTGGTGAAATTGAGCTGGACAGTTAATACTATAACATCACACAACATGCAGTACTAAAATAAACAAGCCACGAACATGCTTAATACATAAGTCGTACAATACATAGCCATTGCAATAGGTATTGGTAAGATTGAGCTGGTGAGATCATACTAGGTAAGTCCTGGGGGTAGTCGATGGGGCACTTCATCTCGGCCAAGCCTGAACCAAGTCAGCGGCGGTGGTGTCGATTTGTTCCTTCGGGTTGAAATGCACATCATCCATCGCGCCATCAACCGCCATCAGCTGCTCGACCTCCACGTCATATGTGGCTGCGGTTGTGCGGCGATGCGCTAGAGGAAGGGGCAGTGGGTATTTGGAGGCATAAGGATGTTTCGCAGGCGCCATTTAAGCAATCAAGCCGTGCCCATAATAGAGATCAGTGGGTTACCTGACTGGATCGACAATGCTCGGGCACAACATAGATGTGGTTGAAGTTGTGGTTGCAGCTGCAGCGGCGGTTTGAGCTCTCGGGAGGGGGGATATTATGGAAATGTGATGGGTGGGGATGTGGTGGGAAGAATAAATTCAGAAACCACGCGCCTAATGAATTTTTTTACGAAACTTGAAACTTGGGCGGGGGAAACACACAACACAAATAACGCTTCAGGGACCTCTCGGGCGGAGTGGCCGGAGAGACGTATAGTGCGGTGGTTTTTAAGAACTCAAGGACAAACTAAAATTGAAAGTTTTAGCTTCCCTTACCATCTTGGTCATTCATCATCGCACACGTTTCATCTCCGTCGGCTCCAGAAACTGTGTGTGTTGAGCCTATTGTGTGTTGCGTTATGATTAGCCAGAAACCCAGTCACGCGGATCACGCGTGTGCACCGTAGGATGCACCGCGATCCAACGACAATACATGTCCCTCGCATCACACCCGCACAGCTCTAGCTCGCTTGGATTTATCTGCACATTAATTCCTAGGAAATGCACATAAACCCCTAAATATGGCAAAAGGGCCCGGAAAAAGTGCCAAATTTGAACACGGAGATTTCTAGGGTGTATCTATGTTCATCATAAAAAAACTGAAGGACAAAGCACGGGGGAAATTTGGATTCCCCTTCAATCTTTGTGATTTCCCTCCCAAAAAAATGAAACTTCGTCGATGATGGTTAGATTTATGAAGGGCGTGTATGACGACATAAGCCAAACCTTCTCAAAAAATTTCCATGGCACAGTGAGGCTATACCATGGCACCATCCGAGGCATAATGTTTTTCAAGAATGTATTTCATTTTTCTATAGTTGAAAATGCAATAAATGACACATTTGTGGTTGACTCTAGCCACATGTATCCTTGAAATCACTACCCATTCCTTGTAAAAGGCATGAGAATTCACTAAATAGTACGAGCATGACTTTCTAGACCGTTCTTGTGCACCTTTTCAAGAACCGATTGTTTGAATTTGAATTATGTGCAATAATTCCTAGAAAATGCACGTAATCCCTTCAATATGGAAAATGAGACCGGAAAATTGACAAATTTGAATACGGTGATTTGTAGGGTCTATGTTCATCATAGAAAAAAACTCAAGGCCAAAGGACGAAGGAAATTTGGATTGGCCTTCAATCTTGGTGATTCCCTCTCATAACCATGAAACTTCCTCGATGATGGTTCGATTTATGAAGGGTGTGCATGACGATATAAACCAAACCTTCTCATATTTTTACCATGGCATAGTGACACCATACCATGCACCATGATAGGCGTCATGTTTTTTAAGCGTGTATTTCATTTTTCTATAGTTGAAAAACCAATAAATGACACGATTATGGTTGACTCTTTTCACAAGTATCTTTGAAATCACTACGCATTCCTTGCAAAAGACATGAGAATTTACTAAATAGCACGAGCATGGTTTTCCAGATCGTTCTTTTGAACCTTTTCATGCAACGGTTGTTTGAATTTTAATTATGTGCATTAATGCCTAGAAAATGCACATAATCCCCTAAATATGGCAAATTTGAACACAGAGATGTGTATGTTCGTCGTAGTAAAAAACTCAAGGACAAAGGACGAAGGAAATTTGGATTCCTTTTCGATCTTTGTGATTTCCCTCTCAAAACCATGGAACTTCCACGGTGATTGTTCGACTTATGAAGGGCGTGCATGACGACATAAGCCAAACCTTCTCAAATTTTTACCATGGCATAGTGAGGCCATACCAGGGCACCATGAGAGACGTCATGTTTTTCAAGCATGTATTTCATTTTTCTATACTTGAAAAACAAATAAACGACACATTTGTGGTGGAGTCTTGCCACACGTATACTTGAAATCACTGCCCATTCCTTGTAAAAGGCATGAGAATTTACTAAATACCATGATCAAGGTTTTCTAGACCGATTTTTTTCAGTTTTTAAGCACTGATTATTTGAATCTGAATTCTATACATTAATATCTAGAAAAGGCACATAATCGCCTAAATGCGGTAAATGAGCCCGGAAAATGCCAAATTTGAACACAGCGCATTGGAGGGGTTATGTTCATCGTAGAAAAAACCTGAATGACAAATCAAGAGGGATATTTGGATTCCCCCTCAATCTCGGTGATTTACTATCGCACACGATTCATCCCCATCATCTCTGTGAACCGTGTGCGTTCACCCACACATCCAAAAGGAAAAAATAAAACCCTCACAACATCCCACTCGGCGTGCACTCCTCCACAACTCTGCACCTCATCAATTTCTATCAGGGCGGCCACCCTAATCTCGGCGGTGGATGGTGGTTGCACTCGAAATGACAAGGGATTTTGCCCCTACCGCTTTTCGCAGCCTATCTGCACCGACTTGCTAAAAGCACAATTGCGCCCTAAGGTGGATTTAGTAATTAATCACAACATATACATCATTGGACTAATGAATTATTCAATTATATTTCATAAAAGTTCAAAGATGCATTGTGATGGAGTCCTCGACTAAGTGGTCCTCCGGGCGCGGCCCATGGACCGGATCATCAGAGTCCGGATAGTTGATTACTTAGTACGAAGTAAGGAAGGCACCGAGGATTGGCGTGGACTCCAAGATTAGAAAGATATGTCGGCTCATATATTCCCTATTATAGTCGGTAACTTGTAAACCCTAGGGACCCTGGCGTCTATATAAACCAGGGACCCCTATCAGTATAGGGAAAGGCTGAATCATCTATGGTTTAACATATACGATCTCGAGGTAGATCAACTCTGTAATCATCTTCATCAATACAATCAAGTAGGACGTAGCGTATTACATCCATAGGAAGGCCCGAACCAGGGTAAGCCACTGTCTCCCCCTCTTCCTGCAACACATTGATCGAAGTTCCACAGTTCGGGACCCCCTACGAGAGATCTCCCGGTTTTGACAATGACATTGCTGCTTTCATTGAGAGTTCCACTGCAAGATCTTCACAAGGTTCGATGGCACGTCTGTTGATCAACGAGGAGGTCCGTAAGAGGGACTTGTTCATCCTCGGACAAATCTTTGCATATAGAAGCATTGTTCTGCATGCCGATCTAGCCATCCACCTCAGCCAGATCAGAAACGCTCCCCCCGGTCATGAAGTCAAATTCAGGAGCCTAGAGTTCACCGCCGACCACCGGGGAGAACTTGTGTTAACAGGCCTTTCCACTCTATTGAAGGGGCGATCCGACCTCAACATTTTGTCCTCTAAGGCCGTGAATCCAATCATCAAGAAAAAACTCATCCCTGATCCAGCCTTAAAGCCTGGCAAGGTCGGGGCGTCCGAACTCGCTTTAGCCAAGCTCTCCACGAAGGCGATCATACGCACCGCCGAGGGATTAGGGACACTAGTAGGGATGCTAGTAACCCCCGAGCGTATAGGAGGCACAACCGCCGCTGAAACCTCACCACTGTATAGATTCCTCGACCAGATCCAAGTCTTGGGCATGACTAATGATCAGGGCATGATCTATGATCAGATCGGGATCAGACCCCACGATAGGGAAATCCACATCCCGCCCATCACACATTTCATCCGTACGGTCGAACGCCTAGTCGAGGACTCCCCATGCCGATCATCGAAACTGAGAACGAAACTCGTCCTAGTTGCCGATCACCATCTCGACAACCCTGAACCGCCATCCAGCTCTGGGAACAACTCAAGGCGGCTGGCTGGTTCGGAACGCATCTCCATCAAGGACACGAAAACCGAACCCTCGAGGGCACAGTCAACGGGAATCCAAAATTTAAGCCCACCCGCCACCTAGCCTCGACATCCTCCTAAATCATTCTCTGGCTCCAAGCCGTCCAAGGTCACTCAAAGACTGGGCAAGTCAGTACACCACTTTTGGGCGAGATTCCTCCTCCTTCAAAAGAAGGAAGGAAGTCGCGACCATGAGATAATAAGTGCCTCCCGAACACATTGTAAGGACGAGGGAATTCTTAACGCCCTAGCCCGTCGCCGGGTTCAAACCTTCGCGGAGCTATCGAACCTAGTACTCAAGTGCTGCACCATGGAGAGCACCTGGAAAATGCAAAAGATGCACGTCGAGCCTAATCACACCGAGCATGGTCAGCGAATTCGGATGAGGCAGTCACCGCCGTTTATGGGGCAAGCTACCTACGAGAACGCGGAAAAGAAAAATAAGTCTAGACCAAGGGGCAAGTCGATCCTCGACACACTACTAGACAAGCCATGCCCCCATACACTTTGTCCAGCCGGACACCCTTTCCAAAGACAACCTTCGAGCTTGTTGGGTTGTCCGACAAGTCGCTAAAAGTGGGGAAGTAATCCTCCAAACATCAAGTCACAAAGAGACCGTAGCACTACCAAGTAACAGTGCGGGGATCCTAACAATCTACGAAACATTCTCCTTGGCAAACCGGTGAAAGAGAGCCTTTCGAGAGCTCAGTCAAATCAACCATGTAGTGGAGACAAACCCCTGGTCGAACATACCTATCACCTTCGACGAAGATGACAAGTCGGTAATAAACACCGGTCGGGCACCTGCCGCCCTAGTCCTGAACCCCATCATAGACGACTTTAGATTGAGCAAAGTACTCACGGACGGGGGCAGTGGCCTTAACCTCATTTACAAGGACATGCTGGACAAAGTGCAGTTCGAGCGATCTCGGATCAGCCAAAGCTCGACCACCTTCCGAGGCATAATCCCTAGCAAAGAAGCACGCTGCATAGGATGTGTTACACTCGACGTCATATTCGGTACCCCTGATAACTACCGATCTGAGGAGCTATCGTTCCACATCGTGCCATTCCGCAGTGGCTACCATGCCCTGCTGGGAAGGGAGGGCTTCACAAAATTCTAGTCCATACCACACTATGGGTATATGAAGCTAAAAATGCCAGAGCCAAATGGTATAATCACGACAGAAAGTGATCCTCACACGGCGCTAGCCTTCGAGGTATTGGCTGAAACCCTGCACGCAGAAGAACTAACAGCCCTGCAGGCCACGGTGGACAAAGACGAGGTAATCCTTGACAAGCGTCCAAAATCTACGACTTTCAAGCCAGCGGACGAAACTATAATTTTCCAGGTACACCCAACGAAGACCAATAAAACAACATCCATTGGAGCCCACCTGGACCCCGAAGTAGAGAAAGCACTACGCGCCTTCCCATCTGAGAACTGGGACATATTTGTCTGGCACCCTTCAGACAGCCTGGGATCCCCAGGGGGCTGGCCGAACATAGCCTGGACATAATATCAAGGTTTAAGCCGGTCAAGGAAACCTTGCAACGATTTTCTGAACCTAAGCGTCAAGCCATGGGGGAAGAACTAGCGAAGTTATTGGAGGCCAGATTCATCAGTACATCAAACACCGTGACTGGCTGGCCAATTTGGTCATGGTACCAAAGAAGGATAAGTCCTCGCGGCTATGCGTTGATTTTAAAGACCTTACTAAGGCATGCCCAAAGGACCCCTTTCCGTTACCTCGAATAAATCAAAACGTCGATGCAACAGCCAGACACGACTCCCAGTGCTTTCTCGATGCCTACTATGGATACCTTCATATCAAAATTAAGGAATCGGACCAGGCAACAACTGCCTTCATAACCACATATGGGTCGTGATACGTCTCCGTCGTATCTACTTTTCCGAACTCCTTTGCCCTTTTTTTGGACTCTAATCTGCGTGATTTGAATGGAACTAACTCAGACTAACATTGTTTTTAGCAGAATTACCATGGTGTTGTTTTTGTGCAGAAATAAAAGTTCTCGGAATGACCTGGAAATTTACGAAGAATTTTTCAGGAATTAATGAAAAATACCTGCCCAAAGATCCACCGGAGGAGGTGAGCAAGTGGGCCACAAGCCCACCAAGCGCGGCCACCCCCCTGGCCGTGCCTGGCAGGCTTGTGGGTCCCACAGAGCTCCACCGCCTCCAATCTCAGCTCTATATATTCCGTTTCGCCCAGAAAAAAATCGGGGAGAAGGATTCATCGCGTTTTACGATACGGAGGCGCCGACACCTCCTATTCTTCATCTGGAGGGCAGATCTGGAGTCCTTTCTAGGCTCCGGAGAGGGGAAATCGTCGCCATCGTCATCATCAACCTTCCTCCATCGCCAATTCCATGATGCTCTTCACCATTTGTGAGTAATCTCATCATAGGCTTGCTGGATGGTGATGAGTTGGATGAGATCTATCATGTAATCGAGTTAGTTTTGACGGGGACTGATCCCTAGTATCCACTATGTTCTGAGATTGATGTTGCTACTACTTTGCCATGCTTAATGCTTATCACTAGGGCCCGAGTGCCATGATTTCAGATCTGAACCTATTATGTTGTCGCCAATATATGTGTGTTTTAGATCCTATCTTGCAAGTTGTAGTAACTGATATGTCTCCAACATATCTATAATTTTTGATGGTTTCATGCTATTATCTTGTCAAACTTGGGATGTTTTGCATGCCTTTTATTTATTTTCTGGGACTAACTTATTAAGTCAGTGCCAAGTGCCAGTTCCTGTTTTTCCATGTTTTTGACCCCTTTCAGAGGAGATTTTGAAACGGAGTCCAACCGGAAGAAAATCCCCGAAAAAATATTTTTCTCGAACGGAAGAAGATCGGGGGACTTGGGAGCCAAGCTAGAAGGGCCCCCAGGGGCCCCACAAGCCCCCACCCCGCAGCCAGGGGGCCGCACCATCCAGGCTTGTGGGCCCCCTGGAGGTCTCCTGATCTAGATCTTGCACCTATAAATTCCCAAATATTCCCAAAAAAATCAGGGGAGCATCGTAATCACATTTCCGCCACCGCAAGCTTCTGTCTCCGCAACATCCCATCAGGGGAACGTCCTGGTGCCCTGTCGGAGGGGGGATTCGGACACGGAAGGCTTCTCCATCAACACCATGACCTCTCCAATGATGCGTAAGTAGTTCACCATAGACCTACGGGTCCACAGCTAGTAACTAGATGGCTTCTTCTCTCTCTTGGATCTTCAATACAAAGTTCTCCATGATCTTCATGGAGATCTATCCGATGTAATCTTCTTTTGCGGTGTGTTCGTCGAGATCCGATGAATTGTGGATTTATGATCAGACTATCTATGAATCTTATTTGAGTTTCTTCTGATCTCTCTTATGCATGATTTCATATCCTTGTAATTCTCTTCGAGTTGTGGGTTTTGTTTGCCAACTACATCTATGATTCTTGCCATGGGAGAAGTGCTTGGTTTTGGGTTCATACCATGTGGTGACCTCACCCAGTGACAGAAGGGGTTGCGAGGCACGTATCGTGTTGTTGCCATCAAGGGTAAAAAGATGGGGTTTTCATCATTGGTTTGAGAGTATCCCTCTACATCATGTCACCTTGCTTAAAGTGTTACTCTGTTCGTCATGAACTCAATACACTAGATGCATGCTGGATAGCGGTCTGTGTCTGGAGTAATAGTAGTAGATGCAGAAAGTATCGGTCTACTTGTCTCGGACATGATGCCTATATGCTAGATCATTGCCTTAGATATCGTCATGACTTTGCGCGGTTCTATCAATTGCTCGGTAGTAATTTGTTCACCCACCGTGATATTTGCTGTTTTGAGAGAAGCCTCTAGTGAACACTATGGCCCCCACGGTCTACTCCACACCATATTTTCCGCCTTACACTTTTTACTTTGTTGCACTTTCCGCCTTCAGATCTCACTTTGCAAACAATATTGAAGGGATTGACAACCCCTTTGAAGCGTTGGGTGCAAGCTTGTTTGTGTTTGCGCAGGTACTCTGGACTTGACGACACCCTCCTTCTGGATCGATACCTTGGTTCTCAACCTGAGGGAAATACTTACTGCTCCTACGCTGCATCACCCTTTCCTCTTCAAGGGAAAAAACAACGCAAGCCCAATCTCCGTCAACGTGTCAATTTCTGGCGCTGTTGTTTGAGAAGTAGTAGAAGGATTTCTGGTGCCGTTGCCGCGAAAGGACTTTTGTTGCCGTAGCAGTCACCTACTATGTGTTATGACCCGGCAACCCCGGAGTGACAATAGCCGGAACCACTCCCAGAGATGACCATAGTATGAGTTCATGTATTCACCACATGTTAATGCGTTGGTCCGGTTCTTTATTAAAAGGAGAACCTTAATATCCCGTAGTTTCCATTAGGACCCCGCTGCCACGGGAGGGATAGAAAATAGATGTCATGCAAGTTCTTTTCCCTAAGCATGTATGACTACATACGGAATACATGCCTAAATTAGATTGACGAATGGGAGCTAGTTACTTATCTCTCCGTGTTATAGTTGTTACATGATGAATCACATCCGGCATAATCATCCACTACCAATCCAATGTCTACGGGTCTTTTACTACTGGTCCTTGCTACTGTTACTCGGCTGCTACTGTTGTTACTTTGCTGCTTCTGTTGTTACTTTGCTGCTACTGGTTACTGTTGCTACTGCTGCTATCATACTACCTTGCTACTGATACTTTTCTGTAGACACTAAATCTTTCAGGTGTGGTTGAATTGACAACTCAACTACTAATACTTGAGTATATTTTTTCGCTTCCCCTTGAGTCGAATCAATAAATTTGGGTTGAATACTCTACCCTCGAAAACTGTTGTGATCCCCTATACTTGTGGGTTACCAACACAATTTTCTGGTGCCGTTGCCGGGGAAGCACAACTATATTCTCTGAGTCAGTTGGGATTGACGTCTACTAGTCACTATGAGGAATCCGAAAGATCCAAGAACTGAAATCTTGCCCTCAACTACGAGGACAGGTAAGGAACTGCCATCTAGCTCTGCACTTGATTCACCTTCAGTTATGAGTAAGTTTGCGACATCACCTCCTGCTATAAATCTTGATATGTCGCCTGTGCTTGATGATGCTACTTCTGCTGCCCATGATGCTTATGATGATGCGATGGTTGATACTGCTTTGCCTGATAATGCTATACTTGATACTGATTTTCCTGATGATGCTATGCTTGATACTGCTTTGCCACTAGGTGCATTCCTTGATGCACAAATTGCTAGAGTTGGTGCTACATGTGATGATACGTCTGAAACTGCTGATACTATTGAAGTAGAACCTCCTATTTTTCCTGCTAGAACTAGATCTCCTATGCCTGAATTGTCTGAGCGTTATGTTATGGAGGGAGAGATAGCTGAGAACTTTCTTGCGTGTAAGGATAGCTATGATGTTGAGAAATTACTGCTCAAGTGGAAAGAAAAGTCTCTGAACGCTAGGATGAAATACGACCCGAAGTTTGCTACTTCGCCTATTTTTGTGACCGATAAGGATTATGAATTCTCTATCGACCCTGAGTTAATCACTTTGGTCGAATCTGATCCTTTTCACGGTTATGAGTCTGAAACGGTTGTAGCCCATCTTACCAAACTGCGTGATATAGCCACCCTATTCACTAGTGAGGAAAAGATCCGCCACTACTATATCCTCAAGCTGTTTTCTTTCTCGCTAAAGGATGATGCTAAGACTTGGTTCACTTCTCTTGCTCCTGGTTGTGTGCGTAGCCCCCAGGATATGGTCTACTACTTCTCTGAAAAATATTTCCCTATCCATAAGAAGCAAGTTGCCTTGCAAGAAATATACAACTTTGCTCAAGCTGAAGAAAAGAGTCTCCCACGAGCTTGGGGGAGGCTCATCCACTTGCTGAATGCTTTGCCTTATCACCCTCTTGAGAAGAATGAAATACTTGATATCTTCTATAATGGACTTGCCGATGCTTCCAATGACCAACTAGATAGTTGTGCTGGTTGTGTTTTTAGGGAACGAACCGTAGAACATGCTGAGATTCTATTGAATAACATCATGTGCAATGAGAATGCTTGGACTATTCCCGAACCACCTCCTAAGCCAACTCCGAAGAAAAGAGGTATTCTATTCCTCAGTCCTGAAGATATGCAAGAAGCTAAATAATCTATGCGAGAGAAAGGCATTAAATCTGAAGATGTCAAAATCTACCACCTATCGAAGATATCCATGGTCTTGATAACCCGATACAGGTAGTAGAAGTAAATTCTCTGCGTAGATTTAATGAGAGTGATATTCCTTTTGATAAACCTGCTAGCTTATGCCTGGATGAATTTGATAACTTTGTTGCCAAACAACAAAGTTTCAATGATTATGTTAGCAGACAATTGGAACAGAATGCTCGTATGCTTAGTCATTTAAGTGCTTGTGTGGACAGAAATGTCAATGATCTTAAGCTTCTGAGTAAACATGCCTCTATGGTTACTACTCAAGTAGAACAAGTACTTAAAGCTCAGAATGACTTGCTCAATGAGTTGAATGACAATTCCGTTAGAGTCGTCACTAGAGGTGGTAGAATGACCCAGGAACCTTTGTATCCTAAGGGTCATCCTAAGAGAATTGAACAAGATTCTCAAGGAGTTAGCACTGATGCACCTAGCCATCCTAGAAAGAAGAAGAAAGATGATAGGAATCTGCACGCTAGCAATCCAGATGCTGATACACCTGAGAGTCCAAATGATGTCTTTGTCTCTGATGCTGAAACACAATCTGGTGATGAACATGAGCCTAATGATAATATCGATAGTGATGTTCATATTGATGCTCAACCTAGCAATGATAAGGATGTGGAGATTGAACCTGTTGATCTTGATAACCCACAGCCTAAGAATAGAAGATACGATAAGAATGACTTCACTCCTAGGAAGCATGGTAAAGAAAGGGAACCATGGGTTTAGAAACCCAAGCCCTTTCCTCCCAAACCATCCAAGAAAAAGGATGATGAGGATTTTGAGCGCTTTGTTGAAATGACTAGACCTGTCTTTCTGCAAATGTGTTTGACAGATATGCTCAGAATGTCTCCGTATGCTAAGTACATGAAAGATATTGTGACTAATAACAGGAGGATACCTGAGGTTGAGATTTCCACCATGCTTGCTAATTATACCTTAAAGGGTGGAACTCCTAAGAAACTAGGTGATCCAAGTGTGCCCACTATACCTTGCTCCATTAAAGGTAACTACGTGAGAACTGCTTTATGCGACCTTGGAGCCGGTGTTAGTGTTATGCCTCTCTCTCTTTATCGTAGACTTGAACTGGATAAGTTGACACCCACTGAAATCTCTCTGCAAATGGCCGACAAATCAACTGCTTTCCCTATCGGCATTTGCGAGGATGTGCCTGTTGTGGTTGCTAATGTCACTATCTTAGCAGAATTTGTCATTCTGGATATTCTTGAGGACGATGCCATGGTTGTCATCCTCGGAAGACCCTTTTTAAACACTGCAGAGGCTGTTATAGATTGCAACAAAGGCAATGTCAATTTCCATGTCAACTGTAATGAGCATACAGTGCACTTTCCGAAGAAATAATATCGAGTATATTGCATCAATGCTATCAAAAAAACTTCATCGATTCTTATTGGGAGCTTTGAATGCCCTATTCCTCCTGTTAAGATGAAGTATGATTTGCTTGTTGGGGAGATACACATCCCCATTGAGGTGACCTAGTGACGATTCAAAAATTCTCCGTCTTCTTTTGCGGTTCGAAAAGGTTTGTCGAGGAAACTTGATCAACCTCATTGACGGATTTCTTTCGATGACCATGAGATGGATGAATCGAGGAGTCACAAACCTCTGTTTCAAGCTTTCACCTTCGGTTTCTTAGAAGAAAAATGATAGATTTAGTTTAGTTATCCCTTTTTCTGTTTTAGCGTCCGGTAGAAAAGTACCCCTAAAATAAAAGTTCTCCGAACGTCCTGAAAATCAAGTATGAGTTTTTCTAGATTTTTTGAAAAATACTAGGACGAAGAGCTAGTCCGGGGGCAGCACCAGTGGGCAACAAGCCCTTGATGCGCGGGCACCCCCCTGGTCGCGCCACCCAGGCTTGTGGGGCCCACAGGCACCCCTCCACTCATTCTTGCTCCCATCTGGTTCTCCTACCTCTAGAAAAAATCATTTCGCAGCTCAAACCCGTGTTCTTGCTCATCTTGCTGGGATTTTCGATCTCTTTGCTCAAAGCACCATTCTCCGAACTGTTTTGGGGAAATTACTCCTTGGTAAGTGACTCCTCCATTGATACAATTAGTTTTTGCTCTAGTGCCTTATACTTCGCGTATTTTTGTTGCCTTGGTGACCATGTTCTTGAGCTTTGCATGCTAATTTTAGCTGGTTCCAAGTAGTTTTGATGCGTAATATGGCCTCTAGGCACTTGTTGGAGTAGTTGCTACGAGTTTCGTTGAGCCTTATTCACTTTTCCTTAGAATCACTAAAAAATTCAGAAATTTTCAGAGATACCAAAAGGAAAAGATGAGGAGGTTCTTAAAAGGCTCTTCAAGCCATAACCCCAAGGATTATGGAAGTGAGAAGAAGCCGAAGTATCTGGTCCCTCGAGTCGCAGAAGTTCGAGCGTTCGAGTGGCCAAGCGACGTGTTCTTACGCGCCGCTGGAATTTATGAGGACTTTTATCACTTGGTGGAAAACGCAGGCCTTACCGCCTTCGAGGAAGATAAGTGTCCGCAATACCTCCTCCTCACTAATATCTTCGTACAAATCTTTAACTTCTATCCAAGGAAGAATCCTCCTATTGTTGAGTTCAAACTTTATGATATCCCCCAGCGCATGTCACTCCAGGATTTTTTCAATGTTTTCAAATTACATTATGTTGGGGATATTCATGAACCTCGTCCACGGGGTTTGTAAGCTTTCATTGGTACAATTGTTGTAGGAGAGGAGAGAGGAGTGTCCTATGCTAGAGCTGCTAGCATTCAATTTCCCATGCTTAGGTACTTCTCATTATTTGTTGGAAAATGTTTGATTGGCCGTGGGAAAGCTGGGTCACTTAGTTCCCCAGATCTTGCGGTCTTGCGCTAAGCCCTTCATAACGATAAAAATTATAGCTTGGGCGGCATAGTAGCTCAACGGTTGAACACGAACCGTTCTAAGGGCATTGTCTATGGAGGTATCTATGCTACTCGTCTTGCTAGACACTTTGAGATACCTATTAGACTAGAGGAGGAAGAAGATATTCTTCTTCCCGAGAGATATCTAGATTAGGATAGCGTGGTTCGCCATGACTGTCTTGATAGAGATATAAGTAGAAGGATGATTTATAACCTGGTATTTAGTCAGGTTACTCGTGAGACTGTTACTTTGCCTGCTCCTTCTTTGTTCAATCTTCATGCAGACAGGTACATTATTATGCTCTCGGACATCTACACATATTGGGGCTTGGCTCAACCACAGGTGCCCGTGCCCGAGCCACCAGTCGAGTACCAGACGCCAGTTTATTAGTGGGAGACAGAGGAGATCACACAGCAGTGGCATCCTCAGTCCACTCCGGAGTACCCCGGAGCTGGTTATTTCCCTCCTTGGGAGTAGGCCAGCTTAGGCCAAAAGCCTAAGCTTGGGGGAGTACGTGTTTCACACCGACTTTACATTCTTGCTTATGCTTTCGCTTTGTTCGTCGGTGTTTACACTTTGCCACTGTATCATCCATGCTAGTTTATTTATTTTTCTTGTTTTATTTTCGTGTGTCTGTCTAGTTTGAGAAAACCCAAAAAGATTTTCTTGTTCTTCTTTTGCTTGTTGGGAGCTTTCCCGTGTAAATAGTTTTCTTTTTCTTTGGGTCAAGGTAGAAGATAATGGTTACAATGTTTAGTGGCTCTCGCATGCATACCTGTTTAGCTGTTAAAGTGCCATATTACTTTGTCTTCTCCTTTGTGTTTGCCTGTAGATTCTAGCGTAGTCCAATGCACGAGCACTCTTATTATTGTTCACATCGTTCGGTCGTGCAAGTGAAAGGCAATAATGACGATATATGATGAAGTGATTAAGCCTGGAAAAGCTGGTATGAACTCGATCTATTTTGTTTTTGTAAATATGAATAGCTCATCGTGCCTGATTCAGCTTTGTTGTGAGGGAAACATGTTTGCAATGACAACTTAGAGATCATAGTTGCTTATGCCATGCTTACTTAGCTAGGAGCTTATAATGGTTTGTCTTGGATGCCCACATGAATTTTGAGATGACTGTGTTGTAGTATGATAGGATGGTATCCTCCTTTGAATGATTCAACTGGCTTGACTTGGCGCATGTTCACGCATGTAGTTGAAACAAAATCAACATAGCCTCTATGATATTCATGTTCATGGTGATTTATGTCCTACTCATGCTTGCACTCAATGTTAGTTAATCTCAATGCATTTTGATGACTGTTGTCGCTCTCTAGTTGGTCGCTTCCCACTCTTTTGCTAGCCTTCACTTGTACTAAGCGGGAATACTGCTTGTGCATCCACTCCCATAAACCCAAAGTTGTTCCATATGATTCCAGCATACCTACCTATATGCGGTATCTACCTGCCGTTCCAAGTAAATTTGCATGTGCCACTCTCTAAATCTTCAAGAAATAATCTGTTTTGCATGCCCGAACCGCTCATGTGGTGACAGGGGGTTATCAGTATCTTTCGTGCTAGGCGTGTTATCCTCAATATGTGTTTTTATTCACTATCATTCACGAGAAAGGGGCCGGTAATTGGAATTCCCAGTTCCTTGCTCAAATCGAAAAGATAATTGCAAACAAAACTCCCCCTGGATTGATGTTGGTATGGACGGTACCCGAGGATTCGGCTAGCCTTGGAGTGTGATTGATTGGTGGTGGGGGAGTAGAAACTTTACTTTTCTGTTTGGGAACCAGCTATAGCATGTGTAGCGTGGAAGATGTTGAGAACTCTTAGTCGTTGTGTTGACAATGAAAGCATGCCACCCAAAATTATTATCTCTATTTTAAAAGCTTGAGCTCTGGCACCTCTGCAAATTAATGCTTCCCTCTGCGAAGGGCCTGTCTATTTATGTTCCTGTTGAGTCATCCTCCTCTTATAAAAGCACCAATTAGAGAGCACCTTTGTCGTTTTTATGCTTTGCTTTTAATTGTGTTGTGTATATCTGTGACTGGATCTTCTTTGTGATAAATTACAATGTTTAGTCAGCCCTTCGTCTTTGAAGGTGCTCTGCATTTATGTTTTTCGGTCTCAGAAAGAGCTAGCGAGATACCATCTGTTCGTACTGCTTCATGTTGTTTTGATTGAAGTGTTGACATTTGAGGCTTATTATTATTTGCTCGCTAGCTAATTATGCCATTGATATGAGTTTACCGTGAGACCTAGATGTCATTTGCTTATGTGGTTTGCTTGCGATCTTGCTGAAATTCTGGTTATGAGTTAGACATAGTTGCAACAACAAGATCAAACAGAGTTTGTCAAAGTTTTTCTTTTGTCTCTATCAGTTTGTCAACTGAATTGCTTGAGGACAAGCAAGGGTTTAAGCTTGGGGGAGTTGATACGTCTCCGTCGTATCTACTTTTATGAACTCTTTTGCCCTTGTTTTGGACTCTAATTTGCATGATTTGATGGAACTAACCCGGACTAACGTTGTTTTCAGCAGAATTGCCATGGTGTTGTTTTTGTGCAGAAATAAAAGTTCTCGGAAAATTGACGGAGAATTTTTCTGGAATTAATGAAAAATACGTGCGCAAAGATCCACCGGAGGAGGTGAGCCAGTGGGCCACGAGCCCACCAGGCGCGACCACCTAGGCTTGTGGGGCCCACAGAGCTCCACCGCCTCCAATCTCAGCTCTATATATTCCGTTTCGCCCGAAAAAAACAGGGAGAAGGATTCATCACGTTTTATGATACGAAGGCGTCGCCACCTCCTGTTCTTCATCTGGAGGGCAGATCTGGAGTCCGTTGTGGGCTCCAGAGAGGGTAAATCATCGCCATTGTCATCATCAACCTTCCTCCATCGCCAATTCCATGATGCTCTTCACTGCTCGTGAGTAATCTCATTGTAGTCTTGCTGGACGGTGATGACTTGGATGAGATCTATCATGTAATCGAGTTAGTTTTGACGGGGATTGATCCCTAGTATCCACTATGTTCTGAGATTGATGTTGTTACTACTTTGCCATGCTTAATGCTTGTCACTAGGGCCCGAGTGCCACGATTTTCAGATCTGAACCTATTATGTTGTCGCCAATATATGTGTGTTTTAGATCCTATCTTCCAAGTTGTAATCACCTACTATGTGTTATGACCCGGCAACCCCGGAGTGACAATAGCCGGAACCACTCCCGGAGATGACCATAAGATGAGGAGTTCATGTATTCACCACGTGTTAATGCGTTGGTCTGGTTCTTTATTAAAAGGAGAACCTTAATATCCCGTAGTTTCCATTAGGACCCCGCTGCCATGGGAGGGATGGATAATAGATGTCATGCAAGTTCTTTTCCCTAAGCACGTATGACTACATACGGAATACATGCCTAAATTAGATTGACGAACGGGAGTTAGTTACTTATCTCTTCGTGTTATAGCTGTTACATGATGAATCAGATCCGGCATAATCATTCATCACCGATCCAATGACTACGAGTCTTTTACTACTGGTCCTTGCTACTGTTACTCTGCTGCTACTGCTGTTACTTTGCTACTCCTGCTTTTACTTCGCTGCTACTGGTTACTGTTGCTACTGCTGCTATCATACTACCTTGCTACTGATACTTTGCTGCAGACACTAAATCTTTCACGTGTGGTTGAATTGACAACTCAACTGCTAATACTTGAGAATATTCTTTCGCTTCCCCTTGAGTCGAATCAATAAATTTGGGTTGAATACTCTACCCTCGAAAACTGTTGCGATCCCCTATACTTGTGGGTTACCAGGCCGTTCTGCTTCAATACAATGCCCTTCGGGTTAAAAAAATGCAGGCGCCAATTATCAGCGCCTGATCCAGACAAGCTTGGAAAAACAAATTGGAAAAACCGTGGAGGCATACATGGACGATGTAGTCGTCAAGACCCGCCACATTAGCCAACAGGTAGACGACCTAAGAGAAACGTTTGCCAGCCTACGGGCATACGACATAAGGCATAATCCTGACAAATGTGTCATCGGAATCCCAGCCAGCAAACTCCTTGGGTTTATTGTGTCGGAGCGTGGAATCGAGGCCAATCCGACCAAAATCTGAGCACTGTCCGAACTAGCTATCCCGACAGAGCTACCGCACGTACATAAATTGGAGGTTGCATGGCGGCTTTAAGCCGGTTCATCTCTCGCCTTGGCAAGAAGGCCCTGCCGCTCTATAGGTTGCTAAACAAGACTAAAATCTTCAAATGGACCGAGGATGCCATGACAGCCTTGGAGGAAATCAAAACACTGTTGGCTAGCAACACTATACTCACAGCTCCATACCTAGGGGAACTGATGTTGTTATTTATCGCAGACACTAACCAGGTGGTCAATGCGGTCCTCGTCGTAGAACGAGAAGCTGAAGGTCAGCAGTTACGGGTACAAACACCTGTCTACTACGTGTCTGAGGTTCTTACCCTATGCAAGACCACATACTCACACTACCAGAAAATCACTTATACAGTATTCATGGCGTCGGTCAAACTCAGACATTACTTTTAGGAGTGCACAATCATGGTGACATCGAAAGTACCCATGAACGATATAATCAACAACAAGGATGCCACAGGATAGATTGCCAAGTGGGCCGTCAAGCTCTTGCCACTCGATATCACCTATAAGCCACGAAGATCCGTCAAATCTCAAGTGATGGCTGACTTCGTCACGGAATGGACGGAGGCCAAACTCCCCAAAGAATACAGCACCTACGCTCAATGTATCATGTACTTCGACGGATCCAAAACCCTTGCCGATCTAGGAGCCAGGGTAATCCTCATATCTCCTACCAGAGACAATGTGCAATATGTGCTACAGATTATGTACGTCGACTCCAATAACGCAGCCGAATACGAAGCCTTGTGGCACGGTCTTCGGATGGCGGTCTCAATGGGCATACAACGGCTGAGGTACAAGGAGACTCCAACCTTGCCATATCACAAATTAACGGCGAATTTGATGCCAAAAACCTGAAGATGGTCGCATATAGAGATGTCGTCCTCAAGATCTCAACATGATTCAAGGGGCTAGAATTCCATCACATCTCAAGGGATAATAACCAAGCCGCGGATGTCCTTGCCCGTTTAGGCATGGCACACGACCCCATCCCCAACAACGTATACGTGGAAAGGCTCTTTAAGATATCCGTGGTGTGGAAGGACGAGTCGGGGAGCAAAAGAGCCGACAGGGTGGAGCAAACCCGCCCCTCGCCATAGCCCATCCAGATGATGAAGTCATCGATGGGCCTTCTATTGAGGAAACACCCTCAGCACATGAGGTCATGGTAGTAATCGCTGCATGGACTGAACCATTCCTTGCCTACCAACTATGCAAGGAGCTCCCCGAGGACCAAACTAAGGCACGACGCATTATTCACCGATCTAAAGCCTGTAAGGTCCATGAGGGCGAGTTGTACAAAAAGAACACCACCGGAATACCTCAATGGAGCATATCCGAAGAAGAGGGGAAACAATTGTTGGTTCCGGTACACTCCACCATGGGCGGCAATCATGCAGCAGCCCGGGCCTTGGTCTGCAAGGCTTTCTGAGCTGGTTTCTTCTAGCCTACATCTCGAGAAGTGTCACGCCCAAGAATCGACCCTATCCTCAATTTGGCACGAAGGCCTCGTCGGGGATAGAAGCGCATCTCGTCGTGTCGCAAGAATGGATATCGTTACAAGTACATGTACTGAAAAGAAGAGATATATAAAGAGAGTTGGCTTACACTCGCCACAAGCTACATCAGAGTCACATCAGTACATTACATAAACATCAAGAGTAAGAGCAGGGTCTGACTACGGACGAAAACAAACGAGAAAAGAAGAACGACGTCCAACCTTGCTATCCGAGGATGCCGGCCTAGAACCCATCCTAGATCAAAGACGATGATGAAGAAGAAGCAACTCCAAATGAACAATCAACACGCTCGCGTCAAGTAACCTTTACCTGTACCTGCAACTGGTGTTGTAGTAATCTATGAGCCACAGGGGACTCAGCAATCTCATTTCCAAAGCTATCAAGACTAACAAAGCTTAATGGGTGAGGCATGGTTAAGTGGTGAGGTTGTAGTAGCGGCTAAGCATATATTTGGTGGCTAAACTTACGTGTACAAGAAATAAGAGGGGGAAGATCTACGCATAACGGACGTGAACTACTGATGATCAAATGAGTGATCCTGAATACCTACCTACGTCAGACATAACCCCACCGTGTCCTCGATCGGAGAAAGAACTCATGAAAGAGACAGTCATGGTTACGCACACAGTTGGCAAGTTTTATTTAAGTTAACTTCAAGTTATCTAGAAACCAGTGTTGCACAAAGTTTCCACGTTGCCACCTAACCGCGGGCATGGCTTTCCGAAAAGATTTAACCCTGCAGGGGTGCTCCAACTAGTCCATCACAAATTACCACAAGCCACATAGAAATCCTCAATCACGAAGCTCGCGATCTCGTCGGATTCCCTAGTGGAAAACCTCAACTATGAGATTACCCAAAGCATCACCGGAATCCCGATGCACACGATATCTCGTCAAAGGTAAAACCAATCCAGCAAGGCCGCCCAGCGTGTCGACGATCCCGATAGGAGCCGCGTATCTCGTTCTCAGGACACGACGGATAAGCGAAGCGTACGAGTGCCAAACCTGGAGTTTCCTCGCGGTGGCCCCGCACGGTGCTCTGTTTTGGACAAAGCACCATCAGCACTGGTCCTCTCTGTATTATGTGAAATTACTCCTCGGGTTAATGACGCCCTATGCTTTCAATATTAACAAAGTTATTATGTTGGGCAAATGTAGTACCAATGTTGGGCCTTGCCAGACCAGCTTTAATCTAAAACGAATTATCAAGGGGGTCCCCATAACAACCCCGATCATGTTAGGAGTGCTCGTTTATGGAACATAACACCGATAGCCGAAACTAAGGGGGCAAAGGTGGAACAAAACACCAGGCTAGAAAGGCCGAGCCTTCCACCTTTTACCAAGTATATAGGTGCATTAATTTAAATAGCATTTAATAGGGTGATATAACAAGGAACCCTTATTTTCACATGGAAGCAACTGCATCTACAACTAGCAGCGCTAACAACATGGCTAAGAAAGCGGTAACATAGCCAATCAGTGGTTTGCTAGATCGAACAGGTTGAAGGTTATCATGGCATTGTTGAGAGGCTGATAATTAACATTTGGTAGGCAACAAGACATAATTTATAGAAGTGATAAAACTAGCATGGAAATGATAGTAATGGTATCTGGGGAAATGATCATCTTGCCTGAGATCCCGCTTGGAAGAAGAATGACTCCGTGAGGCAGACGAGCCGATATAGTCGAACGGGTCCTCACTTCCGACACGCTTGCGAAACTCTATCGAGACGAAGGAAACCGGAAACAAGAATCAACACACAATATACACCACACGATGCAAGACACATATGATGCATGAATGGGCTAATGCAAGGCATGACAATCACAACAATCAAACACTACACATTAAGTGAAGTTCGATATGCAACGAGTTGCATATCGATGAAACTCCACGTTTAATTATTTAGTTCACTCCCGTTCAGGTACACGGCTATATTAAATGTTGTTAAACATGGCACGAGGGTGAAGCACAAATTAATCTACCTAGCTAGGCATTTGAAATGAGACCGGGAACTACATATAGCATCTCTGAAATGACCCCACGTGTTAAAACTTAATTCTGTCCAGATTTATCCTAATCACATTTTAGGTTTGTTAAACGGCAAAACAAAGTGGTTCACGTGATTCTACTCGTCGTTCTGGTCCATTTACATATATGGCACATCTCCAATGGAGCTCCGGTTAAATAACTACGACCTAAACCGTTTTCAACACGTCGACACGCAAAACCGACACAAATAGCACGTTAACAGCCTTAAACATGCATGAGAGTTGGAAAATATTACTCTACACATAATTCTAGTCAAAAACCATATAAAACTCATCGCAATCCGATGCACGGATTAGAAACTACGGGTATTTGAAAATATGTGATTTTCCTGCAGATTATCAAAAATCCTAGTGCAGCAAAAAAATGACAGGGGAAACAAATATGGGTCAAAGCTGGGATTCGAACCCGAGACCTAAGCTTGCTAGTTCGCTTGGTTGACCAGCTGGGCTAAGACACGCTAGTGTTAAAAACTCGCTCCCTTCGCTAGATGAGCACACGCACATGCTGAATCTGAACCTAAACAACACTGAAGCTGAAACCGGGCTAAACTGAACCTGTATGAATATGGTCGGCCATGGCTGTGCTGCGTGGCAGCATTACTGGTCGGGGATGATGACCCGGTGCCCAGAAACGGCTAGGGACGACGGGAACCGACCTGATCCGGGCCACTGGACCCGTTCCTTGGCAGAGAGATCCGGTTCAAGGCGGCCATGGAAGAGATCCTACTCGTTCCTGTATCACACAGATAAGGCACACCACTTGACAGATCAGAGAGAGAGAGCAGAAGGGAACAGAGGAAGGAGAAGAGAGGGACAGGGCATGGCGCTGCACTTGCTCCCGCGGACATTGGTGGCATGGACTTGCCGGATATGGGCGCGTACGGCGATCCGTCGGTTGGCTGGCTGGCTGCTGCACAGAGAAACGGAGAGAATGGGGTGAGCGGAATGAGACGGGGTGAAGAAGAAGAGACAGGGCTGCGGGTTCCTCGCCTGGACGGGCACCAGTGCTTGGGCAGCCGGCGATGAGGCCCTTGGGATGCACGGATGCAGTGAGCTGCGGGCACTGGATGTGTTCGGTTGGGGGTTGGGGCTGCTGTTGCTATTGTTCGCGCGGTCGGCAGAACAGTGGAGGTCGCGGGGCACGCAGGTCCTTACCCTCCTCGTGGTCATCCATGGAACAACAGGAGATGGCTGCCTCGATCCATTAGGGATCGAGCAGGAGGCCGGAGGCTGCGGGGGATTGGTCGGGCACGGAAACAAGGAGGTGGGTGGCGGCGCGAGGAGGATCGGATGGGACAGATCGCTAGGTTCTAGGTTGGATGCTATATATATAAATAGCAAATGGTTAGCTTTAGGGACATCTCGATCCTCCGTTTAGATCAGAAGGTCGGGATAATTAGGTTAGGGGTCCAGTTGACAAACCGATGACGTTTTGCAGTAAAACGGGGTTGATCCGGATCCAACGGTCATGATCGTCAGGTTCGGGTTCTGGGAGGTTTTCGGACTGGGCTGCGCGTAGGGTCAATGCACTGTGCAGAGGCACTAGGCGGAGATGAGAGGGGAAAACGGGCAACCCGGTGACAGAGTTTGAAATACCGCAATGTCCGACAATTGACCGGCTATAGTGCCACTATATAATAAACGGCACGGGTAACAAACTAGCTCCGATCGCGATGAAATTTGACAGACGGCCTACCTACACTAAATTAAGACCGCACGCCAGGTTCCAGCTCAATCGGAGAAAGTTTTAAACACGTTATAAAAACAAGGTCTTGACGATGCCGTGGGCGCGTGCGTGTGCGGTCGGGCTCAGAATGGACAACGACGAGAACCGGCAACTAACAACGGATGCAAGTTTTGAAAACTGGCAGCAACGGAGATGCCGGTGCAATGCAGATGATGCGAATGATGCGATGATGATGCAACAAAATAAAATAGACACACGACATAAACGGAATAAAGGGGGGAATCTTCTGGGGCGTCGACATCGGGCTGTCACAACTCTCCTACACTACAAGAGCATCTCTCCCCGGGATCCAAGAATGAAAGGGGAAGAGGATGAGAAAGAACAATAGGTAAGAACTTAGTCGCTTCTTTGACAAACGAGTGAAACCAACGATCCTTGAAGATTGCAAGGAGATGAGGGCTGATATGAGAAACAAGCAAGAATTCACCAAAAAAATTCGGCAGCACTTCGGTAGGAAAATGGGACAAAAAATTCGATAAGATGGGGAAAATACACAATATTCTTAACACACAACTAAATAGAACAAGGGAATACCATGATCTTGACAGAACAAGAAGCTAGACCCAAAAGAGCAATATCACAATGCCTGCGGAACAATAGAATAGGAACTAGCTGATACGGACGAAGAGAATGAGGAAAAGAATGACAACTATCATCACAATAGAATTGAAGAGCCTCTGGACAGAGAATTGACGTAGTAGTTGGAAAACCAACAATGAAGAAGAACAAGATAGTAGTGGGCTTATGAAAATCATCTCAACAAATATGAGGTGACAACCAACCACTACAAGAACCAAGGATATATGAAAGCAAAGATATCAAAAATTCTTACACCAAGAGGGTGCATGAGAACTGGGATTAATGAAAAGCACCATGATAGCATAATCCATAGGAAAAGCTTTAGGTGAAATCCCAAACCAAGATAGCTCAATGAAGAAATCATGGGTTGAAATATGTCTCATGATCATAGAATTGGTGGGTTTAATTATCTCATTCCTGAAAGAAAATCTCTTCGATACTCCTACACTAACAAGAATGCTATAATACCACCTCAAAGGAAAAGGAAGAACAAATGCACTTGGAAATGCAAGAGAAGAAAAACTTGAGGTTCTCCAATAAGATTCTTGAAGAACACTTGAGAATGGATTGAAACCTTGATGAAAAACCATGAAGGACCTCCGTATACAAATGAATGATGCAACGATATGAAGGTAGAAAAGAATAAGATTATGACCTTACCAATATTTAGATGAAGCCTCACAAGAGATACTTGATAGAACTTGGAACTCCGGAAAGAAAGATAGGAACACTTGAGAAAATAATTGATATCGAGAGCCACTCCAGACGAAGAATTGAAATCGTTTGATGAAACAAGAATAAGAATTATGTTATGCTTATCCTTCACCAAATTAAATTGATGACAAGCAACGGATGTCGCATCCAACTTATTCTTCTGAAAAGATTGAGGAGAGATATGAGCACAAACTAGAAGAATTGTACACCGGTGAGAATTGGAATAAATGAGGCAACCATCAATGAATGGAAAAACATGAGAAAGAAGGGATCATGAGCCACCTGAGAGAAAACTATAACAAGGCACCGGAAAAACCCGAGAGACGAACGAAGAGACAACAATTGAGAAGAATTGAGGATGAAAGCTGAAAGCTGAGAACAAAGAATCTTCTAACATGATGGCTTTCGGAGGAACGAGAATGAAAATACACAAATGCACCGGATAGCAAGAAAGGGATTACTCATGACTGACAACAATTAAGATTATGACACAAAGCTGAAATGATGAATCTTCAAAAGAATGAACCAAGATAGAAAGAAACACTCCTTCGGATAGCAAGCTGAGAATGAGGAGGAGAACACCACCAAGAATTAATGAGACACTCCGGAATAAAGAAGAATGCAAGGTTGAGCCAAATATGAGAATTAATTCAAATAGATCTTGAAGAAGGAATATGACTGATGAAATTCATACTTACGTCATAGTTGAAAAGGATTAATGATCTCTGGGAAAAGATTAAAAGAGCCAGGAAAGATCCTCGGAAGGAACGTGTGGGTTATGGGCCCACTCGAAGAAACCACCGTTAGAAAAGATTGCTAGAAAGATTGATATTGCACCGGTAAAAAGAAAACTAGATGAAGTTGAGCACCTCGAAATAATTGAAAATATTAAAAACAAAAATTACTAAGATAACTTCAACGCTCTGGATCGAAAAGAGAGTAATAAAAGAACAACATAGGCTGAAAAGAACCTCCAACATGAAAAATAATTACAAGGATAATTAGTATATGATGAACACGGATAGCCGAATTAAATTCACCGGTAAGGATGACAAGAATGAACACATATGACACGAATCTCCTGAGAATCTTCACAATGAATCACCGGGTAAGAGAGAAAAGAACAGACAGTGGAAGCACAATGAAAAGAAAACTCTTGCATGAAAATTGAATCACTGAGAAAAAGGGCGGGAGGGTGGGGAAAAACAAAGACAACTTGGGCTAGATGAGATGAACTCCGGAATAAAATGAGAGAATGATCTTGCAAAATTGGAGAGGATTGAGTTCACTTGGAGAGAAACACACCGGTTGAATGGAATTGATAAGACGATCTGAATGAGCAAAGAATTTGCATTCACATAAAAATATGAGAACACATATTAGGAAAGATCTGAAATCACCACTTGACATCGAAGCAACACAAATTACCATATTCAGCAAAACAAAGGGATGAGGCTTATGAAACAAGCCAGAACAAACTCATGAGAAAGATTTCGTCCGATATTTTTGTGGACAGGATCGCACGGGCTCGATTTTACAGTAGCCATCAAGTGCAAGGCAGTGCACCCGACATACGAAGCGTCCCCGAGTCGTAGCAAGCTACAAGGACTCTTTAAGACACAACGTGTACCGCTGTTAGTCAACCGTGAACAAACGAATCCACTAGATGTCGAACCCCAACCTAACATCATGCACTTGTTGGAAGAATGTCCTATAAGTAACTACTTGAATTCCCACCTAAGAATTCCCAAAATATCTGGTCATGCAATCTGGTACACGGATACAAGGAGTAATATTCACACAACTCCTATACTAACCCGTCACCTGTATCACATCCGTCAACACACGACCAGAATCTCGGACCTTCATCTACAACAGACCCTCGTGACCACAACGATACAAAGTATGGCAGTACTCCTGAACAATCTGCACCAGTACTAGGGACATCGGGGTTATCTCGCCACTACTAGTATTGAAGCAATTACGAACATCCTTCGTTCTGAGATACTAAGAAATCTGAATGATAACGGTGTGCTCAAGAATCCCCTGGAGCTCAACTCCCCTGAAACTTAAAGGAGATAGGAGGCACCAAGACAGAACTCCGTCACATCGGCATCATATAGATTCCAAAAATATCCGCGTGATCCTAAAAAAAATTTGAGTGAGAAGAGGAGTAGAATTAAATTATTACGTCAAGATTCCTTACCAAAGCATAGAAGAGGAGAAAAAAGAATCCTACTCTCAGATATATAACTAGACTCAAAGCAGTTTTTTACAAGACTCGACTCGGCCAAGTTCGATCAATCAAGGGGGGCTCCTAGGTCCGTACTGCTCTGATACCAACTTGTCACGCCCAAGATGCGACCCTATCCTCAATTTGGCACGAAGGCCTCGTCAGGGATAGAAGCGCATCTCGTTGTGTCGCAAGAATGGATATCGTTACAAGTACATGTACTGAAAAGAAGAGATATATAAAGAGAGTTGGCTTACACTCGCCACAAGCTACATCTGAGTCACATCAGTACATTACATAAACATCAAGAGTAAGAGCAGGGTCCGACTATGGACGAAATCAAACGACAAAAGAAGAACGACCTCCATCCTTGCTAACCCAGGCTGCCGGCCTAGAACCTATCCTAGATCAAAGACGATGATGAAGAAGAAGCAACTCCAAATGAACGATCAACGCGCGCGCGTCAAGTAACCTTTACCTGTACCTGCAACTGGTGTTGTAGTAATCTGTGAGCCACAGGGGACTCAGCAATCTCATTTCCAAAGGTATCAAGACTAGCAAAGCTTAATGGGTGAGGCATGGTTAAGTGGTGAGGTTGCAGCAGCGGCTAAGCATATATTTGGTGGCTAAACTTACGTGTACAAGAAATAAGAGGGGAATATCTACGCATAACGGACGTGAACTACTGATGATCAAATGAATGATCCTGAACACCTACCTACGTCAGACATAACCCCACCGTGTCCTCGATCGGAGAAAGAACTCACGAAAGAGACAGTCACGGTTACGCACACAGTTGGCAAGTTTTATTTAAGTTAACTTCAAGTTATCTAGAACCAGTGTTAAACAAAGTTTCCACGTTGCCACATAACCGCGGGCACGGCTTTCTGAAAAGATTTAACCCTGCAGGGGTGCTCCAACTAGTCCATTCCAAATTACCACAAGCCGCATAGAAATCCTCAATCACGAAGCTCGCGATCTCGTCGGATTCCCTAGTGGAAAACCTCAACTCTGAGATTACCCAAAGCATCACCGGAATCCCGATGCACAAGATATCTCGTCAAAGGTAAAACTAATCCAGCAAGGTCGCCCGGCGTGTCGACGATCCCGATAGGAGTCGCGTATCTCGTTCTCAGGACACGACGGATAAGCGAAGCGTACGAGTGCCAAACCTCGACTTTCCTCACGGTGGCCCCGCACGATGCTCTGTTTCGGACCAGTACCATCAGCACTGGCCCTCCCTGTATTATGTGAAATTACTCCTCGGGTTCATGACTCCCTATGCTTTCAGTATTAACAAAGTTATTATGTTGGGAAAATGTAGTACCAATGTTGGGCCTTGCCAGACCAGCTTTAATCTAAAATAAATTATCAAGGGGGTCCCCATAACAACCCCGATCGTGTTAGGAGCGCTCGTTTATGGAACATAACACCGATAGCCGAAACTAAGGGGGCAAAGGTGGAACAAAACACCAGGCTAGAAAGGCCGAGCCTTCCACCTTTTACCAAGTATATAGGTGCATTGATTTAAATAGCATTTAATAGGGTGATATAACAAGGAACCCATGTTTTCACATGGAAGCAACTGCATCTGCAACTAGCAACGCTAGCAACATGGTTAAGCAAGCGGTAGCATAGCCAATCAGTGGTTTGCTAGGTCGAACAGGTTGAAGGTTATCATGGCATTGTTGAGAGGCTGATAATTAACATGTGGTAGGCAACGAGACATAATCGATAGAAGTGATAAAACTAGCATGGAAATGATAGTAATGGTATCTGGGGAAATGATCATCTTGTGTGAAATCCCGCTTGAAGAAGAATGACTCCGTGAAGCAGACGAGCCGATATAGTCAAATGGGTCCTCACTTCCAACACGCTTGGGCAACTCTATCGAGACGAAGGAAACCGGAAACAAGAATCAACACACGATATACACCACACGATGCAAGACACATATGATGCATGAATGGGCTAATGCAAGGCATGACAATCACAACAATCAAATACTACACATTAAGTGAAGTTCGATATGCAACGAGTTGCATATCGACGAAACTCCACGTTTCATTATTTAGTTCACTCCCGTTCAGGTACACGGCTATATTAAATGTTGTTAAACATGGCACGAGGGTGAAGCACAAATTAATCTACCTAGCTAGGCATTTTAAAAGAGACCGGGAACGACATATAGCATCTCCGGAATGACCCCACGTGTTAAAACTTAATTCTGTCCAGATTTGTCCTAATCACATTTTAGGTTTGTTAAACGGCAAAACAAAGTGGTTCACGTGATTCTACTCGTCGTTCTGGTCCATTTACATATATGGCATATCTCCAATGGAGCTCCGGTTAAATAACTACGACCTAAACCATTTTCAACACATCGACACGCAAAACCGACACAAACAGCACGTTAACAGCCTTAAACATGCATGAGAGTTGGAAAATATTACTCTACACATAATTCTAGTCAAAAACCATATAAAAATCATCGCAATCCGATGCACGGGTTAACAGCTTTAAACTTGCATGAGAGTTGGAAAATATTACTCTACACATAATTCTAGTGAAAAACCATATAAAACTCATCGCAATCCGATGCACGGATTAGAAACTACGGGTATTTGAAAATATGTGATTTTCCTGAAGATTATCAAAAATCCTAGTGCAGCAAAAAAAATGACAGGGGAAACAAATATGGGGCAAAGCTGGGATTCAAACCCGAGACCTCAGCTTGCTAGTTCGCTTGGTTGACCAGCTGGGCTAGGACACGCTAGTGTTAAAAACTGGCTCCCTTCGCTAGATGAGCACACACACATGCTGAATCCAAACCTAAAAACCACAGAAACTGAAATCGGGCTAAACTGAACCTGTATGAATATGGTCGGCCATCGCTGTGCTGCATGGCAGCATTACTGGTCGGGGATGATGACCCGGTGCCCAGAAACGTCCGGGGACGACGGGAACCGACCTGATCCGGGGCGCTGGACCCGTTCCTTGGCAGAGAGCTCCGGTTCAAGGCGGGCATGGAAGAGATCCTACTCGTTCCTGTATCACACAGATAAGGCACACTACTTGACAGATCAGAGAGAGAGCAGAAGGGAACAGAGGAAGGAGAAGAGAGGCACAGGGCATGGCGGTGCACTTGCTCCCGCGGACATTGGTGGCACGGACTTGCCGGATCTGGGCGCGTATGGGGATCCATCGGCTGGCTGTCTGGCTGCTACACAGAGAAACCGAGAGAAGGGGGTGAGAGGAATGAGACGGGGTGAAGAAGAAGAGAGAGGGCTGCGGGTTCCTCGCCTGGACGGGCACCAGTGCTTCGGCAGCCGGCGATGAGGCCCTTGGGGCGCACGGATGCAGTGAGCTACGGGCACTGGATGCGTCCGGTTGGGGGTTGGGGCTGGTGTTGCTATTGTTGGCGCGGTGGGCAGAATAGAGGAGGTCGCGGGGTACGCAGGGCCTTGCCCTCCTAGTGGTCGTCCATGGAACAACAGGAGATGGCTTCCTCGATCCATTAGGGATCGAGCAGGAGGCCGGAGGCTGTGGGGGATTGGTCGGGCACGGAAACAAGGAGGTGGGTGGCGGCGCGAGGAGGATCGGATGGGATAGATCGCTAGGTTCTAGGTTGGATGCTATATATATATAGCAAATGGTTAGCTTTAGGGACATCTCGACCCTCCGTTTAGATCGGAAGGTCAGGATAATTAGGTTAGGGGTCCAGTTGACAAACCGATGACGTTTTGCAGTAAAACAGAGTTGATCTGGATCCAACGGTCATGATCGTCAGGTTCGGGTTACGGGAGGTTTTCGGACTGGGCTGCGCGTAGGGTTAGTGCACTTTGCAGAGGCGCTAGGCGGAGATGAGAGGGGAAAACGGGAAACCCGGTGACAGAGTTTGAAATACCGCAACGTCCGACAATTGACCGGCTATAGTGCCGCTATATAATAAACAACACGGTTAACAAACTAGCTCCGATCGCGATGAAATTTGACAGACGGCCTACCTACACTAAATTAAGACCGCACGCCAAGTTCCAGCTCAATCGGAGAAAGTTCTAAACAGTTTATAAAAACAAGGTCATGACGATGTCGCGGGCGCGTGCGTGTGCGGTCGGGCTTAGAACGGACAACGACAAGAACCGACAACTAACAAGGGATGCAAGTTTTGAAAACTGGCAGCAACGGAGATGCCGATACAATGTAGATGATGCGAATGATGCGATGATGATGCGACAAAATAAAATAGACACACGACGTAAACGGAATAAAGGGGGGAATCTTCTGGGGCGTCGACATCGGGCTATCACAACTCTCCTACACTACAAGAGGATATCGCCCCGAGATCCAAGAATGAAAGGGGAAGACGATGAGAAAGAACAATATGTAAGAACTTAGTCGGTTCTTTGACAAACAAGTGAAACCAACGATCCTTGAAGGTTGCAAGGAGATGAGGGCTGATATGAGAAACAATTAAGAATTCACAAAAAAAATTGGCAGCACTTCTGTAGGAAAATGGGACAAAAAATTCGATAAGATGGGGAAAATAGGCAATATTCATAACACACAACTAAATAGAACAAGGGAATACCATGATCTTGACAGAACAAGAAGCTAGACTCAAAAGAGCAATATCACAATGCCTCCAGAACAATAGAATAGGAACTAGCTCATACGGACGAAGAGAATGAGGAAAAGAATGACAACTATCATCACAATAGAATTGAAGAGCCTCCGGACAAAGAATTGACGTAGTACTTGGAAACCAAAAACGAAAAAGAACAAGATAGTAGTGGGCTTATGAAAATCATCTCAACAAATATGAGGTGACAACCAACCACTACAAGAACCAAGGATATATGAAAGCAAAGATATCAAAAATTCTTACACCAAGAGGGTGCATGAGAACTGGGATTAATGACAAGCACCATGATAGCATAATCCATAGGAAAAGCTTTAGGTGAAATCCCAAACCAAGATAGCTCAATGAAGAAATCATGGGTTGAAATATGTCTCATGATCATAGAATTGGTGGGTTTAATTATCTCATTCCTGAAAGAAAATCTCTTCGAGACTCCTACACTAACAAGAATGCTATAATACCACCTAAAAGGAAAAGGAAGAAAAAATGCACTTGGAAATGCAAGAGAAGAAAAACTTGAGGTTCTACAATAGGATTCTTGAAGAACACTTGAGAATGGATTGAAACCTTGATGAACCACCATGAAGGACCTCCGTATACAAATGAATGATGCAACGATATGAAGGTAGAAAAGAATAAGATTATGACCTTACCAATATTTAGATGAAGCCTCACAAGAGATACTTGATAGAACTTGGAACTCAAGAAAAGAAAGATAGGAAGACTTGAGAAAATAATTGATATCGAGAGCCACTCCGGACGAAGAATTGAAATCATTTGATGAAACAAGAATAAGAATTATGTTATGCTTATCCTTCACCAAATTAAATTGATGACAAGCAACGGATCTCGCATCCAACTTATTCTTCTGGAAAGATTGAGGAGAGATATGAGCACAAACTAGAAGAATTGTTGCAAGAAACACCGGTGAGAATTGGAATAAATGAGGCAACCATCAATGAATGAAAAAACACGAGAAAGAAGGGATCATGAGCCACCTGAGAGAAAACTATAGCAAGGCACCGAAAAACCCGAGAGACGAACAAAGAGACAAAAATTGAGAAGAATTGAGAAGAATTGAGGATGAAAGCTGAAAGTTGAGAACGAAGAATCTTCTAACATGATGGCCTTCGGAGGAACGAGAATGAAAATACACAAATGCACCGGATAGCAAGAAAGGGATTACTCATGAATGACAACAATTAAGATTATGACACAAAGCTGAAATGATGAATGTTCAAAAGAATGAACCAAGATAGAGAGAAACACTCCTTCGGTTAGCAAGCTAAGAATGAGGAGGAGAACACCTCCAAGAATTAATGAGACACTCCGGAATAAAGAAGAATGCAAGGTTAAACCAAATATGAGAATTAATTCAAATAGATCTTGAAGAAGGAATATGACTAATGAAATTCATACTTACGTCATAGTTGAAAAGAATTAATGATCTACGAGAAAATATTAAAAGAGCCAGGAAAGATCCTCGGAAGGAACCTGTGGGTTATGGGCCCACTCGAAGAAACCACCGTTAGAAAAGATTGCTAGAAAGATTGATATTGCACCGGTAAAAAGAAAACTAGATGAGGTTGAGCACCTCGAAATAATTGAAAAGATTAAAAACAAAAATTACTGAGATAACTTCAACGCTCTGGATCAAAAAGAGAGTAATAAAAGAACAACATGGGCTGAAAAGAACCTCCAACATGAAAAAGAATTACAAGGATAATTAGGATATGATGAACACGGATAGCTGAATTAAATTCACCGGTAAGGATGACAAGAATGAACACATATGACACGAATCTCCTGAGAATCTTCACAATGAATCACCGGGTAAGAGAGAAAAGAACAGATAGTGGAAGCACAATGAAAAGAAAACTCTTGGATGAAAATTGAATCACTAAGAAAAAGGGCGGGAGGGTGGGGAAAAACAAAGACAACTTGGGCTAGATGAGATGAACTCCGGAATAAAATGAGAGAATGATCTTGCAAAATTGGAGAGGATTGAGTTCACTTGGAGAGAAACACACCGGTTGAATGGAATTGATAAGACGATCTGAATGAGCAAAGAATTTGCATTCACATAAAAATATGAGAACACAGATTAGGAAAGATCTGAAATCACCACTTGACATCAAAGCAACACAAATTACCATATTCAGCAAAACAAAGGGATGAGGCTTATGAAACAAGCTAGAACAAACTCATGAGAAAAATTTCGTCCGATATTTTCGTGGACAGGATCGCACGGGCTCGATTTTACAGTAGCCATCAAGTGCAAGGCGGTGCACCCGACATACGAAGCGTCCCCGAGTCGTAGCAAGCTACAAGGACTCTTTAAGACACAACGTGTACCGCTGTAAGTCAACCGTGAACAAACGAATCCACTAGATGTCGAACCCCAACCTAACATCATGCACTTGTTGGAAGATTGTCGTATAAGTAACTACTTGAATTCCCACCTAAGAATTCCCGAAATATCTGGTCATGCAATCTGGTACACGGATACAAGGAGTAATATTCACACAACTCCTATACTAACCCGTCACCTGTATCACATCCGTCAACACACGACCAGAATCTCGGACCTTCATCTACAACAGAGCCTCGTGACCACAACGATTCAAAGTATGGCAGTACTCCCGAACAATCTGCACCAGTACTAGGGACGTCGGGGTTATCTCGCCACTACTAGTATTGAAGCAATTACGAACATCCTTCGTTCTGAGATACTAAGAAATCTGAATGATAACGATATGCTCAAGAATCCCCTGGAGCTCAACTCCCCTGAAACTTAATGCAGATAGGAGGCACCAAGACAGAACTCCGTCACATCGGCATCATATAGATTCCAAAAATATCCGCGTGATCCAAAAAAAATTTTGAGTGAGAAGAGGAGTAGAATTAAATTATTACGTCAAGATTCCTTACCAGAGCATAGAAGAGGAGAAAAAAGAATCCTACTCTCCAATATATAACTAGACGCAAAGCAGTTTTTTACTAGACTCGACTCGGCCAAGTTCGATCAATCAAGGGGGGCTCCTAGGTCGGTACTGCTCTAATACCAACTTGTCACGCCCAAGATGCGACCCTATCCTTAATTTGGCACGAAGGCCTCGTCAGGGATAGAAGCGCATCTCGTCGTGTCGCAAGAATGGATATCGTTACAAGTACATGTACTGAAAAGAAGAGATATATAAAGAGAGTTGGCTTAGCCTCGCCACAAGCTACATCAGAGTCACCTCAGTACATTACATAAAGATCAAGAGTAAGAGAAGGGTCCGACTACGGACGAAAACAAACGACAAAAGAAGAACGACGTCCATCCTTGCTATCCCAGGCTGCCGACCTAGAACCCATCCTAGATCAAAGACGATGATGAAGAAGAAGCAACTCCAAATGAAAAATCAATGCGCTCGCGTCAAGTAACCTTTACCTGTACCTGCAACTGGTGTTGTAGTAATCTGTGAGCCACGGGGGACTCAGCAGTCTCATTTCCAAAGGTATCAAGACTAGCAAAGCTTAATGGGTGAGGCATGGTTAAGTGGTTAGGTTGCAACAGCGGCTAAGCATATATTTGGTGGCTAAACTTACGTGTACAAGAAATAAGAGGGGGAAGATCTACGCATAACGGACGTGAACTACTGATGATCAAATGAATGATCCTGAACACCTACCTACGTCAGACATAACCCCACCGTGTCCTCGATCAGAGAAAGAACTCACGAAAGAGATAGTCACGGTTACGCACACAGTTGGCAAGTTTTATTTAAGTTAACTTCAAGTTATCTAGAACCAGTGTTAAACAAAGTTTCCACGTTGCCACATAACCGCGGGCACGGCTTTCGGAAAAGATTTAACCCTGCAGGGGTGCTCCAACTAGTCCAGCACGAATTACAACAAGCCGCATAGAAATCCTCAATCACGAAGCTCGCGATCTCGTCGGATTCCCTAGTGGAAAACCTAAACTCTGAGATTATCCAAAGCATCACCGGAATCCCGATGCACAAGATATCTCGTCAAAGGTAAAACTAATACAGCTAGGCCGGCCGGCGTGTCAACGATCCCGATAGGAGCCGCGTATCTCGTTCTCAAGACACGACGGATAAGCGAAGTGTACGAGTGCCAAACCACGAGTTTCCTCACGGTGGCAACACACGGTGCTCTGTTTTCGACCAGCCCCATTAGCACTAGCCCTCCCTGTATTATGTGAAATTACTCCTTGGGTTCATGACGCCCTATGCTTTCAGTATTAACAAACTTATTATGTTGGGCAAATGTAGTACCAATGTTGGCCCTTGCCAGACCAGCTTTAATCTAAAACGAATTATCAAGGGAGTCCCCATAACAACCACGATCGTGTTAGGAGCGCTCGTTTATGGAACATAACACCGATAGCCAAAACTAAGGGGGCAAAGGTGGAACAAAACACCAGGCTAGAAAGGCCGAGCCTTCCACCTTTTACCAAGTATATAGGTGCATTAATTTAAATAGCATTTAATAGGGTGATATAACATGGAACCCATGTTTTCACATGGAAGCAACTGCATCTGCAACTAGCAACGCTAACAACATGGTTAAGCAAGCGGTAACATAGCCAATCAATGGTTTGCTAGCTCGAACAGGTTGAAGGTTATCATGGCATTGTTGAGAGGCTGATAATTAACATGTGGTAGGCAACGAGACATAATCGATAGAAGCGATAAAACTAGCATGGCAATGATAGTAATGGTATCTGGGGAAATGATCATCTTGCCTGAGATCCCGGTTGGAAGAAGAATGACTCCGAGAAGCAGACGAGCCGATATAGTCGAACGGGTCCTCACTTCCGACACGCTTGCGGAACTCTATCGAGACGAAGGAAACCGGAAACAAGAATCAACACACGATATACACCACACGATGCAAGACACATATGATTCATGAATGGGCTAATGCAAGGCATGACAATCACAACAATCAAACACTACACATTAAGTGAAGTTCGATATGCAACGAGTTGCATATCAACGAAACTCCACGTTTAATTATTTAGTTCACTCCCGTTCAGGTACACGACTATATTAAATGTTGTTAAACATGGCACTAGGGTGAAGAACAAATTAATCTACCTAGCTAGGCATTTTAAATGAGACCGGGAATGACATATAGCATCTCCGAAATGACCCCACGTGTTAAAACTTAATTCTGTCCAGATTTGTCCTAATCACATTTTAGGTTTGTTAAACGGCAAAACAAAGTGGTTCACGTGATTCTACTCGTCGTTCTGGTCCATTTACATATATGGCACATCTCCAATGGAGGTTCGGTTAAATAACTACAACCTAAACCTTTTTCAACATGTCGACACGCAAAACCGACACAAACAGCACGTTAACAGCCTTAAACAAGCATGAGAGTTGGAAAATATTACTCTACACATAATTCTAGTCAAAAACCATATAAAAATCATCGCAATCCGATGCACGGATTAGAAACTACGGGTATTTGAAAATATGTGATTTTCCTGAAGATTATAAAAAATCCTAGTGCAGCAAAAAAATGACAGGGGAAACAAATATGGGGCAAAGCTGGGATTCGAACCACAGACCTCAGCTTGCTAGTTCGCTTGGTTGACCAACTGGGCTAGGACACGCTAGTGTTAAAAACAGGCTCCCTTCGCTAGATGAGCACACGCACATGCTGAATCTGAACCTAAACAACACAGAAACTGAAATCGGGCTAAACTGAACGTGTATGAATATGGTCGGCCATGGCTGTGCTACGTGGCAGCATTACTGGTCGGGGATGATGACCCGGTGCCCAGAAACGGCTGGGGACAACGGGAACCGACCTGATCCGGGGCGCTGGACCCGTTCCTTGGCAGACAGCTCCGGTTCAAGGCGGCCATGGAAGAGATCCTACTCGTTCCTGTATCACACAGATAAGGCACACCACTTGGCAGATCAGAGAGAGAGCAGAAGGGAACAGAGGAAGGAGAAGAGAGGGACAGGGCATGGCGCTGCACTTGCTCCCGCAGACATTGGTGGTACGGACTTGACGGATCTGGGCGCGTACGGGGATCCGTCGGCTGGCTGGCTGGCTGCTGCACAGAGAAACGGAAAGAAGGGGGTGAGAGGAATGAGACGGGGTGAAGAAGAAGAGAGAGGGCTGCGGGTTCCTCGCCTGGAAGGGCACCAGTGCTTTGGCAGCCGGCGATGAGGCCCTTGGGGCGCACGGATGCAGTGAGCTGCGGGCACTGGATGCGTCCCGTTGGGGGTTGGGGCTGCTGTTGCTATTGTTGGCGCCGTGGGCAGACCAGAGGAGGTCGCGGGGCACGCAGGGCCTTGTCCTCCTCGTGGTCGTCCATGGAACAACAGGAGATGGCTGCCTCGATCCATTAGGGATCGAGCAGGAGGCCGGAGGCTGCGGGGGATTGGTCGGGCATGGAAACAAGGAGGTGGGTGGGGGCGCGAGGAGGATCGGATGGGACAGATCGCTAGGTTCTAGGTTGGATTCTATATATATATATATATATATATATATATATATATATATATATATATATATATATATATATATATATATATATATATATATAGCAAATGGTTAGCTTTAGGGACATATCGACCCTCCGTTTAGATCGGAAGGTTGGGATAATTAGGTTAGGGGTCCAGTTGACAAACCGATGACGTTTTGCAGTAAAACGGGGTTGATCCGGATCCAACGGTCATGATCGTCGGGTTCGGGTTCCGGGAGGTTTTCGGACTGGGCTGTGTGTAGGGTCAGTGCACTGTGTAGAGGCGCTAGGCGGAGATGAGAGGGGAAAACGGGCAACCCGGTGACAGAGTTTGAAATACCGCAACGTCCGACAATTGACTGGCTATAGTGCCGCTATATAATAAACGGCACGGGTAACAAACTAGCTCCGATCGCGATGAAATTTGACAGGCGGCCTACCTACACTAAATTAAGACCGCACGCCAAGTTCCAGCTCAATCGGAGAAAGTTTTAAACACGTTATAAAAACAAGGTCTTGACGATGCCGCGGGCGCGTGCGTGTCCGGTCGGGCTCAGAACGGACAACGACGAGAACCGGCAACTAACAACGGATGCAAGTTCTGAAAACTGGCGGCAACGAAGATGCCGATGCAATGCAGATGATGCGAATGATGCGATGATGATGCGACAAAATAAAATAGACACACGACGTAAACGGAATAAAGGGGTGAATCTTCTGGGGCGTCGACATCGGGCTGTCACAAGAAGACACCCACGCACTCGTTCAAAGATGCACGGGATGCCAATTGTTCGCGAATCATAGCCATATGCTTCCCACAACCCTTCGTAAGATTCGGATCACCTGGCCCTATGCGGTTTGGAGTCTGGACATAGTCGGACCACTTAAAGGGGGGGCCAAGAAAAAGAAATATCTCCTGGTAATGGTCGATAAATTCACCAAGTGGATCGAGGCAAAGCTGGTCAGCTCTCTTACGGAATCCTATTGCCATTTGGTGGAGGAACTCGATTCCGTGCTATGGGGTTTGTGTACCACTCCAAACCATTACACAGGATACATGCCATTTTTTGTGTAGACAGAGCCGAAGCAGTCCTTCCATGTGATATCATCCACGATGCAGACCGCATGCATATGTACGAGGAAAAGGAAGTCGGTCTAGATCGGCAGGATGATTTGGACGCCCTAGAAGGCAAGCGGGACATAACTCGGGCCCGATCAGCATTATATGAGCAGGAAGCTCGGCGCTGCCAAAGTAGAGAAGTTCGGGCCAAGGTGTAAAACGCGGGCGAACTAGTGCTTCGCCTCCCAGAAAAACAGAAGCATAAACTTCACCCAAAATGGGAAGGCCCCTTCATAATCGACGTAGCGCTAACGGGAGGAGCTTATCGTCTGTGAAATCCAGGAGATAATCGGCTCGAGCCAAACCCATGGAATGTGGCTCGCCATCGGCGTTTCTACGTCTAGGTTAGCATTTTTTCTCTTCCTTTCCCTTTATTTTTCGAACATTTTGTTTCTTCTTTCTTCGTAGGATCTTCCTAGGTTACCCCGAGGTGAGTTCAGCTTATCCGAACACTGTGTTTTTTCCAAATACTCATGTAAATTCATATATCTCGGCACAACACCTAGGGGCTTCATAACGAAGCGGCCGGATATGTTTAAACATACATGTCCGGTATAAACCTCGACGTAAAGTAAATTTGCGCCATGGTATGATCTTTGGAAAGTTGGGTTGCCTCGCTCCTGTGCTTATTGTCTATGTACCCGGTCTATTCGGCTAGAGAGTAAAGGGAGCAGCTCTGTGATTGATACGGCCAGTTCGCTTGATTCGTACCTCAGACGGGTGAAGCCAAAAGCTAGCGTTCTTAATATACAACTTGGTCGGCAGCGAACGGGGCAAAACGGTCGGCATTACTAGCTATTGCACACCCGAGTTAATTAGAAAAACATACTAAACACCTAGAGATTATGTACCAACCCGGAAAAAAGGAACCCATAACGGAACTATTTATTCCAGAAGATGTTTCTTACGTTTCATCGTGATATAACATACTCCCCTCATACCGTCTTTGTCTATTCGTACCTTATGGCCGGATTGCCTTGTTCTCTGAAATTTATTTGTAATATCATAAAGTACAAAGTACGAAATACTCTCGGGTTCTTTACACCATGGGAGGTAGAGGTTGATGGCCGGTTGTGACAAATGTTACAAACTTTGATGGGAAGTGTCTTGGCGCACATAATTTAAAAATTACACATGGCTACACCCTTGCTTAGTCAAGGTCATCTATTATAGCTTCCAAAGTGCAGCCTTCCAGCGATAAGCAGGCAGCAGGCATCACTTGATCATACATTAGATGTACAGGAACCTCCGTGCCATCAGGGCCTGTCCGACCAACTTGGGCCATGTGCTCAGTATCAAAATGGGTGAAACGGGCCTTCAGCATGGCCCATGCTTCCCGAGATCCTTCTGTACAGGCTGAAGTCTTTCACGGCTCGAAACGGCTCCGGGCTCTTTTGAAGAGTTCAGACAGTTCAACCATCCCTTGTGGAGGAGTCTCGTCCGGCCATAGAGATCGGATCATATTCGCCATGGCTTTTTGAGCCCACTTGTGAATAGCGGAAAGCTCTTGTAGCACATTCTCCCCGAAGGAATCAGTTTCTGCCATGGGACGCCTGGTCAAGAGATCTTTTAAGGCAAAATAAACAACGGAAGTCTTTCAGTATCCATCATCATCTAATGATTTATCAAAAAACACGTTAGGGATTTTGTACTTACAAAATAAACCGCTCTTTAGCTGTTGTTTTCCTTCATTGCTCTGTGCCAGTTGAGCTTTTAAAGCTTCAATCTCCTTGGCTTGATTTTTCTTCTCCTTCCTGAGCTGGTTGTTTTCTTGGTGGCATCTTGTTAATACACGATGACCGACTTAGAGCTGGGATTTGGCATATCTTTGAGATTCATGAGCTACGTCTAGATCCCTTTGCATATGGTCTACGGCTTCGCCTCCTACATCACAAAGTTCTCCGATGAGTAATCAGCCTTTTTGTAGTACACCGTCAACCATTTTACCCTTACCATGAGCTTCCCTAGTAAACTTCTTTACATCCTCGAGATGTGCCTTACTAGCTTGAAGTTCGGTTTGCATTCGCTGCACACCTTCGGAAAATTTGTTATTTTCCTCCTTCAAAGCCTGGAAAAAAATCAATGGTCAGGTCGAGCCTTATCTCGGCCGTTCCAACCAAATTAAGGCTCGGGGGCTACTAGACCTAAACTTCAGTACAAATTACCAATGGAGCAATGAAAACATGTAGTTGGGCTGAAATCTGCAAAGCTACTTCTTTGATGCTAATCCACGTAGCACCAATATAGACATCAGCCGAATTAAGAGCATTAAACTGGTGCTCGAAGAAGATAGGGTGTTGTAATGACTCCTTGCGATGTTGGTAATTGCACTACAGACTTCGGAGTTTGTCGCAGAAACATCATCGATAGGACCTGGCGTCAGGCAAGTGTTCGGAGCCTCCGTGTTGGCCGAATATTGTGGGTTCGCCTGGTTTTCCAATTCCTCATCCCCATTTCTCAGTAAGGAGGTTCATTATTGTTTCCTGCAATTACCAGCAAAGGGGATTGTAAGCACAGCAAGGAAGCCACCGTTATTGTAAAAATAATTGGTGGATATCAGTACCTGGATGAAGAGACAGACGCAATATTGCCTATCGTCGCGTGTGCGGGAATTTTTCATCCGTCAACATAACCTCGGCCGGAGGAACGTGGGATGTTGTTTGGCGCGTGCTCCTACGGTGTTTTGGAGTAGTCCCACGGTGAGTGTCCACCTTTTGCTTGCTCACCAAAGCTGGGAGAGACCTTGGGTTATCAGCCAGAAGGGCCACTACAAATCCGTCGGGACTCTCCTGATAAAATACCCCATGTTCAAAAATGATGGATATTACTAGATCTTCATGGAATTGAGGGTCGTTGTCTCGAGCGTAGTTCTCGGACTGGGGAGCGGGGCAACTCACTGTATCGATCCAGCGCTTCCAATCCTACAAGCAAAGGATCAGGAGTTTTTACGTTTGTGGTAACACGATCAAGCAAGATAGCTGCACGCATGTATGTACTTACCCACGGGATGGGGTTGTATGGTGTGAAGCCTTCTTGGAAGGTGAGACAGGTGAAGTCTTCCTTTCCCCCTTAAAAAAATCAACCGGAATGGTCGCTAAGTCGCCGCGAGTGTCCGGTCCTTGCCGCTTGCAACGCATCGAGTCATCTATCCTGTTATACTCCCATAAAGGATGTATGCGCTACTTGAGTGGTTGAACACACCTAGTGATTACGGTGGCCATCACTTCTATGATGGTCAGACCACCGTGAGCCAGTATTATTACCTTGGCAGCTAGGCGCCTCACTTCCGAGATCTCTTCTTCTGATTTACTCTTCGGCGCCCGCTGAATCGCTTCTTCAAAGGAGCTGCTGAGTACTCGGGGAGGCCTCGCCGTACTGGCTCGAATAGAGGGACCTCATTGATATAGAACCACTCCGAAGACCATTCGTATGTTTCTTCATTCGGCATACCGACTAGGTATCTGGTGGCAGCTATATGCCACACCTCGGCCCCGCCTCCCGGATGGAAGCTCTATTAGTTCGGGGAACAATGTAGAAGTACTTTCTCCATAAATCGAAATGAGGTTCGCAGCCTAGGAACATCTCGCATAGAGCCACCAAATATGAGATGTGTAGGATGGAACCCGGGGATAAATTGTGTAATTGCTGCCCGTAAAACTCCAAGAAACTTCTCAGAAAAGGATGGATGGGAAATCCCAGCCCACGCAGTAGGAAGGAGGTAAAGTAGACCCTTTCGCCTTTTTGTGGAATGGGGAATTTTTCTGCGAAGGCCTCGCCGTTGTAGGTACCCTTGGATTTCAAGGTCCCATAACCAAATCTGAGAAATGGAGCAACTGGCCCAGTCGCCCGGTTGAAGGCCGAAGGGACAAGAGGAGGAACTCGCCATGGGGCTAGGTGCTAGGATTCTAGGGTTTCCTTGGCTGTGCTTGTGAGGGGAGGAATGGAGATATGGCCTTAAACCTAGGCCCTGGTTTATTTATAAAGAAGGGACACCTTCCCCCACCGTCTCTAAGAGACTGTTCCGCTGAATCATTTGGACGCATGCCAAATTTAAGACACATGATGCTCAATAGGATATTAAAATTTAGGGGCAAGATTGAAGGTTACGGGTCCCAACAACGCTTCAATGTTCGCGGATTTGCCGAAGACTAGTTTGTCATGCTGCAAATCAGAGGCGGAACTCACCTTTCAAGACGACGACCGGATGTGTGAAAGTTGCCGAAGACTATACATAAGGGCATGGAAGGCTAGTTCGGGAGCTACTGAGGGAGTCCTGGACTAAGGGGTCCTCGGGGCGCCAGCCCATGGACTGAATCATCAGAGCCCAGATAGTTGATGACTTTGTACGAAGTGAGGAAGGCACCGAGGATTGGCGTGGACTCCAAGCTTAGAAATATAAGTCGGCTCCTCCATTCCCGATTATAGTCAGTAACTAGCAAACCCTAGGGACCCTAGTGTCTATATAAACTAGGGACACCTATCTGTATAAGGAGAAGTTGAATCATCTAGGTTTTAGCATGTACGATCTCGAGGTAGATCAACCCTGTAATCATCTTCATTAATGCAATCAAGAAGGACGTAGGCTATTACCTCCATAGGAGGTCCCGAACCTGGGTAAACCATTGTCTCCCCCCTCTTCCTGCAACCCATCAATCCATTGTCCATAGTTCGGGACCCCCTACCCGAGATCTGCTAGTTTTGACACTCACACCTTGCTATAGGATTGTGAGGAGATGCCCCTCGATGCAAGAAAGGAATAAATTGGCTCAAGCTTCAAGCAAGAAAACTCTTCATTTTATACTTTGTGAGAAATCACTTTGAGTCCATAGAAAAGCCAACACTATTAAAAGGGGATGAGATATTATGATGAATTTGTTGCTCAAGTGCTTAGAGGTAGCCACCAGAAATACTCAACCATTCTCCCACAAAAATATCTCTGCCCAAAGCCAAACCAGCAAACTCGGTGCCACCAACAATTTCCACTCGACCCTAACGATTTTACACTTGACAGATCCTATGTCAAACCCTACCATCTCGGTACCACCAACTTTCACATTGGTGCCACCGAGATTCAATGACCAACTTTCCATCGAGAAAATTTCAAGAATCGCAATTCCCGAGTTGGAATTCGGTCTCACCGAGATTTGGAAACTAGTCTAGGTCATCGTATTGGTACCACCAAGATTCCAATATCGGTCTCATCGAGAATTCAAAAGTTGCCACATTTAGTGCAACTCGGTACCACCGAGATTTATTTCGGTGTCACCGAGTTTTGCAATGATGTTGTAATGGTTGGACTTTGGGGGATGCCTATATGTAGCCCTCCACATACCTCTCATTCATAGAGGAAGCAATCAGACCACACTTACACTTGCCAGATTCATATTTCTGAGAGAGAGCCACTTATTCATCTGTTGACATCAAGAGATTCCACTCCAACCATTTGAACTTTCATTTGTAGCCTCCCCAAGTTGCTTTCCACAAGATCAATCTCTCCTATCCCTGCTAAATCTGAGAGAGAGTGATTGAGAGTTTAGGAGACTATCTTTAGAAGCACAAGATCTAGGAGCTCATCATTCTACCACATCTATTATCTTTTGGAGGGCAAGGCCAAGTTTTTATTTTGTAAAGTAGTCTAATCACCCTCCCCTCTAGACATACTTTCGATCCTACAAGTGCTATCAGAGCTTTAGTCTCCATTACATTGGTTCACAACCTAGGAGAGTATGGCATCTAGTGAGGGAAATTATCACCGTAGAGGTACATATTTTGATGGCACTAATTTCGCTAGTTGGTAGAATAAGATGAAAATGCATATTCTTGCTCATAATCCTGCCGTTAGGGATGTTGTTCATGTTGGTGTGCAAGGTGATTTCTTCGCAAACGGTAAAGAACTAGATCGTGATGCGATAGCAGATGAGCTGAAGATGTTGCTATACAATGCTCAAGCCTATGATATCCTGTTCAACTACTTGTGTCTCGAAGAATTCAACAAAATTAGTAGCCTTGAGAATGTAAAGGAAATTTGGGATACTTGAATTGATATGCATGAAGGTAATGATTCTGTCACGGAATCTAAGTTGGATGTGCTTCAAAGTCATCTTGAAAAGTTCAATATGAAGGATGCTCAAGGAGTCGCTGAGATGTATCTAGGCTAGCTCTCATCACAAATGAGATTGTCGGATTAGGAAGTGAAGAGATGACCGACAAATTCATCATTAAGAAGATACTTAGAGCCTTAGATGGAAGATACGATACCGTGTGCACATTAATCCAAATGATGCCAAACTACAAGGATCTCAAGAAAACTGAAGTCATTGGAAGGATTATTGCTCATGAAATGTCTCTCAAAGACAAAGATGAGTTGCACAACAAGTCAAGCGGTGCTTACAAAGCTTCAAGCGATGCTCGTGCTACTTCAAGTGACAACCTTGTTCTCTATGAAGAGATCAGCGTCATGGGCAGAAAACTCAACAAGTTCTACAAGAGTAGATCCAAAGAGAGAAGCTCAAGAAATCATAAGAAGCGTTCGTCTAGTCGTGACTGGAACTGCTACAACTGTAGAAAGCCCAGACACTATTACAATGAGTGCTCGGCTTCGCACAAACAAAGAGAAGAGTCACCTAGAAGACGAAGCTCAATAGATGAGTCACCTCACAAAGAGAGAAGGAGTAGAGAAGATCATTATGAATGAAGACACTCCCGGAGAGGCAAAGAATCGGAGAAGAAGGAAAATTACACCAAGAACAGTTCAAGAAGAAGACATCAAGCTCACTTCGATGAATGGGTTTTCGTCCCTGAGTCTGACAACCAATCTGAGAGAAGCTATCACTCCAACTCCGAGTATAGTCAAGATGAAGGTGTTGTCGGCCGTGCACTCCTTTCCTCCAACTCCTACAACTTATTTGAATCACCAAATGAAGGGATGGGAAACTTCTTCATGGCAAAAGGCCCCAAGGTATCGCACCCGAGTACTTTTACTTTGATAGTGATGAGGATGACTTGTTAGGAGAAGATGACTTGCTCTTTGATAATACTAGTGATAACATTGAGAATGAACTTGAAAATATTCATGCATGTCAAGAGAAATCAAATGATGATGATAAGAAATACATTGAACAACTAACTAAAGAATTAAACACTCTTAAGTTACCCCATGAAACTACTCTAGAATACATAGAGAGCTTGCAAGAACTCATGAGAAGCTACACTTTGAGAAGCTAAATTTAGAGCAAGAGCATGAGTTTCTAAAAGCAAGCAATGATGATCTTCCAGAGAAGAGTTCCTCTTATCTAGCCGAACGATTGCTCTTGTCTACTTTTGTTCCACAAGTTAAACCTCAGAACACTAGTAACAAAGGCTAGAAAGTTTCTTGATCTAGTAACAACAATGCTAAAGCTAGATCAAATGATATTGTTCCTAGTAGCTCTTTTGATTCCAGTAATGATTCTCTTAGCCAAGTTACATATGGGCAAGAAAACAATTTATTGAAATGGATTATAGAGACAGGTGTCTTCAAGAGTCTTGTCGGAAGTAAGCAATTCGAAGAAATTTTGCACAAGCAAGGAGGACATCGGAAGAAGCAAGGTGTTGGCTACTTCAACGTCATCGGAGATGTTTGGGAAGAAAGTCCATATCCCATTCCCAAGTTTGTTCCTCAAGAGGATAAGTATGATCCTACTCCTCCCAAGGGAACAAGCTCTCAAGATGGGCTTCTACCACAAGACCACAACGGCAATGGAAAGCTTCAAGAGGAGATTGACTTATTTGAGGAAGAACCCCAAGCCAAGGTCGAGTGGGTTCCCAAGGACACTTCTAGTACTAGCTCATCTAGTGCTACCACAACTCCAAGGATCCCCGTCAAGCTTATGTGGGTCCCCAAGAGGAAGAACTAGAAAGTTCTTGAGGGGTGACTCCGCCAAAGAAATTCACTCTTATTCATTTTGGAGAGAACTATACGCAATAAACTCCAATCATATGCATTAGTTCAAGGAGTCACAACTTCCCTCAAAGGTGATCAAGGGAAAAGGTAATTAATGCATCTTTAGACATCACCTCCCATGTATTTCAGACCATGTCCATAGATATCTCTGCATTTGTTCCATTTGATTTGGGACCAACCCATGTAGGTGAGAAGAGTAAGAAACAACAAGGATTTCTCCCAAATCAAGATGATCTTCATCAACAATGAGCATCCACCACTACTACACCTACTTGAAGTCTTCTATGAGAAAACCCAAGGTTAATTTATCCCTATTAGGGGGGATGTCACATCTAGGGGGACCTTTACTCTAAGAATTGAGTATAAGTTTCTCCTAAACGATGTGAACACATTAATGCATTATGTAAAAGTGGTAACCGCACTTTTTCTTAATCGATGAGTATAACCTATGATCAAGTATTCTTACTTCGCTCCTAAGCCAATATACTCATACATAGATGACTTTGTCATTGCCAAAGTGTTTCATAGATGCTAGAATGATTGTGCACGTTCACCATGTTTTATTTGACATCTTATTGTGTGAGCATGTTGGTATGCATACTTTGCTCATTCGAGGATATCCAATTGTTGTTATTTGGCTTTCTATTTTAATTGGCCAATTGGATATACAAGAATGCCTAAGTACCTCCCTCTATCTATCTATGCTTTCTCGTCTCATGTTCTATTCATGATACATCACAAAATTTGAGCAAGCACTTTAGGGACACCCTATGTGAGGAGCACTCGGAGATCCATCTCGAAAAGGGCTGAATTCCAAAACCTCCCAAAGTGCATCTTGGTGTGACCAATCTCAAAATCTCGGTGCCACCGAACCCTAGGGTTGATAAGGTTTTATCATCTCGGTGCAACCGAGTTTTTCTTTTCGGCCTCGCCGAGTTTCACTGTCAGCTAACAGTTGTGGAACTCAGTGGCACCAAAAATCTCATCTCGTTATCACCGACAGTGAAGGGATATATATATATATATATATATATATATATATATATATATATATATATATATATATATATATATATATATATATATATATATACGGAACCCGACAATTGAAAAATTGCTTCAAACGTTGAACACTGCACCCCTTTGCTTCCGCGCTCTAGTCCCCTGAACGTCTACTTGATTCTCCCGTGAGCCTTCGCCAGGAGTCCTCACCGTCGATGGATTCTTCAACGCCATCACCGCCGTACCGAGTCCTCATCGAGTCAGGGTACGGATTTGATTTTCTTTTGCGCTCCAAATTGGATTCTTTGTGCAAATAGGTTCTACCATTATCTTCCCAATATTGCTACAAGTTTCATCCTGCACAGAACTACATTAGTCTAACAAACAAAGAAAATTTAAGGGTTAGCAGTCCGCGTTATTAAATCTCGGTGTCTTCAAGTTACAAAAATCGGTCTTACCGATTTTGGTTTTAGGGTTAGTGAGAATGTTCTCGGTGGAACCGAGTTTTCCTTTTCGGTGGAAAGGGTGCCAAGTTTTTGTTAATGAGAACATCTATCTCGGTGGCTCCAAATTTTTTGACTCGTGAAACCGAAATCCTATTTTGCTGAGTGTTAAAACTAAATTTGTCAGAGTTGAAATTAGACAAAACTTTTGCAATTTTGTGATGCTTATCCTTTCCAGCTCTTCTATATCTTTTCACATGGTCTCCTTGTGTGCTTGTGTGCCAGTCTTCTTGTCTGCTTGGTCTTGCAAGATGTCAGGTTCAGAGGATAGTCAGAATAACTTCAATGAGCCTAGTGCTAAAACAGACTGATGCACTAGTCCTGAGAGGACCTCTTCTCACCGAGGTACTCATAGATCCCATGGAATGCCCAAGGAAGCTACTAGGTCCAGAAGGAAGCTCAATTCTGATGAAGAATATGTTGATTTCATCCCAAAAGAATCTACTCCCGAGAAGCAGAAGGAGAAGACCACAGTCGGGAAGACTGTGAGGAAGGAGTATGCTAAACATTCTGACACTAGAGCTCCACAAGCTAGTCTTGCGAAGAAGCTAGGTAAAAAGAGAGCCCGGAAGAGAACTATCCATGTTGTTGGAAGGCTAACATCAATGTATGAAGATCGGGCAGAAGTTGCTGATGATGAGGAAGAAATTCTAGCTGAGGTTCCTCCTCCTAAGAAGACCAAGCTCATGTATGATGCTCTCACAATGAAGCCATCTACTCCCAAGAAGTCTTCAGCTCCTAAGAAGCTTGTAGCTCCCAAGAGGACTACAAAGGATATTCCTGCAGCTCATAAAAAAATGCTCTCTGTCCAGAGATTTTACTGTAGAGGAAAATGAGGATGCACCTGTGCTTATGAAACTAAGAGCTCATCTATAAACCCATGATGCTTCTCACCGAGTTGCTGAAGACATGAAGAAGAGGAGAGATGCAGGTCTGGGAAAATGTAGATCCATTGATCCATATGTTGTGAGAAGGCGAACTGTTGTTGATCCCCGCTTTCACACAAGGGAACAACAATATTTCTGTGAGACATTTTTTCTTGAAAATAGCCCTGCATTTGGCGACATAAGATATGTCGATTGGGAATACATCAAAGCCGATGAAGACTATTTTCCTCATGTGAGAGAAAATTTCAAGATTGTTGATATTGAAGATTTTGTTGGCAAAGATATGACTACATGGAATGATGAGATGATCATGCAATTCTATTCCATCGCTTAGTTCTGTTTTGACGGAAGAATTATTTGGATGACTGAGGGTCACCGGTATGAAGCCACTGTTGACGAATAGGCCACTATAATTGGTGGTCCTATAGCACAAGAAGGAGACTTTGATGTGTATTCACAGCTCAAGATGAATCAAAACTCCATGGCCAACATGTACAAGGCAGTGCCCAAAGAGTTTCTACTGTCTCACAAATTCGGCTCTCTCTATTTTTTGCAAGTGGGAATACCCACTACAAACACTATCATGATACACACCGTGATGCCCAAATTAGGTGATGACAAGATGATTAGAGGTTATTCCATCAACATGCTGCATCATCTAGACACCACACCCGGTTCCGAGTGATGGACTTGATGGTTGAGACTGTCAAGAGGACTACTGCAGATCAAAAGAGATCTTGTGGATATGCTCAATACATTCAGATGCTCGTCAATGCCAAGATTTGCAAGCATGAATATCTACTTCATCGTCCCCACGTGCACTACAACCTATTTTGGAAGACAATGAAGTTGTGATGGACGACAATCATCCCAGCTCAGCTACTGCTAGAGAGGTTGTAGAGGCAGTAGCTGCAGAGGCTGCTAGGAATGCTCGTGCTCCAACCCCTGAGCTCAAAACCAGAGATGAGCACATGTCTGACATCTTGCTCAGCACCATCCAAGGGATGGAGAATAAAGTTTCTGACATCTTGCTGAACCAAAAGATCCTCGAGGAGATTGTGGAGACAAAATTCCATGACCTGTATGTTAAGATGACAGAGTTGACCACCACTTTTGAGCAGCTCCAGTACGAAGTTGATTCTGTTAAGATTCCCCACTCCAGCAATGGTGATGAAGAGTCGCCACTTCCTACTACAACTCAGTTCAGGACCTAGACTAGGTCAGCGGATGTGCCAGTTCTGGAAGCCAGACCATCTTCATCATCTCAAGCTTCACCTCCTGCTCCTCTACCTCTAGTGTGTACTCATCCATCTCTAGGGACTTCTACAGAAGCCTTCATCGATGCTCTCTTGTCCACTCATCTTGAGGTATCAGAGGAGATCCTGCCCAGAGAGACAATTAGTTCTAGACCTTTGAAATTTTTGGTAACTAGTTGCCAAAGGGGGAAAAGTGTATAGATCAAATAGGGCTTCGAGAAGGAGATATTTGAATTTTATCTCCTCTCATTTTATTTTTCAAAACTTTTGGTCTTTTGGATGACTTTATCCGTTTAGAGGAGTGTTTGATCATACGCTATGGTTTTTTGATGCTACCACGTTATTACTATTAAGATATATACCTGATGATAATTCACTTGCTTCTTTGGTGTTATGTGCATTACTATTCATACATATCATTTATGCGCACCACCAAGTTGTATGTGACATGGAAGAGCAACCCATGATCCTAATCGATTGTGCATTTGCATTCAACCACAAATTTAAAATAATGCACAAACTCAGGGGGAGCTCTTGATTTTTACATACTTCTCAAAGCATCGATGCTAATCATTGATTATATCTTTTGTCAAAGCTTTGATCTATATTTTTTCATCAATTACCAAAAATGGGGAGATTAAAAGCACAATTTCTCCCTAAGGTGGTTTTGGTAATTAATCACAACATATGCATCATTGCACTAACGAGTTTATTCAAGTATATTTCAGAAAAGTTCAAAGATGCCTTGAATATAGGATTGTGAGGAGATGCCCCTTGATGCAAGAAAGGAATAGGATTGGATCAAGCTTCAAGAAAGAAGACTCTTCAATTTATACTTTGTGGGAAATCACTTTGAGTCCATAGGAAAGCCAATACTATTAAAAGGGGATGATGTATTATGATGAATTGGTTGCTCAAGTGCTTAGAGGTAGCCACCAAAATTACTCAGCCATTCTCCCACAAAAATATCTCTATCCAAAGCCGAACCAGCAAAATCGGTGCCACCAACAATTTCCACTCGGCCCTACCAATTTTTTACTTAAAAGATCCTATGCCGAACCCTACCATCTTCGTACCACCAACTTTCACATCGGTGCCACCGAGATTCAGCGACCAAGTTTCTATTGAGAATATTTCAAGAATCGCAATTTCCGAGTTTGGAATTGGTCTCACCAAGATTTATAAACTGGTCTAGATCATCGTATCGGTATCATCGAGATTCCTATACCGGTCTCACCCAGAATTGAAAACTTGCCACATTTAGTGCAACTCGGTACCACCGAGATTTATTTCAGTGTCACTGAGTTGGTCAATAATGTTGTAACGGTTGTATTTTTGGGGATGCCTATTGTGATAGCCTGGCTTATTAGGTATGATAGACTACTCATATCAATAAGGAATTCCTTGTTTTCCGGGATCCCATTCGTACAGAACTCCCAGGTTAATGGGTGACGGACCGGGAAGTTGATCCCGGGTGCACATGAGTGAGGACAAAGTGCGCAGAAAAGACTAGTATTGATATGTGGGGCCAGTCTAGATCCCGCCAGGAGTAACGACTGCCGACGGGTGTGTCCGGGGTGTTACACCTATATATACGCCTCCACCTACCTCTCATTTGTAGAGGAAGAACTCAGAACACACTTACACTTGTCAGATCCATTTTTTGAGAGAGAACCACCTACTCATGTATTGAGATAAAGAGATTCCATTCCAACCATTTGAACCTTGATTTCCAGCCTCCCCAAGTTGTTTTCCACAAGATAAATCTCTCCTACCCATGCCGAATCTGAGAGAGGATGATTGAGCATGGAGGAGACTATCTTTAGAAGCACAAGAGCATGGAGTTCATCATTCTACCACATCTATTACCTTTTGGAGGGTGGTGACTCCTATATTGGTTAGGTGTTGCTTGGGAGCCTCCTAGTTCATGTTGTGGAGTTGAACCAAGATGTTTGTAAGGGCAAGGAGATCGCTTACTTCATGAAGATCTACCGTGAGTTAGGCTAGATGTGTGTGGACGGAAGCCGTGTTGGAATAGACAAGGCCGATTATTGTGGACCCCTTGTGGGTAGACCCCTCCATGGACTCTCGCAATCGTTACCCTCTGTGGTTGAAGTCTCCACTAACATGGACGTACGATATCGCCACCTATTGGAACCATGCCAAAAATCGTCGTGCCAACCTTTGCGTTTGATCTCCCTACCTTTCCCTCAAATTTGCATTTACAGGTTTTACTTTACGCTGCAATACTCTTAGATGTGCATGTGTATTGTGTACTTGACTAGTCATAATTGCTAAAACAGACCCACGCTTAAAATTGGGAAAAAGCCCAAGTGTTTATCTTGTCAACTAGTCTAATCACCCCACCCCTCTAGACATACTTTCGATCCTACACTTGCATCGAGTTTCTGGACTCTGGTAGATTAGGGTTTTCTGTAGGATTGGGCCGAAGATTTTATTCATGGAGAAGGTACTTAATCTAGCAAAATAATCACTCATCTCTTCTCACAGTCTGTCCGATGTTCTTAATCAATCGGCGGAAATCATCGTAAATTCTCATTTTTGTCATTCAAGAGTCCACAGTGCAAGCACAAATTAGGCAATTATGGTCATGGCGAGTCAGAAACGAAGTTCTATCTCACCATTCCAGATGACTTCACGAAGCGCTCGGTATGTTGAATCTCGCCCTACCACACTCGGCATTGCCGAAATGTATGAACATATACATTATATTGCTACATTTGGATAAAGGGATTTTTATTTCTGTGCCCCTGGTTCGTTAGCTCTACTCATTCATCCCCACGCTCTTAACTTTTGCTCACTCTTCCCCACTCCCTTGGCCGAAACCCTCAGAACTGGTCACGAACGGTGGATGCCGTCAGGTCAGTGCTTTGATCGTTAACTTTGACGAGTGGGGCCGCGCTGACAGTGTCCCCCGTTGGACCTGATGAGTGGGGTCGCGGCGGATGGTGTCACGGTTAGACTGTTGGGCCATGGTTAGATTGTTGGGCCCTGCATGCGCCATAACAATATGAGCCTGCTATGCGTGCACCTGCCTACATCGGTCGCTGCTGGGCCCTGCGTGCATCGTAACGACATGAGCCTGCTATGCATGCATGTAGCTAGCCTGCCTCCATGCGGTGATGCCCGTCGCCACGTACGTTGACCAGCCTCTTTCTGCATGCTAGCCACCAAGGACGCATGGACGGTCGCTGCTGCTGGTTCGTCTCATGTCACACGCTTGTCTCCCCAATCCACTCGCATCTATTCAACGTGGCAATTAAAGCTAAGCTAAGCATGCGCGACATGAACCGCCTGCCTGCCTCCCTGCCAGCATGCATCGATGCGCCCCACCACGGATGCAGGCTTCCTGGGAGACGCCACGGGACACAACATCTGTCACCTCCTCGATCGATTGACAGTTCACACCGTCTCAGCCTTTTACCACCGCAACATCAATTCAGCATGGCAATTAAACTCTAGGGCATACCGATCAACGTGCGCCGCCATGATACTGAAGCGGCGAAGCCTGCTGTGCATGCCATGTGATCGAGCTAGGCTGCCTGCATGCGCGCCATCACAGACGCAGCGACAGTCGCTAACACTGATCAAGCTATGTTTCAGGTATTTGAGGGTTTAGGGCTTTGAAGCATCAACAAAAAGCATGTAATTTAATTTTTGAAGCATCAACAAACATAGCTCAGAGAGCATAATAACGAAAGCATACATGCTGAAGCATCAACAAACATAGCTCAGAGAGCATAATAACGAAAGCATACAATATAGAGAAGCCTACGGTATATATCCTACGTACTGCCTAGTGCACTATGCGTCTTCGTCGTCAGAGATGGCCGGAGCCTGGTCCTCCTGGGCCACCACCTATGCCTCCTCCTGCGCCGCTCGCACTGCCTGCATCTGCTGCTGACGAATACATCGGGCCTGCGCAGCTGCCTCCGAGCGGATGGAGTTGAGGATCACCACTTTGTTGGGCCACACATAGTAGACCGGCGACGCCTCCACTTCCGGCTCCTACGGCGGCGCCTCCACGTCCGGCTCCTGCGGTGGCGCCTCCACCTCTGGCTCCACCCCCGCCTCCTCCTCAGGCGCCGCCTCCTCCTCAGGAGTATACACGCATGTGAAACTGTGGTTGGTATGATGAGTGGACTGTGATAAATGTACATGTGTGGGAAACTGTGGTCAAATGTGAAAGAGTCAACACGTTCACACACGATGCAAAAATGATGAAAAAAACGATGCGAAAAAATGATGCAAAAAAACGACGCAAAAAACGATGCAAAAAACGGTGCAAAAAACGATGCAAAAAAACGATGCGGAGTCAGTGGTGGGCGAGAAGCCGAGCACAACCAACGGGGTCGCCTCTCGCGGATCTCCCCACGATCCAACGATGCGGAGCCGTCCTTGTGATCCAACGGCCCGGAGCGTGCATGCAGCCTACCCACCAAATTCCTTCGAGAATACCACATTCGAGGGATGTCGCTTGGCACCAGGGTGTGATCGGACAGCTGACATGGGGAGCTAGGTTTAGGCGAAACCCCGCAGGGTTTAGAGGGGTTTTGAGCTGGTCAACGGGGTTACGAAAGCTTTGACTGAGCATAACTAATTTTTAAAAAAACGAAAAAATATGAAACCTTCGCCGTTCGTTGTTTTATAAGACACACTAACGAGGAAAAATACTAAACTTGGTCTATGGTCATTTTCATGAAAAAACCCGAGCTGGCACGATCGAGGTTAAATGAGCACCATTAATTTTTTTTTAAATCAAAAAAATATGAAACATGTGCACAATGTTGTCTTATGTGACATGTTACCAACCAAAAATCATAAACTTGGTCTATGGTCATTTTCATGGGAAAACCTTCACACATATGAGCTATCGCCTACAAGATTTCATAGAGTTCAAGGAGATGAGGTAGGGTTACCTTCTGTTTTTGATTTTTTTTAAATCACCAATGCTTTATTTCAAAGTGAATAAGAAGGATCTGAACTTAGTTTTACATTTTCATATTTTAAACGTGTTTTTAATAGTTTTTATATTAAAGCATATTTT